>NC_060171.1:26326400-26377739 GCF_021292245.1 Micropterus dolomieu | reverse complement strand
GTGTGTGTGTGTGTGTGTGTGTGTGTGTGTGTGTGTGTGAGGGACTGAGGTAGTCGGTCAGTCAATATCCTCAATCAATACCATAATAACTCCTTCTCCCTGTGGACGCTCAAAGCCTCATTCAGAAACAAGTTGACCTGTTTGTTCTGTTTTTCATCACCTGTCAACTGTCAACAAGTCCCACAATTAATGGTATCTCTGCCAGATGGAGCTACATGAGACTAACATGACAAACAGAGTCTGTAAATGTGGGAAATATGTGAGTGCGTGTGCGTGTGTGTGTGTGTGTGTGTGTGTGTGTTTCATGTTCATATATCCCAGGAACAACCCGTGGGGCTTGTGTCACTGTGGAGACAAAAATTGAGGTCCCCATTAGTAGAGACTGTTTTTGAGGGTTGACGTACAAGAGCGTAAATTTCATCTAACATGTTGGGAGGGACACTAAACGTAAAATTGAGAATTCTCAAGATTGTACTTGTATAGGATACGTGTACACAGAAGAAAGCCTTATTACTATTATTAGTGTAGCATGGAGACTGTGATGTTACCAAATTGCCATGACTTTTTGTACTTAATCTCTTTCTTTTTATTTGGCCAACAACACACAGCAAAGGTTGTTTAAATAAGACTTAGGTTCATAGGTTTACCATCTGTCATATTATCCTAATTATCTGGCATCTTCCACATAGTGCTTTAGATTTCCTCTGGGACAGAGGACATCTCTTACTTAGCTGTTCAACTGCAGCAAGCCAATTGATCTGCCACTTAACATCATACTGAGTAAAACCCAACACAACAGTAGTTCCACTATATTAGCCTAACATCAGTTCACACATAGGATTATCACTGTGTTAGTTGTAGTAAGAGATGCACCAATTGCATTTTTCCTGGCATTTTTCCTGGCTGATTCGAGTATAGAAAGGTCTGACCTGCTGATTCCGAATATTTCTTTCTAACAACTATAACTGACAGCATACACAAATATCTTTGTACCAGCATAAACGTTGGCTATCCGCACTGGGGTCCATTCAATTGTATGACCATAATGAAACATTGATTATTAGATAACATTCGTATTTTCACTGGAGGGAGCTGTTTTGTAGCTAAAAATAAAATCCAACTAAATTTTAAAATGTATTTTAATTGAAAATATTTGAAAGAATATATTACCCTATTTCTAGTATTTTATATCTGATCTCACCATTTTAATTCTACTTCTCCACCTTATTTTAGTGCTTACTTGCGAACTACAGTAATCTGCTCACCTAGCTTTTCACTCCAGAGACACAAGCACACACCTACACCTGTCTGTCTCTCTCTGCCTGTATCTGTCCACTCTGACTTTATTTGTCAGCAGTTTTATGAAAGACGTGTGTATATTTGTGCGTATTCCTTCCAGAGATGAACGACCTCAAACTTGTGTTTTGTCTCCATTCCACTGCACTGCTGTAGAGACTGCTTTTGTACAGATGACCCGCCCTCCTTAATTACATTGTTAATGACTCCTCTTCATTAATGATGTTTGCCGTCTCTTGAGCAAAGAAATTAGCCAAAGAGAATTTGTGAGGCTGAGGGAGGGCAAAGGAAGGGAGGGAAGGTTAGGCAGAGGAGGAGAGGGTAACAGAGAGAGACTGAAGAGGCTGAGAGGAGGATAAAGAATAAATGAAGGTTGGAGGGCTATTGAGAAGAACAATGGAGACAATGTTAAAAAATAAATCAACTAAAATGAGAGTATAAAGGTGCCTATATTTGTGGTAGAAAAATCATCTCCACTGAATTAAAAATCACCCCTAATATTTTTAGCTGCAACATTTCAAGCATCAGGTCTGGATATAGATTTTCTCTTTTTAGATGTCTCTTTTTCTGCCTCTTCTTCCTCCTCTTCACTATTATTCACTGAGCACATTTACACGCTAATCTACTTCTTCTTCTACTACTGAGAGTTACATGGTTATAAAGCACAAATTAACCACAAATGTGAAAATAATATTAATATAGATGGTATGCAACCCCCCCGCCCAGCTGGACTGAGCGGTAAAACATCCGTTAACCATGGCTGGAAACAGTGAAACGGAGTAAAACAAGCGACCATTGGCGGCAGTTGGACTCGACAGTGATCCTTACTGCTCACCAAATAATCAGTGGTCCAGCTCTTCCCCATTTTAGTGTGTTGTTTGTGTTTTCCCTGATTCAAGCTAACGCTGCCACTCAGTGACCGTAACTATCCTACCCGCATACCCTCTATAGGGTAGTTTCCATATCCGGACACCATACAAAATTTACTCATCTTCTTTTGCAAGATTTGTTTTCTTCAAAATATTAAATCAAACATCAACTGGCCAGTATCACAGTTGTTTCACAACTCTTTCAAGAAATCAAGTTGAACTAACAGGTTTTCACACCAAAACCACAAGTTCGATATCACGCAGAGGAAAAAATAACTTATTTCCAGTGAGGAAAGAGGCTGTGCTCTGCACCCATTTTTGACTAAAAGTTCAACTAAATTATGGGCGGGGGGGGGGGGGGGGGGGGGGGGTGTTCAAACCAGCTAGCTTACTTTGCTGTGAAATGCAACTGTATTATTTTACTTTGACTTTTTCCCTTTTATAGAGAAGAGCAAAGCAGAAGAGCAATAAAAGGAAATATGACAGTTGAGCGGGACAATGGGGGAAAAAAAGAAAGCTTTATAGTGAAAGGACAGGATGAGAAGAGAGATGAAACAAAAAATGTGAAGTTCAGCAAAGGATGCTCGCTGAGGGGGGAAAAAATTCAGTGGAACATAAAGCAAGGATTTCCCCTGAGGATTACTGGCAGCTTAGAGAGAAAGAAGTAAAAGCATGACGATTTTAAATTCTTTAGCGCACTTATTTTTGGAGCAGTTCAATCAAACCCCTGAGTGTTTATCCCAAGGGTTTAAATTGTTAGAGCAGCAGAACACATCAGTGAGACTTGGATGTGCTCTAAACAAGCGCTCTTTGGTCAGCATTTGGGAGAGGTGGAAATAGCCAGATTCTTACTAAAGCCAGAGGTGGTAAATTTGGAGGTGGGAGTGGAGTTTGACCTAAGAGGGAAGAAGCAGTGAGCTGTGTGTTGACTGAAGCAGATCAGCTCCGACTTGATGGCTTTTTGTTTTTTCATCTCGCATTTAGTGTAGACCAGTTCTAGCTTTGGATTGAAATAAATGAATTTAAACAAGAATACTTTTGTTGACCAAAGCGCTAGCCACAAGTGACAATTACATCTTAAGGGTAAAAAATAAAACTGTTTACAGCAGTACAAGTAGAGAAGAGTCGCAAAGAGAGTCAAAGTGACTCAGTTGTGTCTTTTATACAGCAATATAAATTTTCTTAACATTGGCTAACATAAGCTGCCATAAGCTACAGGTCATGCCCGACCAAGTAAGTTGTAGAGGCAAAATCTCTGAGTGCACTGATCAAGGTTGCATTTTCTTGCTCATGCTTTCATTTGTAAGAGGAATAATGGGTTATTTCTTCTGTCAAAAGTTGTTGCTGAAATCTGAATTCTCTCATTTTTCAAAAGCAGATTAAATCATTTTTTTGACATATTAGTGAAAACAGCATCTAAGCGTAAAGCTCCCCATGGCAACAGCTAAATGACTGACGTCTTACACTTACACACGCAGGCTGCCATATGATGAGGTAGAGCCATTTATTTGATAGATAGATAGGTATGATAATAGATAGATCATAGCAGAGGACGGATGAATGCCCAAGAAGTTCTGGCAATGACATGGGTGAGGGAGAATCAGATGGGGGAGCGATAACGGTGGGCAGGAGTGTGTGAGTCGCTTTCTGCATGTGTGAGGAAGAGAGAGCAGTCGGGTTCTTTATTCCCATTGCATAGGCTAACTAAAACTGAAATTTATTAACCTAAACTTTGTTTTTAACTTTTGTTACGGCTAGGCTAGTAGACACAAGTGTAGGACTTAGAAGGGCGAGGAGTTAGATAGAAGAGGAATATTTTTTGCAGGGATGAAGGGATTTGATATTGAGCCGGGGAAGATCGAGGCCGAGTGCAAGACTAGATGCGTGGAGAACCGGGTTGGTAGCTGCTGTGCAGAGCAGGGGGAAACCGTAGCTGAGAGTCCAGAGAGTAAGAGGCTGAGCGAGCAGGTCCGGTGCAGAATCCAGGAACAGGTCCAGAGAAAGACGGGATAAGCACTATTTCTGGTAGCATACAAAAATAAGTTATTATAATTACTTTGAACTTTGATTAATTTTAAAAGGTAAGCTTTTTGACTTTTTCAATCTGTAATGAAATAAAGCATATGTAAAATGAATACAGCGTGAGGTTTACTGCTGTGAGAAATCCCAAAATTGAAAATCGAATACCTACCCAACGAATGAATATTCGAATATTCGTTTATTGGGTCCAGGCCTAATCAATACAATTGTTTAATAAGTATAAACATGTGGAAAGCAATATTTTAATCGGCTCTGTCAAACAAAGCACGGCATGCTAGCTCTGCTAACAGCGAATTGTTATAAACAAGCTGAAACAAAAGCTGTCTGTATGTGGCCTGTTTAGCTTAGTTTGTCACATACCTTAAAATTTTTCTAGTCATTGTAAACTCAGCTGCTGGCTGAGACAAACCAGCAGAGGGAGGGGGAAGGACTGATACCGACTGATTTCTGAGTTCGATTATTCTTAATAAACTCATTATTTTGATGTCAAATATATAACTAGCTATAGCTAGCTATATATAACTTATTTTACTGACATTTTTGATTTGTTTGTAGTAAGATATTTATACTTACTATATTTATACTTTAAATAGTGACATTGCTGTTGTAAACATTACATTTTGTTGCAGTTCTGGAAACATTTAGTCATAATAAAATATTAAGTTCTAATCCTGGTCAGAATTTCTTCTCTTTTTTTATTAATTATTTAAAAAAAAGGCAATATAACGAATTTTGTTTTCCCATGATAACGGTATAATTTAAGTAAAATAAAATAAGACGTATGAGTTCCAAACCAGAAGCAAAACCAGCCGCATGGACATGAGGGCCATTGATCTTAGAAAAATGGAGAGAGGTCCTCAGGAATGTGTTTCAAGCAGGCAAACTGCTACCAGACATGTCTCCACACATCATGGGAATATCCGGCAAGATGCCGACAGCGGAAACAGCTGATCGTGATGTAAGTTACAAGTTCGCTACGCCTTATTCTGCAAAACTGTTTCCATCTCCCATTGAGCGCATTAACTGTTTTTCCACAAAGACAAAAACCATCTCAAGCGAACGTAAAAACATTTTTGCGAAATTAAAGTGTTTTTTTTTTTTTAATTGATACTTCAAAATGTGCATAAAAAACTTTGATGGAAACACAGCTACTGATGTGCTACTGTTCTTATGAAGAAACTGTTGCACATGCTCACAATAAAGCACGTGCTGGACTGTCTGCATCCCGGTGATTGGTCCACATTCATCAACCTGTACTTTTCATCATTCCCATGCAGAGGAACTCTCTGTGCTTCTCATTCAGGTTGAATCCATTAAACGTTGCACATTTCCTGATGGCTATTTCGGAACCTTTGAAATAGCCGTCAGGAAATGTGTGATTGGATTCCCTTGAATCTCTTCAGAACAATGTTGCTGAAGAGAATAATTTAAAAAAACACAGAAAAGAAGAAAAAAAAATTGTTCAGAGCAGCAGTCGAACACGCAATCCTTGAACTACAAGTCCTGTGCTGTACCAACTCAGCTAACCAGTCACACTGGAAATTTTTCTGAAATAACCTAAAAAAAAACACACCTGCCGATCTCGGTATTTGTTATCTCGAGATCACGAGAATGTATGGCCACTTAGGGCTTCCATAGTTAAGTGTCTATGTGTCAAACTATTTTTAGTGCCATCCACACAGACACTGGACAAATAAAATTACAAGTACTTTCTTTAGTCTTTTCTTCTTTCTCTCTGGTAATATACTGACATACCAAATAACTACTCAAGTAAAGAAAAAAAACCCCACCAAGGATATAAAAAGATTTTTTAGCAAAAATACATTTTAATTTTATTTTGACCATTTAACAGGTTCCCTTACAGTGATGATTGACCATTTTGCTACAGTTAATTTATGAATGCATCAGCTCGGATATGATTGACTATTAAAGCATCCGGATGTGAAGCTTGACGGTCCCATGTATTGTTGCAGAGTTTACCTTCAGTTATTCTGTAGCTCCTCCAGCACAGCCATGTTTACAGCCTGCATCAATCTCAGACTGGGATGTTAATCACATTTCAATACTACACACAGTGTCTAGATTTAGTACATCCCTTGATATGTTGAATAATAATGACCTCATTTCCATGCAAGGGAAAGACACTTTGCCACAAATGTTTCGGTACCTCGTCAGGGCCTGAAGGGAGCCCAGGGGAGAGTTAGGAGTTTGACATGACTTTGCAAGGAGAGATCAAGGATAGTATGGGACAACTGTCCCCATAGTCATTAGGCTGCCTCTACCCCCATATGCACTCATCATCCATATCTATCTCACAGAGGTCTCCTCCCCATTCACAGAGGTCCCTCTCTTTCTCTCTGGTGGGTTTGTTGTGTTAGCGCTGTCTCTCTTACCGCATGCTAGATAAATGCTGTCCTCTGCTGTCCGCTGCTCCGTCTCTCTCCTTTCCTTTCTCCCTCACCCGTATGACCCTTACAATATGTCTCATTGATGATTGATGGTCCAACCCCGTCTCCAGGCCCAGTGAACCCTAATAAATAGAATACTCATATTATGTTTATACCTATGGGACTTCAATGTCCAGAGAGCAAGAAGTATAAAGGAGGGAGTAGGTAGAGTAGGAGTGAGAGCAGAGACTGTGAAGGGTAAGAGTTAAAGAAATGCGACAGTTGAGATGGCAACAAAAAGTACAGAAGTGGGGAAAGGAGGAACAGCACAAGAGAGGAATGATAGCACAGAGGGAGAAAAGAATGAAGGATGAAGACAAGTTAGAAAGTGATGAGTGGAGGAGTATAAGAAGCTGTGATAGGAGAGGATCCTTTCTGTACTCTGTCTGATACTTTCTATGATGTTTCAGAAGACTCCTTCAGGGTACTGTGTTGGCATCAGGCCGCTGGCATGGTACATAACTAGTGTCTTCTTCATGGTCTTTCTTCTCAGCCTCTGTGTCTCTCAGACAGGCAGCCTTCTTCTGTCTTTCTCTTTCTTTCACTTTCTCTTGTTTGATGTGATCAATTGGTAGTTTACTTCACCCTGTGCACTGATCTTTTACTGTCTCCCTGCTGTTTCTTACACAGCAGCAACTAAACCAAGACCAAAACACTTGAATGCAAAAGGGATCAAAGGGAGCAACTACTTATTTTGGTTGATGTGCTGCTGTTATTTTGCTTTTACTGCACTTTTACTTTGGCTCATCACCAGAAAGATTGCTCTAAATTGTAAAAGAAAAAGTCCTGAATGGAATGGTTCGACAATTTGAGAAATATGCACATTAGCTCTTTGCAGAGAGTAGGATGCAGAGATTGATGCCACTCTCATTTCTGTACGATAAGTATGTAGCTGAAGGCTTCACAGATTAGCATAAAGACTGGAAACGGGGAAACAGCCAGCCTGGCTGTGTCAAAGGATGAGTTTGTGGACACCTCACCTGTCGCCTCTCTCTGCCCACGTCTTGCATTTGGCAACGGGGTTACCTGCAGGGGCTGACCTGTCTCTCTCCCTCTCTGTTTGTGTGCTGTCCTTAAGCTTTATTTCATCCTCCTCGTCATCATCTACCTGAATATAACCATCTGACCTGCTGAAAGTAGGCTATCTGAGTTATGAAATGATATTGTGCTTTTGACGGATGTGAAAAAATGCAGAGCATGAGCTGTCCACGTGAAATGGAGTATGTCTATAGACTGAAGTGCATGAAGATTTCTTTTACCTTTACAAGCATCAACAACGATTGTTTGCTTGTTAGAGTTCAGCTCTAGCTCAACCTGCCAATTTTCACAGTGGTGAGCGGGAGGTTGGCTGTTTGTCCGGGGAGAACTCGCTGGGAAAAATAACATTACCATTCACACTTCACTCTAAAAGGGGGGAAACTGCCGGTAGCCTAATTATGTGCGTGTATTTTACAAGACGAAGTGAGCATGCACGTTTGGGTTTATGTGCCATGCTATGCTTATACTTGTACTGTGCTTGTACTGCTTGTACTTCACACAACAAGCAGCTGTTAGCTAACATCACAGGTGTTCTGCTCTGTTTGAATATTTGTGTGACTGTCTGCTTTGCATAAGGCAGAAAATATATTAAAATGTTTAAATTGCACAGATAAATACATGCATACTGCATCTAAAGCGCAAACCAATTGGTCAACACCAATAAATAGTCAGCGCCATCAAGTGGAATAAACTAAATTAGCTGCCAGCTAGCTTTAACGCTACTTGAAAGAAAATTTAAAATAGTGGACAGCCAACCTATTTAAGTGCTCTATTTTCTGTATATTTTCCTGCATTATGTCTTATTTCTTTCATCTGCAGTGTTAAAATGACCATTATATATTTTATATATATATTTTTTGTACGACAGTAATTATTGAGCTTGAGATTTACTGATAGGCGAATTTAGTTTCCACTGTCTTAATACTAAGCGTGTTTCTTCAAGAGAAAACTCTATTCTCTCTGTCCTCACACCTTCACTGTGTCTCTCTGTGTCTCCATTGCTCCAGTGTGAAGATGGTGCTGCTGTGGATGGCTGGCGACGTCTTCAAGACAACCTACTTTGTGATGAATGAAAGCCCGACTCAGTTCTGGGTTTGCGGTTCAGCCCAGATCCTAATCGACGTGGCCATCCTGCTGCAGGTCGTTTTCTACAGCCAAGACACACGGGCCAAGCTAGGTTGAACATGGCTGTTGCTTTGGGCAACATAAAAACCAGGGCTTGTGTGTAAATTTCAGCGAGGCTTTTTAATAAAATGAGCTACAAAGTTGATTATAAGGATAGTTATTATCGGAGACATGTAGCACCATCAAGATAGATCTTTTGGGTCTGTTTTTAGTGTTCAGCCTTGATTCAAAGTATTCTGTCATATGTGTATGTATCATGAAGATCCAAACTATTTACCTTCAAGTGCAATTAAGCAAACATTTTTTTTGGTGCATTTTTAGCATTTTATACTATTTATTTGTTGTCTGTTGAACATTACTTGTATCCTGAAGTGTAGTGGACATGGAAACTGTAAGAGGGAAACATTACTCACATTGGCAGCACACTAACAGCAGATCTGTGCTGCTGTAATGACAGCTGTAACAACCAGTAGCCCTGCAATGGAATCTACTGCCTGACTGATGAGTCTCCCACTTCACACTCCACACCTCACTGGACCTGTTTTCATACAGTGTGTGTGTGTGTGTGTGTGTGTGTGTGTGTGTGTGTGTGTGTGTGTGCGTGTGTGTGTGTGTGTGGCATGCTGGCTTGCTGGTGTGTCTTTACAGCTGAAATTGATTTTTGCCGTTGGCATCCAGTGCCAAGCCAAGGCCACAGAATGTACAAGTAATAGTGACTACATAGGACATCAATCTGTGTGTTATGACTCGTGCTCTTTTGCTTTGTGGTTTTAATTGACAAGCAATCCAGGCCTTCCACAAAAGAAACGAAAAACAACGTAACAATAGGGCCACGCTGCAATGCTTTGCACTGTACACGTCAGACTTCGGGTCAAAATATGTAACGTAATGTAACAGTATTACTGAATATTTGCGGCATTGTCAATCAAACATGTCATCGTCCCAATACTTGTTTTTAGTATCCCATCATTTGCTGCAATGTCTTTTTGTTCTTTCAAGTTTCGCTATTGCTTAAAGATTAATCATTTCATTGAAAAATTGTATTGTCATTATAAGGCATTATAAGGTCAAAGGAGAATCTAACAAAATTGTTAAAGGAGAGGCACTCCCTTCTGTTCTTGTATATTGTGAATCAATTTGCGTCATCTCTTTGTGTACATATCAAAACAACACCTACTCACAGGGAATGTTGGAATATCTTGAGATGATGTGTTTGATGGATGTATCTCACTGTGCCACATCATGTATGAGTCTTTGCATCCAGAAACGCTTTTCTGCTGATGCTGTAATTCATGTCATATATTTTGGGGATTGGTCAAAATTATATTTATAGAAGTCTCCCCGGTTGCTGATACTGCAAGCTGGCGGCTTTGTTGTTCTGTGACCTCCCACTGTGCAATTCACTCCATGTGGATATACATGCATTCTTCAATGCTAGTTATCTCATATTTCATCTTTTGGCCAGATTGTAAGCTGTATGTGTCTTATCTCCTGCACCCTGAATACCCCAGTTGTATTGCAATTGCTTTATTTCTTATTACCAGATGTATATCTTTATATTATCTCCCTCAGTAGAGACTCAGAACGGCAACCTCATTGGACGTAGTTTAATATTGGGGCTCCCTGTAGCCTTTTCTTCTCAAGGGCAGTAGGACAGATTACTGCCTGGTTGTGATAATCGCTCAGCCAAGTTATATTACAATAAACGTACGTGTTGCCTTAATACTACAGCACTAATAAGAATTATGTGGTTTGTCATTTCTGAGGAGGGAGAGGGTTGGACTGTTACTTCTACTAGATGCGATATATATTTCATGTGTATTATGAAACAAGTTATTAATTATCAGTTATGGCAAAACAAAAATTGTGTGAATTTTAGTTACTGTTGTAATGTTCGCTGATGTTTCTTCAGGTAATGTATTCACAGGATCTTTGAAACCAAAGGTGCAACCCAAAGTAAGTGTTGCCTTTAATTATTTTATAGTGTACCATAACAGACTTCTCATATCATGTAACACTATGAGGGTTACCACAGGATATAAAGGTATATGGACATGTCGAAAATGAATCATGTTATTTTCTCAAATATAAACTATTTATATTTCAGCATGTGGTCTTGTGTGGTTACTGTTACATGGAGCATGTTAAGAAGAAAAAAGTTTGAAAAAAATCTGATTTGATCTGAGCCCAGCAGGCTGCTACTGGCTGGATTTAGACAGGATTTCTATCCAAAATCAATCATATAAGGGTAAAAAAAAACATGATTTTTTTTTTACCCTTAAAAAAAAGCGGGGGGGGGGCTCTTTTGTCCTGGGAAAACCTTGAATTCCTCTATTTGAAAGGATTGAGAGTGTGTACCTGTGCACCAAATAAATCATGAAAAAAGATTGAGGCTGAGCCGGACTGTGCCTGCTGCTGGACACACAAGAGGGAAATTGATGAGTGGGGGTTAATTAAGATATGTATTGCTTCAAGGATTTATCCCCTCTGGCTAATGCATCATCACACACAGATGCATACACCAAGACGGCTGACAGTCAGTGCAGAGAAGCACTGCTGTATAGATAGTAAAATATTAACATGGATACAGTAGATAATGGGAGGCTCTCTATGGTTTATGGATGAGTTGGACAAGGGCAAACTGTGTTGTCCATCCATTAATAATAATACATTGCCTACAACACAGACCGGAGCCTCTGTGTACTTGTACCTGGATCAGAGCGTCTGCCTGATTGTATTCCCTCTAATGTTCAGCCAACAAAGACACATGTCTGTGAAACATTCAAGGTATTTCATAGTAGATCTTCGTCATAATGGACCCCGTCTGGCCTGCCATCTGTGTCTCCCTGTCCTTTTGTCTACCCATCCATCAGCTGACCATCTGACAAGACTGTCTATACAGTGGCTTGTTTTAATGATTTATGAGGTGGGCTAAAATAGTCCACCTGTACTTCACGTCTGTGATGTGCTGCACTGCCCTGTCCCGCACAATTTATTAATGACAGTGTGTCGTCATGCTGGGAAAGAGAGTAATGTGCACTTTTCATCCCCACTGAGTTTTCTAAACTTCAGTTCATAAGCAAATCAATTTTAACCAGTCTTTACTACAAAGAGAAATCCCTTTTACTGCCTTATGTTCGATAACGATCAGTTCTGGAATATTTATTTTGAAAAATGCTAGGAAAAACATCTAAAATGCTTTTATTCTCAGAAATGTAGATTTGAGGAACTTTTTCAGCCCAGAGTGGCAGTCTGCAAACCTCTTGCTACTGCTTGTAAAGCTTTAATGCTATGAGCGCATGGCAACTGAGATGAGCATGTTAACATTTCGATCAACTCAAAAATTAAAGGGACACAGTTTAGTGGTATGTTAGTGACTAAATCAAACTCAAACTGTGAAAGGCATAGCATAATGTAAAAATATGTTTGTGGCTATTACTTTTATTTTATTAGATTTTAAGATCTGCAATGGACTGGCAACCTGTCCAGGGTATACCCCGGTTTTCGCCAATGTCAGCTGGGATTGGCTCCAGCCCCCCGCGACCCTGTACACAGGATAAGCGGTTGACGATGGATGGATGGATGGATTGAAGATTTTAAGATTTTGAATGCAGGACTTTTTACTTATAACATTTTTTTTTTCATTGCGGTATTGCTTTTACTTAAGTAAACGATCCGATACCTCTTTCAACATTGTTGTTCAGTAAATCGCAGCTAAATTGTTTGATAAAACAATGTTGATCATAGCACTTGTTTATGACTTACTTCCAAGAACAATTCATGCCGTAGTTGTGTGGCCTTGTTTACTATAATCAACAGCACCCGGGTGTGTATATTTTGAAATAAATGTAAATCAATTCAACTTAGATGGACTTCATCCATCTCTTACTCATGTTTCCACAAATAGCTTTAGTTCTTGGGAACCTTTTGTTTTGCCAGCACTTCAGTTATCACTCCACATATAGCCATCCATATTTTTGGGAATGCAGGCCCCGTAGCAGGCAGATGGTCTTATATTAGTGGGCCCAGGTAAGCTTCAGAACCAGTCTAAAAGCACTTCAGCTGGAGAACGGAAGAAAATTGATCTCTTGTCTTGTCATCAGAACTAATAAAAACATTTTATTGCTCATTTCTAGTCGGAGCTGCTTCTGAAAGTGACCTTTGATCCCCCCCCACAAGAGAAGAGGCTATGATGACAGAAGGCAGGACAAACAGAGGAAAAAATATCTTGGTATTTTGGGAATTTGACAACCAGATGGTCTTCCAATCCAGTGTTGTTCCTTCTCCATGCAGGCACGGAAAGCAGGAGAGGAGAGAGGGAGACTTAATGTGAAAAACAAGCTACAGAACTATGCAGTTTATATTATTACAGTCAGTGCCAGCAGTAGAGAGTGGATGCAAGGGTTAACAGTGAAATCACTAGACAAAAGAACTGAATATGAGGCACCTAAGGGAAAGACAGAATGTAACTGTATACTTTTGGGAAATGTAGTGTAGCCAGATGGTCCTAGCTAGTCCAGGACAGCCAGCCCCCCGACCCCCCAGGCATGTAATGACAGGCCGGGCACAGAAGGACAGGATCAAACTCTCAAAATGGATGTTGCATGTCAAACAGAGAATTTTTGAAGGGAGGAAGAGAAGAAGACAACATAGAGAGTGGGACAAAGTCTGAAGAATACTCCAGTGTCATTAAAAATTCCAGTGTTTGAGAATTTAGGGGCATAAAAGCATGTTTTCAATTTAACAACAATGTACTTTGAAAAGTCTTCGTTGCTTTTATTGTATTTGGTTCCTGCACCAATATAAGAATATCTAATTTGAAGCCTTCACTTCAGATTTTAAAAGCATGTCTAATAAGAAATGTGAAGTCACATCACATTACTTTATATGACAGTCGTGCAGCTTCTCGGTGTAGAGTGTACTTTGTGCATTTATTATGTATAGGGACTGTATAGGGAACAGAGAACAGATTTCTTGCTACAGTACATGGAACAAGGGGAATAGCTGTTGCAGATAATCCATCAAAGAGAGAATTATTATGACACCTCTGCAGAATAATCCTGCCTCCTATGTATCTTGTACTTTTTCTTTGTTTTTAGCTAAAAAAACATCAATGAATTTGTTCATCAGCAGAAAATTTATGAACAAGTTTGAAAATCAATTAATCAAGTAACTATTTTAGCAAAGAAATACCAAAAATTCCAGCTTAGTTTTGTATCCAAAAGTGTATATTTCCCGGTTATCTTAGTCTTCTATGAATGAGATATCTTTGGGTTTTGTACTTCTTGGGAAATGTGGATGTTTCTGATGACGTTTTTCACCATTTTTCTGACATTTCATGGTAAAATCAATGAATGATAAATGAGTGAATAAAGAAATGAATTAGCAGATTTATCAATAATGAAAATAATTGTTAGTTGCAGCCTTTTTCACCAGCTACTGCTTATACTAGTCGTATCTGTCAGTGAGATTGCCATAAGCAAAAAGCAAATTTAAAAAAGCTATACAGTCTTTAGTACCAAGCAAGCAGCCACTTGTAATTTACATCAATCAATTTACACAAAAAAACAGGGCACTTTTCATTTAGGTATTTATTTTCCTCTTTCAGCAAAGCTCAGTGACTGTGGAAGGGGGAAACAAGGCCTGAAGCAGGCAGATGGTATAGAGGCTCAGTGCAGTTTCAAGCCGCACAAAGAGGAGGGAATGACCCAGCAGGATGGAGATCAAACCCGCTCTGATGGATGGTCTCATCTGGCCTGCGACTGCAACCCGGGAGTCCAGACCACAACAGAGATCAGAGCAGAGCATCACAGGTCACACATCCTACCACAGGCAAAATGTAAAGACACGCATTACAGCTGAGACAATCTGTAAATGAATCTATATGCAGTGAACTCTGCATGGGTTATTCTACAGAAGGGATTCTGCTGCAGTAGGTTTTGCAGGAAAGGGTCTGTTTGAGGCTCCTGCAGCCACTATAACTGTATAGATAGGAATATGTTTCTAAGGCCCCATCCACACTACTCCGTTTTTGTTTAAAAATGGAGTTTGGAAACGAATACAATCTCTGTCCCCACCAGTGTTTTAGCTACGTTTCAGAGTTGATGTCTGTCTACATTAAAACAACTGAAAACGCTCGTCGAATGGCCGTTCACATACGCTGGGCATGCGCGTGCCGGTATAAGCATAAAGCAGATGGTCTCGCTCTTCCGTATTTACAGAAGATTTGGCGAATGTATAAAGTACTATAGACGAAGAGCTGCACAAGATATTTTTTTTTGCATGGATCAGTAACGAGCTGGGTCTGTTACTGAATGTAATACAGGAGGCAGAAAAAACTGACTGAGAGTTGTCGCAAAGTAAATACAGTGACATACACAGTGGTGCTATAGCCTAAGTTTTATTTGCACAGTACAAAATATTTTTATAAAAATACCAAATCAAAAACTCTGTCAGTAGCATTGTGTTTGTGCTTTTCATGACTTATAAGAACCATTCAGAGAGCCAAACGTGAGCGTCTGCATCATCGTACGCTCTCCGGAGTTTCAAAACGATAAACAGGGTCGGCAGCGTTTTCAAACTTCTCCATTTTAGGTCTTTGTTTTAGCCGTTTTTTTGTCTGGAGAGGAGGTGCAAACGTAGCAAAAGGTCTCCGTTTTAAAACAAAAACTCAGTGTGGATGGGGCCTCAGTCTCTCCTTGAGGATGCCCTTAACTTACACCAACTGCTCCCCTGTGGAGCGCATGTTTTCCTTTGCTTCCAGTGACATTTCTCCATCTGAAGTCCACAGATGGCCAAATGGCTCTTTTTTACATCATCTTGTTCTCACTCAAGATTATTTTGGAATCATTAGTTCTGTGAAGGGTTCATCTCTCTGTGAGGTTTTGCCAGCTTGTCCGTGTGAGTGTGTGCGCTCGTATTGACTGCTGCGTGCCTGCGTGTGGGTGTGTTTACATGAAGTCTATCACGACGAAGAATGCAGCACAGCAAGTGTCATGTTACATAGAACAACGACATCAGTTACTATTGTTACAGTGGAGCCAGAAAAACATACCAGCCGGCCAGTAAACAGATAAGCAACGACAAAGGCTCCTGGAAACTCCTGGAAAGGGAAGATGACAGAAGAAGTGTATACCAGTGAGTGCTGTGGAAAGAATTCCGCTGGCACAGAATATCAGCTCAGTGGGGTTTACTGCAGAAGGAACAATGCAGATAACAATGTCTTTCACAGAAAAAGTGAGCGACAATATACTTCTATATTCTTTCTTCTGCGTATCGTTTAATTTTACTGTTTAATTGGAAATTTCACACATCCCACAAAACAGTGATTCAGACACATAAATAGAACAACAACTCACAACAACATTAAAAACACTAACATTAAACTCAGGGAGTCAAATAAAGGCAAAGGACTAAATGTTCTGGAGAGTGATGCTGAATAAGTGGGAGTGAATGGTTGGGAAAGGGCAAAAGTTCAGTGTTAGAGTTAGGATGGGCTAAGATATTTACTGAAGCTAATTTATTTCTCATGTAACTTATTTAAACCCTTGTTGAGGATGAGTGCTATTGTGTATGGTAGAATGTTTATTTGGCATTACCGCAATCTTTACTGTATGCTATTGGAAAAAGCAAGAGTTTTTCTTTTGAATTGGATGTAAAAAATGTTATCATTAAACATAATCAGTGGGGATGTTCTTCTCTGGTGACTGGGTTACATAGACAGATGTGTTTTGAATAGTGGTGAAACAATCAGTCGGTTGAGTCTGAAGCAAGCGGGGAACCTCCGGGTCTGAAAAGTGAAGCCACACGGACGTAACTTAAACCTGCATTCTATCAAACGGCCAGCAGGGTGGCGACTCCTGTGGTTGCAAGAAGAATTAAAAATAATTATAAAATGACCCTTCTTCTCAGCTTATTAGTAAACACTTAGTAAACACTTTCCTAATGAGTTTATGATCCCAATGATTAGATTCAAGTCTTCTTCAACACCGCATGATTCATTTAGTAAATGATGGTCCCATTTAGGGGAAAATAGATGATAAAGCAGTTAATGCTTTAGGGCGGGACTACCTTGTGATTGACAAATTGCTACCATGGCAACCTGTCAATCAGGCTAAAGGCGAATCGTTTCAAATGCACTGTGTAAAGTTAACCAGTGACGTTGAAAAACCTTATTAGAAGTCAGCTGTTAATTTTTCCAGTAAGTACGTTTTGTTTTAAGCCTGTTTTTCACTGGCAAAGTTAAAGGGAATTACAGATGCACCCAGCTAACCAAGCTAGCTAGCTCCACCGTCTTGTCCAAATGTCCCATTCCTGGTTGCAAAAAATCGACATGGTGGCGGCCAAAAAGCCAAACTTGAGCAATCTGCAATCCAACAGGTGACATCACGGTGACTACGCCAACTTCTTTTATACGGTCTATGGTCTGAAGACTACAAGTGTGAAAGTGAAAAAAATCTGACAGAGCTAGAATAAAGTGAGCTTAGCAGATGTCCATAGCATGTTCCTCATCTCTGCTTAAGGCTAAACACTTGAGGCTATATTAGCCACTACTAGCTTAACACACCTGAAACTATGACCAAACTGTTGATGGTCAAGCTTTGAGGATAACATAGCTGCCAGGTTTTGCCAAGGAAGAAGAATGCATGAAATAAAAATAATGATATCTCTGGTTCTGCTGCATTAATTTTGATATATTTTGTCCACCTTTTGTAACCAATGTTACATTATGCAATGTTAAATTGATGAGGTGCAATTTTTTTAGCCATTGTTTATTTACCATAACCAAAAGTAGTTAACCACATGGTAGTTGCCATGCACAGATATTGTAGAAAGTGTAACTTTAAACAGAAAAACTTAAATTGAATGTAATTAGGGCTTTGCAGAATCGTCCAATATCAACGTTCTTGTCTTGTGACAGAGTTGGATAGATTGCTGTGTGGTATGAATAATAAAACGATAAGTCGATTAAACGATTAATCGATTAGTTGAGTTACAGAAAAAAATTAATATAATTAATTAAATAATTTCTGTTTTGCATCATTGTGAAGTAAATATTTTGGGGTTTTGGACTGTTGGTTGGACAAAACAAGCAACATGAAAAGGTCATACACTCTAAACACTCATTATGACGGCATCTTGTTTTCTTTTTCAAAACTAAACTATAAATGATTCCATAAGTTAGTTTTATAGAGAGAAGTGCAGTCCGAGAGTGAAATATCCACCTTGTCACTGTGCCACAGCTGGCCCCCAATTTGAAACAGAATAGCCAGCATTTTGTGTTGTTTGCCCATATGTTCTCTGGCTCAGAGAGGTGTGTGTGAGTATGCGCAGTCCACGCCCCCTTTTTCCCAATGTTTGCCTCAGCAGAACTCTACTGCTTTCTCTCCTCTGTTCACTAGTTTGCATGTAAGGTCACGTAACACACACACACACCAGCTGTTTTCTCCACACTAAGACAAACTGCTGCAGCAAAAGCAGCCAACAGGAAAGCCTCACTAAAAACCTCAGTGGCATATTTAACTATAAATTCCTCTGCCCTTGCCATTCTCTGGTTAGGGTTAGATGAAGACTGCCAAAAGCCTTTTTCACAATCTTTTCCACACTCTCAATCCCTCCATTCCCTCAGCAATTAGCTCAGGATTAGATTGAGGTCATTACCCTCAACTCCAGTGCGTTCCCATTTTGTATAACATTTTAATCAATTCCAATTCTTTTCCCATCGAAACCAGTTTCTTTGTCACCTTCCTCCATCTTTTTATACTCTTCAGTTTAGATTCAAATTAAACCACCTCTAATCTGGCAGCTAAACTGGGACTCTATTGTAGCTTCTTGGACTACTAATCTTCCGGTGGAAGCTATTTTCTGCTCTTAGGTGAGGTAATTATAATGTATTTTTATATGGAAAGAAGTTTATGACACAAAGGGGCTGCACATGCCACTGAACACCAGCCTCCAGACTATCTATTGGACAGGTGATGTAAGCAAGAGGGGTTAATAATGCTGATGATGCAGACAATGATAAACTTGGCCATGATGAAGATGATGATATGGGCCATTACCCTCAGTGGCACCAGTGATGAACCAATTTCCTCCCACAGTTACTTGAGGGGTAGAAGGCAGAGCCTCTATCCTCAATATTTCTCAGTCCAAAGGATTTACGCACCATTACTGACTACCTACCTATTAGCTTGATGATCTCAGGCTTTACAGCACATCTCAGAGCATTTGGATGATGGGGATTTAACCAAAGGTCATCTGTGTGATCTGACTGCCAAGACAACGTCAACTTCTACAGAGCTTCTTGTGATTAAGTCTCTAGTTAGTTACAAGCTGGAAAAGAAAATAGATACATAATCTCATTAAACTCATTTGGAATTCTAAGGTTCTCTCTGGATAATGATGAGAGATGCTGAATATCAGCTAAAAGATTTTACAGCAAAGTGCTGAATGCAAAATATCTATCTATATACAGTATATAATAAGTGTTAGTCACAAAGTCTTTAATCCTATAGGGTGGTTTGGCTCTGACAACTGCTGCTGACAACCACAGACTTCCATTTGAAAGGCTAACTAAATTAACACATATAGTGTAAGCTGCACATGTAGTTTAAACCCGTCATTGGTGCTATTCACTGTTTTGGTGGAATATTTATTTGGCATCTAATGAACTAATTCAATGTTTCACGGCAGTGTTGGTGAATAAACTAACCACCTTAAAGGTCCAGTGTGTAATATTTCTGAGGATCTATCGATAGAGATGCGATATAAGATCCATACCTATGTTTTCAGTGGTGTATAAAGACCTTACATAATGTTTTTATTACCTTAGAATGAGCCATTTATATCTACATAACTGCGGGTCCCCCAATCCATGGACGTCTAAAGTAGCTGCAAACGGACAAACATCGCTACAGAGCGCATTTCGTAACTGCATGCTTCTTGTTCTACTTCTGGTAGAATTCAGCCAGTGTAGACACTCATCACTATGTTTAATACAAACGTTCAAAGAAGAAGAAGTACTAATATTATAAGCTTTGCATCGGAGCAATATGTTCAACCAGTAGATGGTGGATGAGACTATAAGACATAATAATGACTTGATGTTGTTCAGTTAGCTAAGTTGGTAAAGTGCAGGACTTACAACTCAAGGGTTTAGTGTTTGATCCCATCTTGGAACAACTTTTTTTTTCTCTCTTCAACAAATGGATTCTGCAGCGAATGTTTCTCAGATCAAGGCATGTGCTGCACTGTTTGTGTTTCGGTGTCAGTATTTCCAGGTAGAAGACAATTACAGGAATGTAGTTTTCTGCCGGCTCTTTCAGAGGTTTGTCAAGCAGGCTACAGACTCTTTTAATGTCGTTCAGAATTTTTCATAGTAAATGCTCAGTTCAACTCCAAATACTGCATTACAGTAAACAAGCTTCTCTCGCTTTTATTTTGTAGGCAAAACCACTGAAGAGGAAGTGATTATGTGAGTAACTGTTGCTGCCATGACTGAGATCTATTTCAGCAAAGCTATCAAAGTATTTATTTATTTATATTTTTTGCACTGTCAAAGCACCATAATCTGGCAGCGGGCCAGATATTATTGATGGTGGGCAGTTTTGGTGAGGATACATAATCACAGAGAGAATTAATGTGTTTCATTTAGCAATGTTTGTATAAACTTTATCTAATGTGTGATTTATAATGGACTGTGGTGTAGAAACAGTGACAACTTTACACACACTTGGCTTACATTTTCCATGTTATCTGTCAATGGCCAAATCGCAGTAACATATGGTTTTACTGAATAATTAAGTAAATATAACTTCTTAAAAAATATACCTAAAGAAGAACCTCATTTCTTGACTGGCTACTCTCTGCTGTCTCAGAAGAGACACCAGCTTTGGCAATGTTGTTGTTTCACATTCATGCCAATAAAGCTGAATTGAATTGAATTGAATTGAGAGACACTAACTCAATAGCTGCATATTGATTAGAAATATATTGTGTATAATGGCTAAATGAAAAATCTAAACTGTATCTTATATGTTGCTACACAAAAATCAGACAATCTTGCCAATAGACATAACTACAGTAAGATTAAACTATCACTAAGGTAATGCAGTTAGGTAACTAATGTTATTAGTCCATTTTGTCTCTAAGTCCCTATCAATTTTGTATTTCTATCACTTACCTAGACCTTACCTTTGATCTCTGGAACACCTAAACAGAAATGTACCTAAATTAAGCCCTTAATTTAAGACAACACTAGCACTAGAGGTAAATTCAGTTGTAAAAGTTGCTAAATGTACAAAGTACAAAGAGAAAACATACCAATCCTTTCTCATGTCAACCTATTTTTCAAATACAAACCCCTCACATTTTAATATTAAAATGTCAGAATAAACCAAACAACATGCAGAATCCATAACTTAACCTATTACTGGAAAAGTAAAGCACCACTGTGGTTACAGCAACAATCACAGTGACAGCGACAGCTAATGTGTCACCCCGTGGCTGTAATCATGAGCCCGGCTGCAGCCTGTCTTATTCAGGCTCAGCAGCAGTTGTGAGAGAGCTATAGGTTAACTAGCTGCTAGTTATCTATCTAGCTGCAAAGATACAGACTTGCATCTGAGCCAGCCACAGCTGAGGGTGTGCCCGCTCCTACATAATACTATATATTCTGTTTATACAGTGAAGTCTTTCTCTATGGAATGCAAAACATATTGTGAGGGAATCCAAAACTTCATACTTTAACTTAACCTTTCAGGGGCTCTGTAAATTTGTAATGTTACGCAATGCAGTTAGTTTGCTGTGTGTGTCACCTTCCTCTGTAAGAAAGTAATTATCCAGGCACAGATGTTAGCAATGCTCTTGAGATCCAAGGCAGCGGTGTCCTCCCCTCCCTCACCCTGAGGGAGGCACTTGATGGCTAGTGGGTGAGAGGACAGAGAATGGAGGAGGTGGCGGGAAGAGGAGGAAGATGAGTCAAGTGGAGGAGAGGCGAGGTGAAGACGGGTGAGTCTGACTGTGAAGAAAAAGACTAGAAGAAAAGGCTATGTGACAGAGATGGGAGGACATATAAGAAGGAAAAGATGATTAAAAGAAAGGGAGTTAAAAGGCTATGAACAGGAACACGTACATTTCTGTCTCCTCATTAGAGTGTGCTGGGATGTTAAAAAAAAAGGTGATGGAAGTCTGTTGAGAAAAACGGCCTCTCCATCACAGTAAATGTTTATACTAGCAATATGACGATAGCATAACAAATGCCTTGTATGGCAGCTGTGCAGTCCATGAAGCCTTTAATTTTACAATTTCATGCCTAATCACACCTTTCTTCCAATCAGCTTACATGAAAGTATGTGTGGCTGTCACAGATTATGTTTACAGTTTTCTTCTGTCAGGAAGTCCCTTTTACTCTGTATGTATCACAGTGTGTAATGATTATGTGTAATGTACATGCAATGTATGTGTAAATTATTTCACATTAGTGCAACTCACTTTCTATATTCATGCTGCTGACTTATGAATGATTGCTGCATTATTTCTGAGCAGCTGAACTCAGTCCACCAGTGCTTTGTGTCCACAGCACACCATGGAAGTAGCTTGCTGAAAGGTGTTTCCAAGTGCTCCCTGATTGACCTTGACTCTGCTGTAGAGATGTTAAAAGGGTGAAAGAGGGAAGGGAAGTGGGAAGGATTTTCTAAGCCTTGAAAAGCTCTTTTGTTGAGCAATGTAGTGCTACATGAACATTTTCACATGTTTACTATAATAGAGAAATACTTAAAGCTGCTCGAATAAGTATTTTTACATCAGCAATGGATCAAATGTAAAAGGTTTTTGTTCGTAGCGCCCAACCCACCAAGAATTATCACCCAACTTTTCAGTTCCCCTTAGCTCTACAAAGCATTTTAGCCTTTTTTCAGCTCATTGTTTTGTTTTTATGTCCCGCAATATTAAAGTTTTGGTTCCACCTCATAGCTCTCATGAGTCTCGTTTTATGCTGCAGCAGGCAGTTTATTTCGGCACTAAAGCTCTTAAAGATCCACTATACAATACCCGCCCATCACCAAATGGCAGACAAATTTAGCGACTAGCTAAGTCATGGAGCATTTAGCAGCTAAAGAGCCACATATGTCACTCAAAAGTTGATGGAGCCCAAAACAGAGGTAAAATTACAGTTAAAATTGGACTCCATATTTAGGCTGATGTTGTTCCTGTCTGCTGAATGTGTAAATAAGCAACTGTTTGCTATCAAAAACAATAAAACCTCATTAATATCGATGTAAGATTTGAAACCAAGCTTTTTCAACTAGGACAACCTCATGAGCAAGTAATAAACAAAAACAGACGTTTTTCTTTTAAATCACTGTTAGTGGGCCATATGTAAAAATGAAAACAGAATCAAGTAAATAAACAATGCAGTTACATTAGGAGTCTGTATTACAATGGATAAAATCTATGCAAAACACACATGCATTCTGCAACTTTGAGAGACCAGGGTTATTTGAGTGGGGCTGTCTAAATGAATCTCATCTTCACAAAATCTAATCGTGTTTTTCCACCCCAGTAAATTCCTTCTCTCAGACATGACAATGGATGGGAAGGTAAACTGAGAATGTAACAGCAACATGATAGCTGGAATGGAGACAACAAACCTGAAGGAGAAGCATGCGAGAAAGAAGTAGAGAGGATGACGTGGATGAAAGCGAGACACGGATGGAGAGAAAGATTAATTCTTGCTTTTCGAGTCCATTGTTTGTTGGATCTAGATGTGATAAAAGAAGGACAAGGAAGAGAAAACATGAAAGGCAGTCAGATAAACACTGAGGGAAAATGGTAATAGGAGATCTAACAAGCATTTCACTCAGTATGCTTTGCTTCTGTAGCAGTTTTGGTGTACAGACAACATTAGTGGTGCAAAAAAGTCAAATGTTTTCGGGGTAGCTTTTGGGCCTAAAACATATGCCCTGCTGTTAATCATTTGACTTATGAATACACTGTGCATGCTGTTTAGAAAACCAAACTGCATGAGGCAATGCTGGGGAACTCAAATTGTGGAATAGCAAGAGTGTAGCATTTCTGCCATAAGTATTTTAAAGAGGCAAAATGTTTAATAAAGAGGTAAAACCAAACCAAAATGGAAGGCTAAGGGATGTAAAATAGGACATTAATGGATGATTTATAACATATTACAAATTACAATATAATGCATTACAACAGTGAATTTCACATTTTACGATATACAGTCTTGTATTGAGCAGCTCCGGCAGCAGGAAGCTAAACTATGACTAAATTGCTAAAAGCTATCAGCAGGGCCTTGTTCTCCATTGACTACCATTACTTTGATTGACGTGATGAGAACAGGCAAAAGTGGCCTTCTGTTTTTGCTAACCAGGATGCTCTCAATGAGTTAAAACAGTAGGGGGAAAAAAGGAGAGCCTTATCGAGGAAAGAGGATGTCGTCATCATCAGTGGCTTTGCGGGGGAAACGAAGTCATTTTTTATACATATATATGAATCATGCATGGATTATCATCATAAACACAGGTGTCGGGCATGTGCATGTTTGTCCACTGTAAGGCTTTTCACTGAAAAATACCCAATTTTTTTTAACAAGACTCAGTTTAAATCAGCCCAGTATACCTACAAATTACATCCATATTGGACAAAAATATCCACGTCACAATTTAACACCAAAACAAAAGGACAATGCCCCTGCAGGAAGCAGTGTGGCTTATTTGTAGCAGGGCAGAAAGCAAGGGTGGTGAATGGGTGTCAAGCTTGTCTGCCTTTTATGCAGCATTTTTGTTTCAGCGGTTTGCTGGGAGAATTTTGAAAAGGTTGGCATTGGCCATTAAATAAAAGCAAACAAACGCCCAGCACCCACCCAAAATTAGTAGTTTTCTGCACTGGCCAGCGTAGGTTCCAGTAAATGGGCTGATAGAAATTGAAGAGAGAGAAAATGCAAATGAGTTGCTGATCATGCACAATATTCTAAAAATAGACGAACTTATCAAAGCTCACACTGGGGTAATGGACTCAGAAGGCACGACTCAAGGTGGTTTACAAAAGAAAAAGACTCAAAAAACTTGCAGGCAGTAGTACAAAATCATAGGGCAGAAATCATAGTCAAAAAACAGATGCTGAGGTCAAAACACACTAAGGCATACACAGGAAAATTGCTGGAACACTGACACAAGGGATCAAGACAAACTTGCACAGGCACAAAGGGAACAAGGGTTTATATACATTGGGCAGGGGAGACAATGAGACACAGGTGGAGCACATTAGGGCGGGGACTGGTAATCACACAGGAGGGAAGGCAGATGAAGACCTGGAACGAGACACAAGATGAGTCACTGAAGCACAACAGGAAGTAGTAACAGACAAAAACTGAACACATAACCTAACTGCAGGTAATGGGCATGACAGAACTACATTTTTGAAGGTCACCATGATCTTTGAAGAGCTGATTTATTTGGCTATTTTTTTAACCCGCTTTTTTAATATCCTAAGCGTAGTACAGTATACACTGGTCAATTCACTGATACTATAATCATATTGTATACATGGCGAACCCACACACACACACACACACACACATCACATCACACAGGGGGATGCCCACTGAATCTCCTCTCTGCTGGTAAACAACTCCTCAACCTTTTTCCACTCTCACCTTCTGTGTGACTTATCTGCCCACATGGAGAGTTTGCATGGTTGCATCACACACACACACACACACACACAGTCGTTCTGTCTTTCTTTTCTCTCACTCACTGTCTCTGTTGCTTTCAGATACGTGGCACAGAGAAAAGAAAGAGAGGGTGAGTGAGCTGGAGACAGACTTTTCTCCTCCCACACACCTAGCTTTCTAAAACAGGCTTCTCTGCTGTATCATTGCAAGCCTTTATGGACCTCTTGTTCCCAGTGTGAATTATTAACTATCGCTCCACAAGCCCAGACAGGCTGGTGGAGAGGAGAGCAGCACTCAAACACTCAGCTTAAAAGAAGAGAGCTTAACTTTTGTTTTTCCCTCTCACTTTCCAGCCAGCAACACTTGTGGAAGAGTCCTCTCCAATACCGTCTGCTCATAAACTGCCGAATGTGCAGGAGCATCTCTTGTGCTGCCTTCTCTCCTTTTAATGTAAATAATGAATGTTGTGTATGGTAAGAAGAAACCTACTGCTGACTGATAGAAGAAACAAAAATCAATAAGAATTTATCCAGGTGTGTGTGTGTTCATGCACATGTGTTTGCTTGCGTGTGTGAGTGAGTGCAGTAGTAGGGATTATCCTGTTACTGTTACACTGCTTTAAAGCATCAGTCTCTGATTTCTCTAAGCTCCTCCAGCCAAAGACTCTCAGCATGCTGAGGAATAGGTTGAATGGGTTTGTGATCTCCTCTCCAGCTTCTGTCATGCTGTTTTGGTTCTGACTTCTCAGTGCTTGATAGCAGAAGCCCCACTCATTGCTCACTACGACCACAGCAAATGGTGTATGGCCCAAAATGTCATGAACGTGACTAAGAATTCAATTTCAGATAAAGGTAATGATAGTAGCGCTACAGAAAAGGTGATTAACAGAGACACTGATGGGGTTATTATCTTTGCAGGTATTCATATTACATTTAACATTAAATGTTGCCATTTTAATGAATTCCTGAAATGCATCACCAAGTCTGTCAAGGGAGGTATTGAACCACCGCATGCAAAGAACTGATTTAATGAAGAGATGAGCTTTAAGATGACTTTTTAGATGGGAAGATGCAACATACACAGCTCCATCGCAGTCTCCTCTGGTGCATCGTGTCTCCAAGCTACCATCAAGGCCGCAAAGTGCAAACGCTGCATTTACTGTACGACAAGGCGAGCCTCTGGTTCAGAGAGCGGAAGCGATTTCATCATCTGATTATTATGGATCCCCAGTTCCTTTCAACGTATCATTTCAAGCGTGTGATATGTGACTCTGCCTGTTCACCGATGGCCTCAAATAATCAAAGAGAGGGACTGCACAGACGTGACTCAGACAAGAATGGGCACTGAAAGTTGGCTGGTTCTGCTTATTTGGTTTTACTGTATGTGCCGAGGTTTTGAGATATCAGACTCCGAGATTTCTGCCATCACCTCGTAACAGTGGAATTTTACGACTACCTTCTAAAGACAATAATAGTCCCTAAGAAAACTGTCGACAGCTTGATGTGGATTATCCAGAGAAATGATCACATTGTTTCTGGAAACAGATGCTGTAGAATCTTTTTTTTGTATTAATTTCATATTTGTCATTCTAGAGAGCAGCACAAACAAAATTACAGTCACCTCCATTTGTATTGGGATGGAGGCAGAAATCTCACAGACATGGAAAAACCTGGGCATATAAAACAAAAACATGGACGCTGCATGGAAAAATAACAAAATCAGATACTTAGCGCTATGATTTGAATGTAATGGTAATCAATGAGAGGCACACACAGAGGTAGTTTCTACCTGCAGTTAATCATTGTTTTCTCTTTTAGGTGTAATGTGGAGTTAATGTTGAAATTAATGCTTGTTGGAGACATGCTCTGTATATATACAGTCTTAGATTAGATGTAATGTATGTACATGTAGGTTGGGATTTTTGATATTGTGTTGCTGTTTGTTTGGAGGTTCTGTTGTCTATACAGGATACAATAGACCATCATGGAGGACATTTTGACATGTCACTGCAGGAAAAGAACAGGTGTAAATAATTACATGAATGATGGCTGAATTCCATTCAGTTGCTTCAGTTTAAGGGTATCGTGCACACTGGCTCACTGTCATAGTGTCATGGCTTAGCGGGACAGTTGACTAAAGCAGAGCCGTCATTAACGTTAGTAACACCTTTTTCCTACCATGACAACACAAAAGGTCTGTTGTGGTGCAGCATTTGTTTTATATTTTATTTTATAGATCGTTATTATATTTATATTTTATATTTAATATGATTTTTTAAACATTTACTACATCTACATCTTCTGTATGTTTTTTAAATCATGTTTGCCTGTAATGGACATTAATGGTGATGTAATACCATTTGATGTAAACGAGGTTAAAGATGTAGGAGCCAAGACCTGCTCAAAACCGCAGCTTTGTATTTCTTTTTATTTATTTATTTTGTTACAATTACACATTTGCTGTGTTTGTTGTTGTTTATTTCTTCTGGTGTTCCCAATAGAAACTGGATACCTCTGCCTTAGGCTAGACGCTTATTCAAGGTAGACAGCTCATCATGATGACTGACAAACGCTGGGGCAGAAACTTGACCATATGAGGGGGAGGAGGGCAGGACTGAACATACCTCCTTCCTCAAAGTGAAAAGTTGCGAATCGCACATTGATGGGAAGTCCTCTGGCACACAAACATGGCTTTTAGCCAGCTTGTGTATGATTTATATAATATCAAATATAACATAAAAAAGCTGAGAAAAATGAAAAGAAGAAGTGTGCAGCAACACTACAAGTACATTTGCATCTTTTGATTGGCTGTGTGATGGTAATTACTGTATTCCAGAGTTGCAAACCACACAAACACAAAGCACAAGAACAAACACATACACCAGATAGCTACAAATGAGCCAATTACTGTGGTCTGCAAGTTTTACTCTGAGATATTGTTTACTTTATGTGTTTGGAAGAGGAACAAAAGCTAATTTGTTTTGAGAATAAGAATGAAGGGAAAAGAAATTATGCAAAGTGAATACCAGACAGCTGGAGAGAGTATGTAACTCAAACAGTCTTTCCTCGTCTTTTCAATCTTTCTTCCTAAACTCGTGAACCAGCTAGCTTGCCTGCAGCACTGTGTTCCCTGCAGCAATGTCTTGCGTGACAATTAGACATAGTTGGCCTTTGCCACCTCTCAGAACAGCTCTGCCCATCCATATGTTGATGCGCCACAATATCTCTGTACCATTCAACAGTACACAATGATTGTAGGTTAAGTGTAATTCAATATGCCTCATTCACTGCCATGTGCACACTATATTTTGAATAAATAAGAACAATAGGCAAGTGAGCGAAATGTAGTTAAAGAGAGAAACCTAGTCAGTGTTGGTCAGTGTCAG
Source organism: Micropterus dolomieu (assembly GCF_021292245.1). NCBI lineage: Eukaryota > Metazoa > Chordata > Actinopteri > Centrarchiformes > Centrarchidae > Micropterus > Micropterus dolomieu. Next base: position 26,348,849 of record NC_060171.1, on the reverse strand, counting down.
ATGACAATAAAGACTGAAGATACAGACGGAAAGAAGGATTAAGTGTGACCTCACTACAGTATATTTTTCTGTGGGCTTTCCTTTCGGACACTCTCGTGCACACATGCATACACACACTTTATTTCTGTCAAACAGCTCTTGCTAGCTTTGAACAGCTTCCAATGCCTGAGGTCAAAAGAGCACACTTCAAACAGGAAAAAGAAATGATCGTCCCCCTCCGCTTATACAAGCTACCGTGACACATATAAACACCACTATACACAAGGGTTTCAATACTATTTCAAATGATTTTTCGGGCATATATGTCTCTGTCCAGGAAAATGAACACATGCATCATTTTAACAAATCACCACAGAGCTTTTCAAGGAATAGTTTGACATTATAGGAAATACGTTTATTTACTTGCCGGTGCCTGTTGCCAAGAGTAAGTTGAGGAGATCGATACCACTGTCATGTCTGTAGGCTGAATTTGAAGCAAGAGCCAGCAGCTGGTTGGCTTAGCTTAGCGTAAAGAGTGGTAACAGCTGGAGGACTGAAGGGAAAAGCAAGGTAAGCAAAATTCATTATAGTATATATATATATATATATATATATAAGTGTGTCCAGAAATCAACATACCATATCTTAGATAAAATAAACCGTACTATGGAATGGTTGAATGTTCAGGTGTTAATATTAAAAACATGTTTACAATATGTCCAAGTTCTTTTTTGTCAACACAGGGTTATCGGTACAATAAAATGCTTAGGGCAAGACTCAACAACATAAACAACCAAAAATTTGTGAATGTAAAAACATCTTTTCTGATTATCCAGATGTTATGGGGGAGGAATAATTTGCTTGCCCAGGCAGATTCTGTGTATAGGAGACACAGGGATCAATTATTTCTGCTCTCCAGTTTCGTCTTATGGTTTCCTGTTTGCTATAGAAGCAAGGTACATTATTGATGACTTCATGAGGGTCCTCATAACATACAGTTCATTTAAATAGCCACTGTACTGAACATTGCTTGCTGTTGAAGCTGCCACTGATCTGACCGATGACAAAGCCAGATTCATGTTTTTTTTTCCTCGCTCTTTTTCTGCTTATTTCTTCTCCCGTCTCTTATTATTCTGCTTGCAGCTGACACAACTCCCCCTGCTCGCTCCACTACACTCCTCATGTCGTGTTCTGAGGTGGGAATTAAGTAGTGCTGCTGTTTGAGCTTAGGATGGGAGAGAGGATGGAAAGAGAGCTGTGGACGTGGATATGGATTTGATGAGAACGTTTGGATGTGGATGCATGTGTCCTCTTGCTGGCAAACACACACACACCTCCAGTTAGTCTTTGGAGGCAATGGAAAATCTTAGCCCTACCTTCGGTCAAACACTCACTGACATGATCACACTCACCTTTAACTAATCTACACTGAGCAAAATTATAAACACAACGCTTTTGTTTTTGCCCCCATTCATCATGAGCTGAACTCAAAGATCTAAGACTCTCTATGTACACAAAAGGCCTATTTCTCTCAAATATTGTTCACAACTCAGTCAAAATCTGTGTTAGTGAGCCCTTCTCCTTTGCCGAGATAATCCATCCACCTCACAGGTGTGGCATATCAAGATGCTGATCAGACAGCATGGGTATTGCACAGGTGTGCCTTAGGCTGGCCACAATAAAAGTCCACTCTAAAATGTGCAGTTCCATCACACAGCACAAAGCCACAGATGTCGCAAGTTTTGAGGGAGTGTGCAATTGGCATGCTGACTGCAGGAATGTCACTGTCATTGAATGTTGATGTTCATGTTAGTCCATGGACATGATGAACGCTGCATTTTGGTTGCTGGATACTTCACGAAGGAGTAAGTCTCTGGAGCTCTTTAGAAAAGACTGACTTTCTCTTCTCCATGACAGTGAACCGTGAGCATACTGACTGTTCTGTCAGAAAGAGCCACAAGCAACTTGCCTCTGACTTATGTTACATTTTAGTGTTTTACAGATGTTGGCCGGGGCTCGGGGCACCCAGCTTGAAACCAAATCACATACATTTAGACTATTCTGTGTAATCTCCTTTTGATAAAGTAATATTTTTTCAACCAATTTGACAAAATATAAACAAACATTTCAAGGCTCATGTGTAGCCCACAGCCAACTAACACTGTCAAACTTTGAAAACACTGTTTTAGATATTAAAGACTGCTCCAACTATTGATTTATTCAGTGCAGCAATTAAGACATAAATTTTGCCACTTTAGTGACATTTTTCTTTCTTAGTGAGTTCTTAAATATTGGTATTTTGTATTATCATGTAGCAGCTGCAGTCTGATAATCAGTCAACACTGAGTCGTGGAGATGCTCAATGAGGTCTACAAGCTTTGTATTTTGTGCCTGAAATTTGGAAAGTTGTACATTTCATTTCCTTCACAGTTGTTTTTGTTGTCACCCAAGAACCTGGGCCCCAGACTAACAAGCGGAAACCAGTTCAGGTTGAGTCCAAATGAGCAATGAGTCCACAAGCTACAGCACTGCCAAGCCTCCAAAATATGAGAGAAACAAGCTCCAAATTGCCTCTGTGGAAATATTTTCTTCCCTCCTTTTCCTTTTAAAGTCATTTCACGCAACACTCCTGAAAATGATAAGAATGGTTATGGATAGATATGACTCTAGTGACTGTAACTGAGCATTGTCACCTTCATCATGATGATGTTGATAACAGTGGTGCATATGGCGTTGGTGTTTGTGATGACTCACCCACTTATTTTATCTTTGTTGCGTCCTCAGATGATGTAGGCGTTTAAAATGGAAAGACACAAGAAGTGTTAGAGACAGTTTGTTTGGTAATGACAAATATCTGGTTTAACTTCTGTGTATTGTGTTATAGCGAATGAAAGAGAAATGGGCAGCAGTAGAGGGGCAGACTGATAAGGTAGACGACATAACGGCAGAGTCATTGTTCTCAGAGTGAGGCAGACTACTGGCCAGCTAATCCATTTCAGTTGTCGAATGAGTGAGAAATAACAGGACGGTGTGTGTGATCAATCTCATACTAAACACCCATGGGCATATGCTCCACTGTAGGCTACTATGTAGTGATGGAGGGATTCAATAAGGTGAATCTGTCTGTGTCCTCACTCCTTCTTCTTCTTCTTCTTCTTCTTCTTCCCTCTGTCATAGAGACCGATTCCGTGCATATACCTGTGGCAGCGAAAGCATTGCTAAATTCCCACACCACACAGAAACACAGGGGCAGTTAGGCTAAAAAATGACCACTCTATATGTACTATAGCATGCTCAGATGTTTAGAGGGGACATTCCGATTAACAATGATAGCAGCTGACTCACACACCACTCCAGATTAAACAGGGAAAAGTGCAAACATATCACTGACTAGACACAGTGGCACGCACCACAGTCACTGGCCAACATGTGCAGACAGAGGAATGTTTATGCATGAATGTTTATGAATGGGCACTTCACACTGTAGGTTGATAGTAAAAAAAACAAAAACAAATCTGTTACTAGGGGTGTAAAGATCAACCTTTACGTGCACACTAATAAACACATTAAACTCATATAGCTGAACACACACTCTCATAAAAAGAGACAAACACATGCATGGGAATGTTAAGTAAGAACCAGAAAGTGCCGCCCTGCAGAGTTGTGGCACAATTTAAATGCAGCCCGCTCCCTCAAGAGAATCAATACTTATCCAATTAACTTAATACTGATGAATTGGTGGCCATTGCTGATCACCAGGACAGATTAGGTTCTTCGTCTTCTTGCCAGCGATGTTATCACTCTATCAAGAGCTCTATTTTGATCCCAGGGTACTCTGGATTCTGTTACCTGTAATGAAATAGAGAAGGGGAAAATCATAACTGAGTGAGAACTTGAGACTGTAATGAGCGTCAGCAAGGATTGTGTTTCCAACTGTCCGGCTACTGTTTCCTTTGTCTCCTTATAGACAAGAAACTTCCAGGATCAAATCAGGGCAGTGGGGAAGAAAAACACTCCTGGGGGCTTCAATAGACAGTCCGACCCAAAGATGCCTGGACTAAAATCTGACAGAAACTTAACTTGTTTCAGACATCTTGGGTGTGGTTTCTACTGTACTCCACACTGTGTGGAGATTTAAAGTTTGTGGTGCTGCCGTAAAGAAATCATATTTACACCACCTTCGTGAATAAAAGAAATGGCCTTCCCAATCTCTCTTGTGTAATTAGTTACGATCCAAGCAAGCTGAAATTTAGCAGTAATACTGTATGTAAAACTGATCCAAGATTTGAAAAACAGGTCAAGAATATTTTCTTAGCTTTGCCTTCTTTTGCTGAGAAATCCCTCCAGAATTAGATCATTTATCTCACTTGGCGAAAACTTCTTTACGTTTATACGTTATATCTCCTCCTATGGGCTCCTTTCATTCCTGCCTCAGTAAAGAGCGCCTCACATCTTTAGGATCGTAGAAAATGCGGCAGCAAAGCTTTCAGCCAAAAGCTGAGACACAAATTGAGTGTTGAGTGTTTTTCCAGTGGCTGCTTGATAGTTTTCGAACAGTCTTCCTAACATTACCCGGTCTCTGAGATGGAAAGAGAGGAGTGGAGGTTTGTAATGGGTTGCTTATTTTGTTTCCATTTATTCTTTAAGTAGATTGAAATAGGCCAGTCAGCACCACTCTGCAGTTCATTTCAACAGAAGTTTGTATCTGAATCTTTTCACAGAGCACATTTAAAGGTGCCACAGAATACTCATTTTCAGGTTCATACTTGTATTTAGGGTTTCTACTAGAAAATGTTTACAAGCCTTAATATTCAAAAAACACATTATTTTTCTCATACTGTCCATAGCTTTAGCACCTTTTTTCACCCTCTTTCTGAATCACTCTTTCTCACACTTGTCTCTTTAACGCCCCCCTCCGTGAAAGCCTACTGGCTTCTGATTGGCCAACTTCTCCGAGAACAGCAGAGGGGCGGGGATTAGCTGTACTGCGCAAGGCCTGCTATGCGAATCTAGGCTGCACAAGTACTGTACAAAAACACAACTTTAGCCGGCTAGAACCAGCTGCTCTGCCTCTACTTTTTGTGATTTATGGAGTATGTATGTTACCAGCTACTTTATCCGCTAACTGCTGCTAACAGCAGCTGCTGCCAGCTACTCAGTTAGCTATGCAGCTAGGCGTCCTAGTGCTGATTCAGCCCGGACTAGCGTTGTGCTCCTGGGGTGTGTTGGTGTTGTCTAACATTAGTACAGAAGCTTTGGAGCTACCTACCGTTAGCAGCAAATACAGTTAGCAGCAACTAGTGGTTACTGTAGCGTGAGCAACAACTAACGTTATCTGTCCATCAGGAAACTTCATAAATTACAGAGTTGAAGCAAAGCAGCTGGAGGACATCAGATGGAAAACCACAAAATATTTACCTTTCCTTCATAACCGTGAAAGCCCTTTCTGTGAGACATACTGAACAAACTCCAGCTCTAGCCCTATGAGCTTGTATGACCACTTATCTGGAACATGAGCTGGTATGTGTACATTTTGGTGGCGTCACATCTAGCATTTGTTGGCATTCGCCTGTTTTTCCAGTATCTTTAGCATGAGTGAGATTTACATATGAAAGAGGAAACAATGGTGATTGAGGCTCACGGTATGTCAGTTACATGTGCTGAACTCTTTTTATTCAACTATGCCATGGTAAATACAGTTTTCCATTCTACCTTTTAATCATTTTTGTGCATGTTATGTGATGTATCCAGAAGAACACAAGTATGCAAAACTTCAATCTTGAAATGAATAGAATCAAACTAGGATGAAAATAAGAAATTCAAATTAATGACAGAAATGGACAAACTGAGAAGACTGAGAAGACAGTCGGTGCTGCCCACCTGGTAGCTGCTCTATAGGATTCCTTTTATACTGAAACAGATTTTGAAGTCAGTAGGGAGCCCTGTTGATAAGCTTTGAACCTGATTTGAATATGAATTATTTCAGCCTAAGCAATGTATTTGACACTGTATCATTTGGACTGATTTAGTTCACTGAAGGGTGTGCAGTCCTGAATCTTTTTACATTAACAGTCTGTTTGGATTCTGTAAATCATCCATCGCTCATCATTATAAAGACTGAGGTAATATAAGTATTTATCAGAATGCTGCCGTTGTAGTTCCAGCGCCCACTCCATTTTTATCCATCTCAAACACAGCAATGGCCAACACACTCTCCAACTTAAAACATCAATATTGGATAATTCTGCAAACTCAGGATTTCGTCCAACAGCAAAGTTCTTTAATTTCTTATTCCATCACTACAGCGTGGGGTGCTCTTGGCAACCAGAAAGCACAACTGGATGTTATATTCTAGCTATTTTGAAACAACATTTGGCCATATAGTAATTTATTTATTTTTCCAGTTTGCTTGCCCAAACCAATGGTATAGCTAACTAACTGCTTTAGTTAAACGTTTGTTGTAAACACATGCTAGCTAAAAGATTACTTTCCTGCTAATGAAGAGCTGGCTGGCAAATCCACTGTTATTTATCACTATGCACTATACATATAAATTGACTTGTAATTATCTTTACTGTATTCTTGTGCTAAAGCAGAAAAGAGAGTGAACGCTTAGCGTTCTAGTGCGCAAAGTGCTTCGATCAGCAGCTTAACGTAGTTATGCCGCGCACCGGTACAAATATTTTCCTTGGGAGATGACAAACCAGACAAAATATTTTTAGCCAGCTTACACTACTAACAAATGAAAACACAGAGAGACACTGGCTATATATTGGCCATCAAGAAAAGAACAGCAACTCATAAGTTTACAGGTATGATCAAACAATCGCAAATAGGCCTTTTCATTATTTATCAACACAGCGGCAAAATGTCCAGAGATATTACACAGACAGGTCACAGTAAGTGCGTTTCCAACATACAAGTGGTAAGAAATGTAACTTCCATCCCTGATCCTACTCAGACAAACAGAAAGTAACTTGTAACTCACCCATCAGAAGTTCACTCTACTTGCCTTTTCTTAACAAAGTCAAACTGTTGCAACAAAGATGATGTGAGTATTTTCAAGCACGTTATCGCACATGACAGGGAAAAGATCATCGGACCAACAGAATTCCCAGCATGCCTTGTGACTTCATAACTTTTGAGAACAAAACATCCAAATTAAATAAGTCGCTGGTAGAAATAATAATTATTTGATGAAACATTCACTTTTGGAATATTTCAATAACAATAAAAACACATAATAGTAAAAATATAATATTATAAATGAAAATAGGGTAACCATGAACATTATATATGAGGTAGGAGTGAACTAATAGTTGAGTGAGGTGCTGGTGTGCATTTTTATTAACCTTGCGACTGGTGCATTTTTCTGGGGGAGGAGCTGGTTTTAAATAAAAGTTATCTGTTCATTATTTTCTCCACCTCTGTGGGGAGTGAAGGTGGGAACTGGATATACACTATTTTACACAAGGCAGAGTGTGCTGTGGTGTGATTTGAGTTGTCTGCCCAGACCAGTTTTATTCCACTACACTCACACGAAGTTCTTGTAAACAGATGTATGAGAATGAGGGCTACAGTTTGGATCTTTGCCCCCTGATTTGTCACTCTGCAGGCACCTCGGACCATAAAGGGATATAAAACGTGTATCAGCTCCAATGAGAAAAATGTGTATCCATCCCTCTAATGAGGGATTTCAAGAGGGAAACAATATACTTAGCAGTCTAATTGACATGCCATGTCAAGTTAAGATACAGCAAAAGAACTGCAGGGTGCAGAAAACTGTTTTAATAAAGGCCACAAAATCAGTGCAGGAATGTGTTGACACAGCTGAGTGACTAAAGTGGTTCTGCAAATCACTATACTAGGCTAAACAGCAAAGAAACCGGTGAATGAAAACATCTCCTCTGCTTTTTAGTCCGTAGGTATCCGGTTTAGTCAGTAGGTATATTTATATTTTCAATTTAATGTTATATATTGTACTTGAGAAGTTTCAGTCTGGACGAGACATTCATGTTCCCAAGAGGATAAATTCTACAGGCTTTGGTGAGCCTGGTTTTTCCTTTGAGAAGGTCAAAGTTTTCATCCTTCCTGTGATATATCTCAACATCTACTGGATGGTTTGGCACAAAATCTGGTACAGATATGCACGGTGTCTAGACAATGTATCCTATAATGACATTGGTGATCTTCTGACTTGTTTTCTAGCACCACCACAAGCTTGAAAATTATCTTCTTCTTTTATTAACCTATCTCAACAGCTGTTGGATTAATTGCTTCAAAATTTAGAACACACAGTCCAGTTATACCTGCTAAGCATCATCACTGTGAGCATGTTGGCATGCTGATGTTAGCATATAGCTCAAGTATGACCTCACAGAGCTGCTAGCCCATTATAACCCAGACCTGCCAGTCTTGATGCATTTGTGGTTTCGCCTGGCATTGTACAAGATGAGCCTCATGTAAACTGAAGGATTTGTCAAATGTTTGGTCTACTGTGACACTTTCAGGACAAAAACACGTTGTTTAATTCATATGAAAAGAAAACAACAATATTATCTTAGGATCATATGAACCCTGTTTTCAGAGACAAAAATTAGATAAGACCTGATGTGGATGCTGTCTTCCCGCATCAGCCTCGTGTTTCATCAACCTGTCCTCTCCTTTTAATTCCACTCCTGTATTCCCACTTTGCCATCTCTTTTCCTGCTCTCTAAAAGATGCCCCCCCCAAACCCTTTTCCCCATCCAGTGCCTTCCCCTCATCTTCTTCACCTCCTCTGTTCCATTATGGCGAATCTGTCCCTTTTCTGCTCTTTTTTCTCTCAGCCCCCTTTCCCCCATCCTTGGCGCTCAGTACTAATCAGTCCATTGAGAGAGCTATTAACCTGATCAAAACTTGCTGGGGCTGAGATCAAACAAATTTCAGCAGGGGATTGTGGTAAGAGAATCACAGAGTGAGGACAGACTGGGGAGTCAAGAGGTGAGGCACAAAATGGAGGTTTTAAGGTGAAAGGGAGGAAAAGTTGGACAGGGCCATCTGGTGGGACCTTCTGGTGGCCAGAGAGCGTGTTCATACAGTTTTTAAATAGCTGAATGACTCATTGCTCTTCTCCTGCAAGCATCTCACACCCCTGCTCATCAAACCTCAGCACGTCGGCTGCCGCGATCTCATCTCAGCCCCTCTTGCCTATGAGGGATTAAACTCTTAATCCGCCAGACTGAGGCTTGCTATTTGTACAGACAGAGGCTGCAGCTATGTTTTCTGCTGCATGTGTGTGCTGGCTTTTGGTGTATTGCATGGTGGGTTGTGTGAGATGGACGGTGGGCAGCTGCAGCTATACTGTAGGGGCGTGTGTGAGATTAATAAAAAAAACACAATGAGGCAGGGACAAAGAGTGTGCTGGGGATGGTGCAACACATAAACTAGTTAGCCGGTTTAATGTTGTAGGACTCAGGTGTCTCCATCTACCACCTGTGCAAAATCCAGGCTGAAAAACCTCCTTGTGGGTGTGTCAGTGGTTCTTTCTGTCTGTCTGTCTGTATGTGGCTGATAAAGCATAAGAAAATCACAGACAGAATTTAAAAGGAATATTGTATTACTGTCTCAGTGGGGCTGATTGTTGGCCACCTAATCCATTCAGCTGTGACTGAAACGTTGTCTCCTTTGTAAGAAAAAAAAGCTGACAACTAATAGCCCCGCCTGTGTGATCAGTCTCATGTTGCATAGACTAACCAGCCTTGGGCATACGGCTGTACTGTAGGTTAATGAATAGTGATGGAGGGATTCAATAACCTGAATGTCTCTGCACGCGCACACACACACTCAGACCCCCACCTGTTCAGTTTCCATCTCTACCCTTGCTAATGTGTTGTCTGCTCTGTTAGCAGCCATAAGTGCCTGGACAAAGTGTTTGCTTGTTTTAGCAGTTCCCCTCAGGCGCGTGCAGCCTAATGAGCTGCCTCTCAAGGACAAAGTGGGTGTGTGGGGCCCGCGACGCAGACGAATCTGCAAGCAGAACGATATTTTTCCCTAGACCTTTCACCTTGTGCAATTTTGGTTCCAGCAATGCAGAGGAAGGCAGGATACAGCATGTGTTGACTCGGAACAGTGGGGGTTTTCAAAGTCAGTACTGAACACTGAGGTCTTTTTACTTCTGACACAGCCAAAAGTTTGGCCAGCTGTTCGGTTTCACTTCACTGTCATCCCTACTTCTGTGGGACAGAGATCTTGTCTTGTATCTGTGGCATTCAATAGTTAGCTTTTATTTAACATGGAGCCCATCCCACATGGGAGTACAAAACACAGCTTGCATCTTCCTGTAATGCAAAAAAACAAAACAGAATAGAAGAACATCAGTTGCAACATTATGTAGTAGTTCTGTATGCTTTCAAATGAAATATTAATGTGAAAACTGCTACAAGCATAAAGTTCATCCTGATAAAAGGCTTTTTTCTTATCTCCTGGGCTTTTTCCAAAGTAACTGGTTAAGTTAAATATTTCGTAAACAGCCAACTCAGTCAGTGAGCATTATCCACAAATTCATTTCTGTTTAGTATTGCACAGTTCCCCATAAAAAAAACAAAACAATATAACTTTCTAAACTCGTTTTCTAGAGACTACTGTTTCATTCAGACAGCACATTGAACAAATCTGCCTTTCTTCTTCCAGACTTTCATACAACATTAAGTTATTTGCTTTTTTTATACAGTACATAATATTATTCTACTGTGTGGTGTTTTCTTTAATGACATGACTATTTTTTCTTTACATTGATTCAACTGAATTATGAAATTCTGACTCGAGATGTATGTAAAATGTTGACTCCGAGTTGGTGCTTCCTGGCAGATTCGGAACCGACCTTTGCTGAATGTATTTTGGGAGGTAACCGCGCCCCCTGTTGCGCGTGAAGCGACCAATGGAGGAAACAGGAATGCGAGCATCTCCTCGGTGTCCTTGAATTTCATAACATCTAGTGAAAAAGGAAAGGGAGAAATGTGGAGCGAACACTGAGAGACACACTCCTCCCGCAGTTCTGGTAAAATGCCATCTTTCTTATATCTGGAGCTCACACACTTCCGGTCTGTGCCTGTCTTCACCTTTACGCTTGAACTTGGGTACCCGAAGTCTCCTATGTTGCGCACCGCGGCTCCGACTCCCCCCTCACCTGCTCCTCCCCTTCCTCCTCCTGCAGCACCACTAACCAAGCCGGAACGGGACACTTTTCAGCGCAGCAAACCTTTACCCGCTTCCATCACTGGTAGCTATGTTCAGACTCTCTTTGCGCCTTCCACCGACTTGGATGAAGCGGACACCGCAGAGGCATTCCTGTCTTTAAAACAAGACTGGTCGTTGACACTCTGATTTGGTGTTGAATGATCGGAGGGACTGTGAGGCAGACACCGTGCAGGTTTGGCCGTCTGGAGATGAGCGCACAGGATGGTAAGCTGCACTTCACAAGTTAAACTGATGCCTTGAAAGTGATGTGTTGTGTTCGTAGCTGCATATTTGTCTGAAGTTGTAATGCTGCCACAATATACTTAAAATCAGCAATGCTGTTGTCTTTTCATCTGGTGAACACTGCACCATACATTAGTAGGATGCACAAATTGTGACAAAAATTGTTATCTTTTTTTAAATGAATTGTAATATAGGAAAGTGGGCATAGCATTGTCCTCTAAACAACATTTGACTTTGACTTTAGGCACCCTCTTATTTTGTTTTCTCTCCACGAAATCTTCTTAACACGGTGTTTGGTTATGCGATCTTAATTAATCGCTCAATTTAACCAAGCTTAATTAAAACTCTAAGCTTGATAAGGAAGCAATGTAGTTCTACACCCTGTGTGTGTGTATGTGTGTGTGTGTGTGCGCGCGCGCGTGTGTGTGCGCGCGCGCTTGTAAGTTGAGAGAGAGAGAGAGAGAGACAGAGAGAGAGAGATAGTTTTCCTATGGTGCAATAAAGCAACTTGATCCATATGAGACCTAGGTCTCTACACCATGAATATAATATAAGCTCTTGGACTGAATGCGGAATCATAGAAAGAGAGTCATAGAAAAAAAACAGAATATAAACAAAAATAAATGAATAAAAATATTGATTTGCTCTTGCACATGCCCAAAGGTTCATGTCTTTCATATAAGTTGGTTTTAGTTCTCTTTCATTCGCACGCACTGCTAAATTAAATTCATCTTGCAAATATTTCAGCCTAGATATTTAATTAAACTCCAACTAAAAAGAAAACATGCTGAGTTCATTTTCCACTTCCTCAGATATCTTTACTCCCCTGTCTGCCATTTGTGTACAGTGGAGAACCGAAGGAGGTCCAGCAAAGCTGGTAACACCAGCATGCTGCTAAGATCACTTCCTTCAATTAACTTTCCACTAAAATAAAAACCAGCCGCATCCACAGGGACTACAAATCGATTAATAAATAGTTTATCATGCTCTTCTCCCCTGTGAGGTGGAAATGAAACACCAGCATCGTGACAGACTTGATTTATTGGTTGGTTCCTCCTCCAGTACAGAATCGTATCCTCCTGGATCTGAATTAATTACTCATGTTAGTGCGCTCCAATGCTTCAAATGGTCTGGGCTGTCCAGTCACACATTCAATAAGCCTGTGATCACTGTAGATAGATAATGAGCAGGATAATCTCAATACTGATGATAATATTCTTATTTTATATAGATTGTAGTGAGCAATAAATGTTGTGCTACACACAAAGCCTGTAAGACTGTAGGTTTTTGTTAGTCTTACAGGACACTACACTGTATTCACCATCAGGGTAGTGAGTCAGGGCAAGTGACAGATGAGTTTGTATGTGTGAAACTTGTACCTACATGTGTGTTTTAGAAATGGGTAGAGAGGTCTAGACTGGCCCGTAGAGATTCTGGCTTTTCTAAATTGCTGTGGCATGTGTAGAAAATCTTTTATAGCTTCCTATTCACAACAAAGGCTGGTAGTGGGAAAGTTCAGGGTAGCCACCCAAATGTAAGTCAGCTTTATTGTTAGTAGCTGGATACAAGAAGCAGCCCAACAATGAGTCTCAAAGGATAATTCCAGCTGTTTGAACCTGGGCCTTATTCTTTCATCATTTGCCACCATACCATTCAATACTAAAACACTGTCACCCACTGCCTTTTGCAAAGTAGCTTTTATCTCTGAAGGTTGTGGAGCTGGCTGAATGTACTCCTGTCTGTCACTGTTAAATGGATATAATCTACATATCTAAACACACATTCAAATATGTAGAATTGTGCAATTATCAATGAAAGATATAAGTAAATTGATGTAAGTAAATCTTTTTCATGGCACACATGTAGCAGCAAAAGCATTAACTGGAATTCAGCTTTTATTAAGGTTATCATTTGCCCCTGTGCTTTTCCTGCTTTGAAAAAATTTCATTAAAGTCAAAATGTCGGCTGTGAAAATGTTCTATAGACAAATTTGTTTAGATGTCCGCCTTTACTATTTGCTGGCAGCTGGTCTTGCATGGAGTGTAATTAAATAACTCTGCGGTAGGAAAATAGGTGAACTGTAAGTTAGCCGCAGTAAATAAATGACAAATTATGCGATAATAGGACCCAGTTTGAAATGAACCACATTAACTATTTAAGGCTTTGATACACAGCGAACCATTCTGGGCAACTGTAACAACTAACAGTGCCAATAAGTTTCAGGGAAATTGTATTGCCAAGAAAAACATTTTGGACCCTGTGTTTCAGTGTCTGTTGCTAGGATTGCTGCCCATGTACAACAGCCAATAACACTCATTTCGAGTGTGAGTAACACCACAGACCTGAATGTTCTTTTCTACTGTTAGTCCTTGAATTTTGTAACACCCGTATTAAGTTAACCAGCCAGGTCCTTATTGGATGTTGACGTGAGTGTAAATTCCTTTGCTATTCGTTCAAGTCCTGTGCTGCTGACCACAATGACTGGCCATTTATAGCAGCATAGCTGATGTGTCTGTCTGTCTTGTTTCTCACTGAAAGGAAGTGAAAGAGGGGGGTGGGGCCTACAGCACTGCAGTCTCATTGAAGTGTGCTCGCTCTACCTCTTCCTTTCCTCACCCTTTTCTGTCATCACACCATCTCTTTGCTATTCTTTGCCCATTCTTGCTCTATATTGTCACACCCGTCTAATGTCAGTGCATCCTAGGATCATTCTGACATCTCTCTCTCTCTCTCTCTTTCTCGCTCTCCCTCTCTCGCTCTCTCTCTCTTACAGTGCCTGCATGATGCCACCATGTGTCTAGGCCCTCCCTAATCCTGCTGCGGCGACACAGAGGATCCCCCTCAGTCCCCTGACACCTCTGTGCTACACATTTGCCTTCTTGACTCATCCAGCTCATCCTCTGCAGCTATCAGCCACTGATCAATCCTAACCCACTCTTTCTTTTCAGGCTTTCCGTTTGCAGACTCTCACTTCAGACCAGGATTACCCACTGATCTGATGCTGAATCCTGATACGCCAACTGAGTCTATTGTCGGCCTCTGATGGCAATGTCAAAACTCACCCACATCCCCCTCACACAAGAGGTTCCCTGAAACTCCTCGTTCCTCTCCTTTCTGGGTTTTTGCTCTGTTGATTGGAAGCCAAAGCCATAGCTCGTCTGGAAAAAAACCTCCTTGTTATGAGGGGTTCTGAAACCAAGGAGACTGAAAGCACTTTTTATGCCCTGCTTGTCTACAGCAGACCTGGGCTTTGGCAGGAAAGCTTTTCACATGTGTACGTTTTAACATAAATTGTAGGAGGCTGCGATACAGAAAAGGCCGCTGTGTCCTGAGCCTGAAAAGTTGAGCCTGTTGCAATCCATCCAGGACCTTTTTTGTCTTCATTACCTGGTCTGAGCTGCCCAGTCCGGAGCAGCGCGCTTTCCAGATGCTGCCATGCCCATCATCAGCAATGCCAACCATGACTTCAGCAACCTGTCCGTCAGTGATGACAGCAGTCTTGACCGCGTCTTCACAGAGATCCCAGAGACTGAGACAATCAAGGTATCAATAAGATAAAGTAGAATAAAAACATGAAGGAATAAAATTATTATATCAAGTTAAAGACAACTCATATACACACATATTTCAGGTGCAGCTGCTCATGCATTGAAGCATTTCATTGTTCTCTCTCCAGGGTGTGTACTATAAGAGAGCTCAGTTCATCCGTCGGCCAGAGGACCTGGTGTCCATCGACCACGGCCTGCTGGCAGTGATCAATGTTGGGGGAAACCGCTACACCTTCCCCTGGAGCACCCTGGAACAGTTCCCCCTCACTCGACTTGGCCGCCTCTGTGGTTGCCAGTCACCTGAAGACATCGCTAGTGTTTGCGATGACTATGACGAAGCCCGCAAGGAGTTCTTCTTCGACCGGTCGCCGTCGGCCTTCAGGGTCATCCTCAACTTCCTGGCTGCGGGGAAACTACGCCTGCTGCGGGAGATGTGCGTCCTCTCCCTGCACGATGAGCTGACCTACTGGGGCGTGGAGATGACGTACATGGAGCGCTGCTGTAAGAGGAAGATGTACACACGCATCGAGGAGATGCACGAGTTGGAGCGGCGCGAGGAGGAGTGCAGGCAGAGAAACGCCATGCAGCGTGTGACGGTGGAGGAGACAAGGTACCGTAAGATGATGAACTGGCTGAGAGACACAATGGAGAATCCACAGTCTGGCTTACCGGGGAAGATCTTTGCCTGCACATCGGTGATAATGGTTGCGGTGACTGTCGTCAGCTTGTGTATCAGCACCATGCCAGACCTCAGAGAGGAAGAGGACAGGGTGAGTGATCCAGTGTCTTTTCATGTTGTGAATGTAGCTGTCAGCAACACAGGGCCCTAAACAAAGGCAAACTAACATTAAAAAAGGAATTTTAATACTTAAATCTAAACAGGGAACATATTCTCAAGTTTTGTAATAAGATGCCAACAGCGACCCTGTCTGTCAGTGAGATTTATCATGAGTGTGAGTGATTACAGCTGTCTCTTGTCACAGTTCTCTCCTGCTCAAAGACACAGTGATCGTGAAGTAACAGAGCTACTCAGAACTTATGACAAACTGGATGTTCATTTAGGCATTATCTCCAACACTAACTTTGTTTCCTGGAAGGTAATGTTGAAGTGTATCACGGTTGTGTGTCTACAGCATGTCAGTGTGTACGGGTGAGGAAAACACAAATGTGTGAGAGTCTTGTTTTATTCATTTCAGAGACAGACGTTGTGATGCTGCAAAAAAGTTGGACTTCAAAATTCTCAAATATAACAACTCCCTGTCGTCACACCCTCTTAAACATCTCTGTGGGATGCTGCGGCTGCTGTGTGTGTTGGCCGTGCATATATTGTGATCTGTGTCTACCCATTGCAGTGTGGGATAATGAAGCCAGAGTTGCTCACTGAGGCCTGTCCAGTATCTGTCAGTAAACACTGGGGAGTATTGAAATACTTTTACTGTTTGTCACACAAAAGTAGACACACTTACAGTCGAACAAATTTGTACACGTAAAAACACACATATACATGAACTGGCAGTCACATGCCTATGCACACACACACACGGTCACATGCACATACAATAGTAATGAACTCATCCACTGTAACCGATATGGCTCTCTCTGAATTTTGCACACATTTATTCTAGAGCCTTCTGTTCCTTTCTAACTGTTATTTTATTGCGGCGTATCCACTGTTCAGTTCTGATGGGTTTTCTGATTCCATATACATTTTCACCTGCAGTCGAAGATTTTATCCTTCTCCATATTTGGCATATTCGGCAACTTTCCCCAGTCTGTTAATTCTTGCATCAGGACAAGGTTACCCATAATTTGCCTGAGGTGCCTTTAAATAAGTAATAGTATGTATGCATGCATCCTATGTGTGTGCAGAGACGTGTTGCTGCAGGAAATCGCAACAGTTGAACAGCTGTTGAGAAGTCTTCAACAGCAGCATCCCTGTATTGATTTTGAAATGAACGGGCAGCCAAAAGATCAAGTGCAGCAGTGTTTGACACTGGCACATTTAGCGAGGCGGAGGAGCGCGCCGGTTGCAGAATGCTTGATCAGTTCGTAAAGGCTTAAGAGAGGAGCCAGGAGGAGTCCAGTAGCCGGTGACAGTCATGGGTACACAGATGGAAGAGCTTGGAAAGAGTCCCCGGGTCTGATTCACTGAGTGCTGTAAACCTGCATAACTGGATGATGCTTTTGATATGGACCTTTTCTAGCATATGACTGGAGAAAGCAGAGTCAGATGCTACTGTAGATTTATTTTCTGTGCAGCGACAGGGTTCACAGCAAAAGAATCAGATATACGAAAGTATAAACGTAAGCATGCTGATATTCAGGGATTAAAGTCACAGTGTTGCTAAACACAAAGAGTTTCTATTTCCTGATGTGTGATATCATTGCATTTGTAATGTAAACAGGAAATCAGGCTTTCCTGCTTGTAAATCTCTCAGTTAACCACAGTAGCAGTGACGGAGACAGTGGAGCTCCATGGGAGAAATCAAGCTGTCCACAGGGGCCAGCTAACATCCCTTACACACACACACACACACACACACACACACACACACACACACACACACACACTTTCTATTGTCATACTGTATTGAATCCTCCACAGAGTTTTGTTAACTTAATACTGCTGTGCGTTGACTCCATGCCTTGTCAGAACATTGTGGGTTGTAAGGTCATCTTTGGTGTGTGAGGCTGTCCGACATTGTACTACCTTGTGATGACATTGTGGGTTGTAAGGACACTTTAGGTGTGTGTGTTCATCCGAGCGTCTCTTTGCATGTCAATGCTCATTCTTGGAAAGAGAATGGCAGCTCCCTCCAAAAATAAACAAATCCATCTGCTGCTTTCATGTTTTTCCCTTTGCACACTCCTGAGTTTAAAACTTTTCTCATGCGCTCCGCTACTGATCTCCGTAGGCAGAGTCTGGCTAGCCTGCCCAGGCAGGAGCAGCAGGACTCCTATCATCTTTAATTCACATGGCACTGCTGTTTGTCTCTGTCTCTAGTCTGCTTCGTGCTGGAGTGGGCCAAAATTCCCCCGTCCACTCATCATTGATCCTGCATCTCTGCCTGCCTCGGTTAGGGTTAGGCGTGTGAAAGGGAGAGATAAAGTAAATGGAAGATGGACTAAGAGGACAAATAGAGGATATGCCTGAGAGGGAGGGAGAATGAGAGATGGAGTGAAAGAATATGCTTTGCAGTGAGAATTAAAAAGGGAGAACGGATAAGAGTGGGATTCTGGTGGAAAAACAGCAAGAGATAAACAGTGCTTAATTTTTCCTCTCCTCTTCCTCCCCTCTGTCTATCCACATATAATGTGTTTCTGCCTGTCCTCAGTTGATCCCTCATCAAACAGTTTATCACTATGAACTAAATTCTTCGGGAGGGGCCTTTATCTTACAGCTCAGTTTCAAGCCCGCTGATAATAACCTCCTCATCCTTCCTCCATGCCCTGATGTGGGCATTATCTTTCCACTGTTTACGTGCCCTGCTCTTTATGTAAAAACCCTCCATATAATTCTGGACCCACTATTTATTTATTCAGGCTGTGTACAGTGTACAACATTTTGACAGAAAGCACATCCTCCCCTGATGTGTTTCAGAAATGCAAATAGATGCATGAAATATTGATATATCAGGGAGTGAAAATTATTGTTAGACCAAGCTGAAAAGACGGATAAACTGCCCGTGGAGTTTGTTGGCCTATAGTCTTTCAAGTTAAAACAGCATGTTTTTGACATTTTTTTGTCACTGTTTGTCATGTGTCAAATGTTGGCTTAAAGTTAAGTTTACAGAAGTAAAATATTTTTTATTAACCTTCAGCCTTGTTGCAGCCTTCTCAGTCTCTGTCCACAATAAATATGATGCTGTGTTGACCCTGATTTGAGACACAGTTGACCAATCAGAGCTTTGTTTGCAGGACTGAAATGTGGACATCATCTTCGTACATAGCTAGATAGCTACATGGCTATATTTGTGAAAAATAGTAACAGGAAAATAGCAACAAGCACAGGTGGGATTAACGCAGCAGTACTTTTTTGTAAGTCCACATGCAGAAGTAGAAAGCAGATCACTGTGCAAACTGTTAACTGTTACCTCTACTGCTATATCCGTGTTGACAATTATGTCTGTGAAATGGATGCATCACTGCTATTGGTTACAAAACAAAAAAAATCTCCTTCCAACAAGAGATTGGCTCACATGAACGTAATGTCAGGCTGAATAAATTAAGGGAAATTAAATGGCAGTTCGGTCTGATTATTTATTATTAGGCAGCTAAGATTTCAATTAGGTTTTTTCAAGCGTTTATTAAGCACATATAGGTAAGCTTTTGGTTCTTTTTTATCTCCTAAAAGTAATAAAAATTAATGTGTTGTGGAAAATATCTTTGCATGGAATCAGTAACGAAGACGACCATAGTTAAAGGAAGATATGTGCAACTACCCACTGCTGTGATGACCTTGCTTTCCTATTACATTGTCATGGACTAATCTAACTAACTCCTTCTGGTCAGGGCTCCTCAATGTAATCCATTTTGAAGTGGGTACATGTCTGTGTTTTCTTTTCTTCACACATGTGGGCATATTCAAAAGTTCACGAGATAAATTTCTACTCTGACTACTGTCCTGACACTGACCCCAGTAATCCCTGGCGGGATAGCAGCAGTGTGTAGATTGGAACACAAGGCGAATGCAGTTTATAATTCTCTCTGGAAAGCAGCAGGTCTCAGCACGCATTGATAACCTGCCCGAGTTTACATCTGTTGCTGTTTAAAATGTCAAACATCCACCAAAGACGCTGACTTTATTTTCGCATATTTCTGAGTACGACTTCAAAGCAACATCTTTCTCTGCATTCATTTTCATTCATTTACCGCCTATATAGCAGTGTTTTACTCTCAGCTAGTGTCGAATAGATTCATGTATTTAATATTCTTGCTGGATGATGGAGTATTTTCAGACAGCCTCATCAGATTGGCTCTCCTTTTTCTAATTCAGTAATATTCTAGCCTGGGGAGTAATTGAAGTGGCTAGTTTATGTCTTTAATGCCATAAATTGGAATGGGATTTGCTGTTCAATAATTATACCCCAGGGTATCAATGACAAGTGTCAGGAGAGAGAGAGACAGCAGAGTAGCTGACTGCATGAGTTAAGCTTCAGACTGTGAGTTTTGACACGTTTTCTGATTGACTATCCACTTGTTCTCAAGCAGAGACCTGTCAATAATTGTATTGAACCATACAAAGCTGTCTGTGCAAGTGATTATAGAGAGGCCAGGTGGGTGTGTGATTTATTATTCCATTAAGAAACAAAAAAGAACGAGAAAGAGAGACAGAGTAAGACAGGGAGTGTTTTGTGACGTCTGCAGTGAAGATAATGTAATTCTCTATGTATTAGAGGGGACAGAGGAGTCTGGGTTGTGGAGAAGGAGTGGAAGATAACAAGAGAACAGAGTAAGAGGGGAGGATGTAAACACTAAACCAGCTGGGAAGCTTCTTTTCTTTCTCCCCCCCCCCCCCCTCATCTTTCCTCCCAGAGAAGCTGTTCAAAGTTGAAAGACAGCAAAATATTACCTGGGCACAGAGGGGACACACAAACACACACACACATAGAGGGACATGCACATCCATGGCTTACTTTAGTAGAGTGCAGTCAATAAACAGAATAATTGTTGAACGATTACATAGGACTTAATATAGCAATGTACAATGAAAATGTTCATTTTAACCCATGAAGTAGCCTGTAGCCTTTGTGTGGGCATTGGAAAAAAACATCTTTTCATGATCACAAGTGATTTGTGACATTTGCTGCAGAGGCTGGAGAGGATTTTTAGCGATAGACTGCCTATAGCATGGTGTACTACGTTTTATATGACAAATGCTAATGTCATTAAGATAAAGTCAGTTTATGTAATAGTGTGTCATTGTATTGATTCTGATAAAATAACTTCCATTCTCATCATGTTCAGCAGAGCTGCAGTGATGCAGCATCCACGTCACAGCCTGGACTAAGAACCTGTCGGGAATCCTCTGCTGAGTGTAATTTACTTGCAACACTAAAGGTTATTCCTTGATAATATGATCACTGAGCTTCCTGTAAGAATAGTTACTCCAGTCTTTCAGCGTGTTTGACTGGTAAGGATGACAATAGCTCATAGCCTGAACTTGTGAGGCACTGTATTAGGTTGCTTACAGTAAAAACTCATCTCTTTTTGAGACGGTATACCTGTTTAATGATTATGGTAATCTCCTTACTTGCAGTAGCGGCTGTAGGCAATACACAGTATTCTGATTAAGCACAATACAAATGAAAAAATAAGAAAATTGAATGACCATGAAGGTCTTCTGCTGTAATAGATCTGCTTGTCATATCCCCAACAGCCAGAAACTAACAACTGAATTTGTTATTTTTTTATTATCTGATCTTTTTCGAATCATTCTCAATGAAGTCGGACATTGGTGTAAAAGGACAAAGTGTTGGCTGTGATAAAATCTCAGAAGAATCTCTGGTTATGCGTGTATGTCTCCTGCTTCTGAACTGTGCAGAATTGCATTATGTGAATCAACAAAGCCAGTTTCCAAATGGATTGTCTCTGAGGGGGTCTTGTGATTTAGTATCCAACATTTCTGGCTGCCTGGACTTAGAAGCATGAATGAATTTCCCTGCCGGCAGCTCAAAGCACCACAGCCAACAGTCTGATCTGCAAAAAACAACAACAACAAAACAAAAAAACAGTTGTGAATTGTTTCAGCGCAATACAATTGTGCACCTTCCCAGCATATCATTTTAAAGAAGGTAATTCAATTCCACACCTGAGATGTGAAACACAACAACAGGAGATGCAAAGAACGAAACAGTAAAGGCTTTAAATGCCTCCATTTGTGTGTGTGCATATACTCTCTTTGTCTTTCCACAAAGTAGCTTGCTACATCAGCTGAGCCAAGAAGACAAAACACCATCATCAATCATGAGCCTCGTTTGTATGTGTAACAACAGGGACACAAAATTAAGAATGCATTCTTCATGTGCCACATTTGTCTCTCCCAATCCTCATAATTTCAACCCCCCATTAAAAGAACATGAAGGGAGCATAAATAGGTGTCCGAGTCTGTAAACTTTGTTGGCTCAGCAGGGTGAGACTGAGGCTGGCAGTCAGTCAGAGTGTCTAGAAGTCAAGGAAAGTAACCAGGACATTAGGCATGCTGGTGGCAGGAGAGGGAGAGAGCATAAGGGAGAGGAAAGACATGGAGAAACAAAGATTAAGTAGATGCAGAGAAGAGGAGAGGGGTGGTAAACCTTTTTGATAACACTGGGGCATTTATAATGTCTCTAAAGCACACACACTCTCTTACATTATAGAGCCAAAGAGAGAGGACCTTACAGTAGCTGCAGATGACCTTATTATTATGAATTTAGATAATGTGAAATGGATAATTCAAGGTGATAAAATAAATATATATATA
>NC_060171.1:26244190-26326300 GCF_021292245.1 Micropterus dolomieu | reverse complement strand
GTAGCGGCTGTAGGCAATACACAGTATTCTGATTAAGCACAATACAAATGAAAAAATAAGAAAATTGAATGACCATGAAGGTCTTCTGCTGTAATAGATCTGCTTGTCATATCCCCAACAGCCAGAAACTAACAACTGAATTTGTTATTTTTTTATTATCTGATCTTTTTCGAATCATTCTCAATGAAGTCGGACATTGGTGTAAAAGGACAAAGTGTTGGCTGTGATAAAATCTCAGAAGAATCTCTGGTTATGCGTGTATGTCTCCTGCTTCTGAACTGTGCAGAATTGCATTATGTGAATCAACAAAGCCAGTTTCCAAATGGATTGTCTCTGAGGGGGTCTTGTGATTTAGTATCCAACATTTCTGGCTGCCTGGACTTAGAAGCATGAATGAATTTCCCTGCCGGCAGCTCAAAGCACCACAGCCAACAGTCTGATCTGCAAAAAACAACAACAACAAAACAAAAAAACAGTTGTGAATTGTTTCAGCGCAATACAATTGTGCACCTTCCCAGCATATCATTTTAAAGAAGGTAATTCAATTCCACACCTGAGATGTGAAACACAACAACAGGAGATGCAAAGAACGAAACAGTAAAGGCTTTAAATGCCTCCATTTGTGTGTGTGCATATACTCTCTTTGTCTTTCCACAAAGTAGCTTGCTACATCAGCTGAGCCAAGAAGACAAAACACCATCATCAATCATGAGCCTCGTTTGTATGTGTAACAACAGGGACACAAAATTAAGAATGCATTCTTCATGTGCCACATTTGTCTCTCCCAATCCTCATAATTTCAACCCCCCATTAAAAGAACATGAAGGGAGCATAAATAGGTGTCCGAGTCTGTAAACTTTGTTGGCTCAGCAGGGTGAGACTGAGGCTGGCAGTCAGTCAGAGTGTCTAGAAGTCAAGGAAAGTAACCAGGACATTAGGCATGCTGGTGGCAGGAGAGGGAGAGAGCATAAGGGAGAGGAAAGACATGGAGAAACAAAGATTAAGTAGATGCAGAGAAGAGGAGAGGGGTGGTAAACCTTTTTGATAACACTGGGGCATTTATAATGTCTCTAAAGCACACACACTCTCTTACATTATAGAGCCAAAGAGAGAGGACCTTACAGTAGCTGCAGATGACCTTATTATTATGAATTTAGATAATGTGAAATGGATAATTCAAGGTGATAAAATAAATATATATATATAAAAAGCACAACATAAAAAAAAAACATAACATAAAAAATTCTTCACATAACAGGTTGCCAGTTATGGTTGTATAGTGGAGATACTGTCTTTCTCAATCTTAAACCTAATGAGGATCTGTAAATTATTAAAATGCTAATTACTAAACTTCATTAAATCACTGATAATACACGTATGTGCATGCTCTAATAATTAGCGTGCATTTATGTGTTTATGTCTACGGGCATGTACGGATTCCGTTTGACGTATCAGTGTGGAGCAGATTCCTTGCCTATTGCTGCCTATCTGATTATGAGCTGAATTCCCTCCCTCTGATGTGCTGCATGGCTGCCAAGTGGGATTATGGGAGAGAACAGCAAAGTACGAGGTGTTTATCCTGTCCGTGCCAGGATAGGATTGTACGGCATAACACAGCATAGACGACTACAGCAAAATGCAGTGAGTGGAGACTGTTTTTGACAGTTAAAGGTACAATGTGCAAGATTTGGCCACAATTTTAGTTTAAAACATTAAAAAAAATTACAAACCTTGTCAACACAATGCATAGAAGTAACCATTATGATGTCATGTCAGAGACGTCCTTGTGTTGTGTCGCAGAGATCTTCTGAAATTAGCATGCTAGGAGACTGCTGGAGACAGCTATAGGCGAGTAAAGAGAAGCAGTTAGATGCTGAAATCGCAACGTTTCTTTTAGACTGGCAAATAACATCTGACATCAGCTATATAAAAATGAACTATGCCAAAAACGTTGCAAAGGTCCATATATGGTTTTGATGTGGCTGACTGTTTAAAAGCTAGCTATGTCGGTCACTAAGGGGACAATATGATCTTTCTACAAACGTATTTGTCCCATCAACTCCTGTCTCGTAGCTGTCTGCAGACCATTCCTCTTTTGTAGAGCAGTAGATACTTCGGCAAAAGGTTGTTCCATAAAAGTGGATTGTGCAACACAATCAATAAGCCTCCTCTTTTGGATCAAGACTTTTGGTCCATGGCACCAACTTGTGTGTCAAACTTGACCAAAGTTTATGTGAATTTAGTTTGAACCCACCCCTGCGAGCAAATACACTAATCATAGCAATTCCTTAGAAATGAACTGATTTTATTACAAAACGTTGCCATTATAAATGTTGACACGACCGGGGCCTTTTGAAGAGCAGAAAGAAATACTGCAGCAAGGCAACAGACTATCTGGCAACCAGCATAAAAAAAGCTCTCTTTGTACACTCAGACTTTAACTGGTGTTCAGGAGCAGCTGTGGAGGCTGCAAGAGATCAGGGCTGATCAGCGTAGTAAGGGCGCCCATTGGACAGGTAAGGGATGACACACGCGGAGAAACCTGAAACATCATGGGAAATAAAAGGGCAGAGGACAGATGTGGTCATGAAAGCAATACACACACATGCAACACAAAAAAACACACCAGCAACTGTTACATGCGGAGCGGCAGGTGTCAACCCCTGCATGGTTACCCTCTGTGGTCACTGCAGCACATCAGAGCCTTCTGCCTGGAACATCAAACCCCTCCTTCACACTGCAGCTCAACCCCCGTCATAACCAAAGTGTATGTGTGTGTGCTTTTTAATCAAAATTTCTAATATGCTTATTGATGCAACAAATTGACGGGGCACTTTCAACGTGCTTTATTAAATTTAAAAAAATGTAGTTTATTGCTTACACAGCATTCTGATAAGTGCATGTCTCCTTTGCTGTGTGTGCCTGTGTTTTGTGAGTACATTGCTGATGAACCCACAACATCTTGAATTTGATGAGGCACTAAACACGTAAGACTATTGGATGAAAAACCAATAGCAACACTGAATTGCTGAGAAAGAAAACTGGATGCTGCTATAGCACAGTATATGGAGTTATATAACTTGTTCAGGAACAGGACCACGCCTCTCTCTCACTAATTCAACCACCTGCGCCTCATTCAATTCCTCCAATCCAATCACCTGAAGCCCAGGTCTTTCTGTGTGGAGTTTGAATGTTCTCCCCGTGTTTGCGTGGGTTTCCCCTGGGCGCTCCGGTTTCTTCCCACCATCATAGACATGCATGCATGCATAAATCTGCCAAGTAATTGTTCTCTTTCTACCACAGGGGGTTGATAAGCAAGCCGTTTATCGAGACAAGCCCCCACCCTGAGTCTCGACCCCCGGGCTCCTAGCCAAACCCTGAACAATCCTATCGATCCCTTCATCCCTCTCTCCTCAATCCCTCCATCATAAATACTCCTTATTATCCAAATAAACTACCTTTTCATACCTCACATTGGTGTGGTCGTGAAGTATGAAATGTATGTATGTAGTTTGTGTGATTGTGTATGGATGTTCTTTTATATAATCTATTGTTCAATCCCATTTTTGAGGTTTTTAACAATGCACACCCATCTTCATCCTCCATTTGATGAAATGGTCCTAGAAGAGAGACCCTTACAAACTGCAAAGCGAAAACCTCATTTGCTGTTCATGTGTGTGTCTCACTCTGACTCTGTGTGTGTGTGTGTGTGTGTGTGTGTGTGTGTGTGTGTGTGTGTGTGTGCAGCATCCTGACAGACGGAGAATAGACACTTATGGGGTATGAAGGGAACCCCGTGCTTCAGATGTCACCTCATCTTTTCCTCATCAACTGATCTTGTAATCCCTTTCTCCTCTATCCATTCACAGCGCTTAGCCACCTGCTCTCCCTCTGTCAATTCTCCTATGCTTCCTTTGTTCTATCTATCCCCCACTTTCACTTGTTAATTTTTCTCCATTACGGTGTTTGTGTGTGAACAAGCCTGTATGGGCATGAAACTGTTTGGCCCTGCTTTCACACTCATGTCCCCTTTATAAAGTAGAGTCAGCGGACAGTGTGTCTTCGGAGACTGGTTTGCTGTTTGTTGCTCTTTTATCATCATACATTTCAAGGACTCTTGCAAATTAATGGGTAAAAACTCACCTGGTCACATGCATTACCTTGTGTGCATTTGTGCATACGTGCAGGTATCAGGTCACAGGAGAACAGCCTGGTGATGGATGGAGGTGTCACATAATACAAGCCCTTTAATAACCCATGACTAGTGAACACAGTGCCTGGTGCCAGTGTCGTATTTCAGATAAAGGCCAGCAGTGTGGCAACCTCCATTTTTTCTCCATGTCGTTCTGTCTCTGTCGCTGCCGTCTGTCCCTCCCCTCCTCCTTTTTTCTTCTTTCTAGGAGCTTTAAAAGTATGCGCAATGTTGGCACAGCAGTATAGAGAAGCAGGTGCAAAGTATGTTCAAGGTCTACTTCAAGGTGAAGCTGATTGATGGGCAGAATCTTTTCTTTTGTTCCCCTTTCTGCTAAAGCTGTGGATCCAGTGGGCTCATCATGAGGGGCCCCAAGAGAGATATGTGAAAGAGACAGCTGTAGAGTTAGGCGACATACTGTGAAAGAGGCAAAGAATGAAATTGAAAGTTAGAACAAAACATCAGGGAGCATTCCTGAGGACGATAACTAAATTTTAAACACACTGCAATTTATAGTCATGAGCACGTCTCTTTTGACAGTTGCATGTAGGAAGAGTCATCCTAATTACTAAGGAAGACAGTGAAATATGGAGCTTTATCTGATCCACAAGTAGAGAAAGAAAACACATTCATAATTCAGAGTTAAAGAAGCTTTCTCTTGTCCAACAATAAAGAGACACATTTACTCTTCAAACCATGATACAGAGTGAATCTGCTGTTGAAGCATCCAGCAGCTGCCTCACGTGCACAGTGATGGGTTACTGGCAAAGGGTAGATGGGAGGCTGTCAACAAACATGTGAAACTCAATTGGTGCTGGCAAAACAGTAAGATGCACACAGTAGTATGGCATGCTTGAATGATAATGTCTTTTATACAAACTGTGTGCTCACCTTCAACCCAAATAAAAAAATAGTAACATAAACATATTGTTTTTTCCACCTTCCTGAAAAGGAAGGAGGTTGTGTGTGTGTGTGTGTGTGTGTGTGTGTTGTCTGTTACAGGACTTATCTATATTTAACTGCCACGTCAGTGAAAGTCAGGTGTGTGTGTGTGTGTGTGTGTGTGTGTGTGTGTGTGTGTGTGTGTGAAAGAGAACCAATTTCGTCTCCCCGACCATCTGCCCAGCCATTAACGCAAACACTGACATCAATGTGAAAATGATCATAATTATGCAAAAGAAATGCTTGCTTAATCAGAGAGATGCCTGAATTACACTGCAGTCAGTACCAAATGAAAATGGTGTGTGTTTATATTATTAGACATTAGATATGGAGGCATTATCCTCTAAAAACAGTATTGATATTCATACTGTACTTAGCTTCTCATCTTTTTTCTCCTCCCAAGAACAAAAATGTCAAGGTCAAATAAGATGTCAGTTTAAACAGAGTTTTGGTTTTGGGATTCTTGTCTCATTTTCTGCTCAACCTCTTTCAAATCTACGATTTCCCCCATCTCTGAATGATAGTGAATTTTCAGTGTGGTTATGTATAACACAAGGTGTTTTGCCTTGTTTCAGCAAATAGTAGAAAAGTTCCACCATTGTTGCAGACTAAATGTAGACACAAACACAGCAGGTAGGATTAGGAGGGGTGTGACAATACATTTAGCTCAAGAGACAATACATGATATTGTTACACTATTTTTAAGAAATCTTTTGACTTTAAGAAATTACAAAATATATGACTGGAAAAATAGTCATTTAATCGACTGAAAGTCACAAAATGCAAAACAATGCAGGTGCACAAGTGCTGCCATACAAAGGATTTAAAAGTGGCAGGAGCATCTTCTATGCTAATGTCACCCTCACACTCCATCATGCTGATATTGTGAGACAGCGTTTCACCTGATACACCTTTAGATAATTTTTTTAAATTGCTTTAAGCGCTGAAGTGCATAACTTTAATAACCAGCTCTCCCTTTGAAATTATTTGTTAATTATGTTGGACATTTCAGGCAAATCATATTGCAGTGTGCGACCGCACCAGGCAAGGTTTTGTTCAAAAATAGTTCATCAGGTCTACGGCAAGGCTATCAAGATTTTGATGACAACTGTACACTTAATAATACACACTTAATAATGTTCTTGTCCGTCCCCTGAAACCTACCGGGAAGGAATACAAAAATGCCACACCTACATGGGCTACTTGCGTTCACTCATTACAAAGTGCAAATCTCCCTTGCACAAACTTTCATTATGGATGGAGAAGATTTTCCTGCTTAATTTGGAGAAAAGAAGATGCACAATGAAAAGCACTGCACTGAAAAAAAATCCTGCTTTATTCAGGCTATTCAAGGCTATTAGTTAACCATTGTCAAAAGTTAATAAAGCTATATACTTCTTTCCATTCCATTTTTGTGCGTGTGAGTTGTCCTTTGTGGTCTCCCTTGGTTACCTTTTACAGTATTTTGAACAGCCTTTTTTAGTATTTGTATGTCTTGTTGGATGATTCTACCCTCACTGCGGCCTTTTGTAATTTGACATCGAGATGTGTTAATATGGATGAAACTGTGAGACAGCTGCTGGGGTGAACAGTGTCTGTGTTGAAATGAGCTGTGGCTGACATTACTTCCAGAGAGAGTCGTATGGAGGAGATAAGGTCAGGGAGATAGTGGGCATTGTGGAAGGTATTGTGTGTGTGTGTGTGTTTGAATGAGAGAGAGGGAGACAGAAGTAGAAAGCTTCCTTAATAAATGGCCTATCAAGCAGAGGGTGAGAAAGGTGAAGCAAAGCCCTGATGGGCCTAATGTCAGCACGAGTGAGAGAAACAGTAGTGAGGAAGAGAATAAATGAGAGGTAGAGAGTGCATGTGAGACACATGTGAGACAAGGGAAGAAAGTGTCTGAAAGACTGATACAGGACAGACAGCTAACCAGAAATCTCAGTAGGACTGGACAGCAGACAGAAAAAACATGAGTAATGCAGGACAGATTATGGATGAGGAGGAGCGGTGTAAAGGTTAATATAGTAAAAGATTTATTGAAGTAATGATTCTCAGGGAGTGACCCCTTAAACTATTGAATGTGTCTTTGCCTTTTTGTAAATGTCCTCTGCTTAAAGAACAAATATTTCCAAATCAGTCATTCAGAACTTCAGAGAAGTCATTTTATTTCAATTATGGTTCCACTTTTTACTGTGTGGGCTGATCCACTGACGACTGTTGCCCTGCTGCTCTGGACCCACATGCCATGATTCAAGTTTAATATGCCTTATCAAACAAGAACTGAATTATGAATTCAATAAAATGGATATAAATTTTTTTTCATATGTAGAACTAAATGGATTATCTTAGAAACTGATTTGATTTTAGTAAATTAGCTGCACTTTGTTTCACTAGAAATGGATCAGTTGACTATGTGTACTGTCAAAGGCGTCACTCATACTGATGAACCCAAAGAGAAATACTATCTGTCTCAGCAGTGCCCCTGAGCTTTTTAGCCTTTTTTTAACACATACTTTTGGTTTTCTGGCCCGCAAACTCTGCTGTTTTCAATCTCTTTCCCAGGTGCAGCCAGCAGCTGTTTTTAGTGAAAAAGCCCTTGTAAACCCACTGTATGTTACCTGCCCAGCACCAAATGTCAGATGATAGATAAAGCCAGCGACTCGATGGTGAACATAGTGGAACGTTCAGAATAATGCAATTATGTTCAGAAACTGTTGTTGATCATTCATGAATAGTTTTATATTCCTGTATGTAAAGAAGCATCCCTACAAGAATTTTTAATCCCTACTTTAAATTTTAATTTACTGCATACTTTAGGAGGAAAACACAACACTCACAAACTTGAACTGATTTCTCACTACTAGTCAGCTTTTTACTGCTTAGTCATGGAAAAAAATCACTTTTCTGACGAAAAACGTTACACATTTGCTGTCATGATACAGGTATTGAAGTTTCGCGTTGGGTATTGTGCCAGTCATTACAAACTCAATTATTGTTCAAATTCGTAAAACTGTAACTTAAATACTAGTGGAGATTATATAGTTTTCTGAGCGTACCAAAATATGTCTGAATATTTGGATAATGTGTATAAAATTATACACAACACAGTAATTTCAACTGAATGGATTGTTGCAGATTTAGTCTTGGGTTTGATTATTTCACTCACTGTAAACATCATGTATGATGATCAGTGAGTCAGAACAAGCTGATGCTATATATTATATTTAAAAGTCTTTAATTTTTACGTCTTTTATTAAATGTATTCTTTTTCCACGATTACATGGCATAGTCATCTGAACATTAGGGACAAAAAGTCACCTGAATTGCATTGTGAAGGTGGCTGGTAAGATTAGTGTCTCACAGATTCCCCTGACTGCTATCTTTGACCAGCAGGTTGTCCGCAAGGCCAGGTCTAAATCAGACTGCACAAACCACTCTGTTAATAAAGACTTTGTAACCCTCCCCTCAGCTTGTAGGTTTAGAGTTTCCCGAGTCAAGTGCAATAGGAGAACAAATTCCTTTGTTCTCTGTGCAATAATTAATTTTCTCAGGCAATCTCTTTTAGAGATTGTTTTGTTTTTAGATTATTTTAAGTGTACTGTATGTACTGGTCACATTTTTTGTTTTGTTTTTGTTGTGTTGTTTATCTGATCCTTGTATGTTTTTATCTTGTGCCCTGATTGCAAGTCAAGTTTCCCACTTCACAATAAATGAAGTGAACTGAACTGATATTCATACTGTCAGTCAGCATGGATATGATGCTAAGACGACTGTTCTAATCAATATTTTTATGGTAACAATGGACCAAAGGACTACTGAAACATGTAAGGCCTTGCACATCAGAATCCGAACTCTTTTATGTCATTGAATGTAGTTCAACGAGATTTGAGTGCAACTACACTCAATGTACAGTCAGTGAAGATAAGCGAAAAAGACATAAGAGTAATAATAATCGACAGAAATTCACATCAATGGTTAAAAACTGTAATCAGCAGGAATAAAAGGATATTGTGCAATCCACATATCAAAACAAATATATACATAGTGACAAACAGATAGTGATCAGCTGACTCTGTGGTTCCCCTTAGCTCCACAGAGTGTTTAAGCGTCTTTCATTTCATTGTTTTGGTTTTACAACTCACATCTATATTGTTTTGGTTTACTCTCACCACTCTCATCAGCCCCGGGATTGCAGGAGTTGGTGGAGAGCAAAACAGAAATAAAAGCAAGATGAATATTGGCTTGCATTTATCAGATGGTCAGAAACACGACAAATGCTAAGGTTACTCACTGTCTGTGTAAATAGGCAAGTTTGGCATGTTAACTATATACGGTGATAATCAATTGTGTTTACAGTTTGTACTACTTACAGTCATACATTTTGAATTGGGAACAAGAGGAGAAACTGTTAATGGACTGCAGTTCTAATGAAAGATTGATGCAGAATGTATACACAGATACAAGCCAGGACTTTTATTTTCACTATCACCAGTATCACACCAGTGGAAAAAAAACAAGTGGTTTAAGAATGAATGCATGAAGGGAAATGTTCTAAAGTCAAAACGTAATTTCCAACTCACTAATACATTAGCACTGCGTATACATTTGTTCGTTTAGCTGACGCTTTTATCCAAAACAACATACAATTGTTATACATGTCAGAGGTCGCACGCCTCTGGAGCAACTAGGAGTCAAGTGTCTTACTCAGGGACACAATGATGGATGGGTCATAGTGGGGAATTGAACCCGGGTCTCTCACACAAAAGGCTTATCCATTGTGCCATCACCACTGTATACTATACAACACTACAAATTACCCAGATACGTGTCACTCTGCAAGACTGAAGTGAACGGCCAAGTGTCACGCTGGGATGAGAATCAGTGAGAAAGCCAGAGAGGACACGAGTGATAAATGAGAGCGGGAGGCACGCATCCTGCATAGTGAAACAGTGGAGGGAGTTGTGTTAAGAGGAACACTGAATGAATGAAGGATTGCATGCAAGAACGAGAGTGGTGTGAGGAGCAAACAGAGAATGAAGGATGAGAGGGAGGGAGTCCGCAGAGGCTGATGGAGGAGCAAAACAGAATGAGTGATGAGAAGGTGGAAACAGGGGCAGCAAGAGAATAGAGAGGGTGGCAGAGAGGGAAAAGAAGGATGAGGGGGAAGAAAAATAGATGAGACACACAGTAGCAGAGAGATAAATGCAGAGTGAACAATGAGAAAATGGGAAGAAGCTGATGAGAGGGGATGCTGAGAGAACACAGAAGTAATGGTCACCTTTATAATAAATATCATGTCATGTGGTCTCATTTTCACTTTCATTTTGTTTTTGTCAATAATTCTGATGCAGTTTTTATTGTACAAAATGCAAATCACTTGAGAAAAAGACATTAGAACATTCTTGATCTCACTGAGAAATATGCATACTGTAGAAAAATATGTATGTAGTTAGTCAGAGAATCCAAAGATGGACAACAGGGTGTTGTCTGAGGAGATTGTCCTCCCAAGAGAAACAACAGCAACAGTTGTTTCAGCAAAATGTCCAATAATGAAATATGTTTCCCTTCAAGTGACAAAGACCCCGTAGGAATTATGACTCTTCTTTAGCGGGAGCAAAAGAAGAAGGTCAACAAAATGTCAGACTTTGACTTTGAAGAACCTGATTGCTGTTTTCATACATTCCACGTTGGGTTTGTTTAACAATTGGTCATTAACCTTTTTAACCTAAGCTAAGTAGTTATTATTATAACCATGACAATAGCCATGTTTCCATCCAATTGTCATGCAAATTTTAAGCAGACTTTTGAAATGTCGCAAAAAAGAAAAATAAAGTAAATGCAAAATATGTGCGTTTCCATCAGCTGGTGTGAAGCGAATAAACCAGGCTACGGCAAGCGTCGTTACATCAGTAGTTGACGTTACACATGGTTGTAATAAACAAGACGTTTGGGTTCCAAACCAGAAACAAAACCAGTTGCATTGATCTGATGGCCATTGATCTAAGAAAAACCGAGAGAGGTCCACAGGAATGTGTTTCAAGTTGGCTACCAGCCATGTCTCCGCACGTTGTGGGAATATCCGGCGACACGCCGACAGCGGAAACAGCTGATCAGACATGAGTTACAAGTTCGCCACATCAGAACTTATTCGGCAAAAGTGTTTCCATCTCCTATTTAGTGCATTAACTGTTTTTCCACAAAGGCAAAAACCATCTCAAGCGAGCATAAAAACTTTTTTCCCTGAATTTTGCCGTTTCCATCAAACCTTTTCTAATGCGATACTTCAAAATGTGCATTAAAAAATGTTGATGGAAACACGGCTAATGAAAGTCCCACTGAGGTTGTAATTTTGACCCAAACCACAACATTTTCCAAATACTAACCAAGTTTTTTTTCTGCCCAAGCCTAAACAAACCTCAGTGATTTGTAGCGGTTTTACAGCTCACTGACAAATGATGTCGTACTGCTGATTGGAGTGTCAGATTATAAAGAGCTTATAGTTGCTGTTCTCAAATGGCATACTTTGTCTAAGTGTGATAGGCTTAGGGCATCAGTATGCCAAGTGCTCATTGGATGGTTGAACAGAGTCTTTCAGCCCCCAGCCTTCCAGTGAGGCATTTGGAACACAAACAACACATACATTAGAAGGATTAAATTAGCTAAGCTGTGGTGAAAATTA
Organism: Micropterus dolomieu; assembly: GCF_021292245.1. Lineage (NCBI taxonomy): Eukaryota > Metazoa > Chordata > Actinopteri > Centrarchiformes > Centrarchidae > Micropterus > Micropterus dolomieu. Next base: position 26,314,487 of record NC_060171.1, on the reverse strand, counting down.
TTTTATTTGTGGTGAAGGGTAATTCCCAATGAATTCATCACGCTCGCCTTTTGGAACCAGGAACGATTCTTAGTGGAAGTGTATTTTAAAGTGCGTTGGTATGTAGTGGTTGCTGCTTGATTAGAAATAAGTGAAGACTCAATAATATATCAAGTGATTCTAGATATTTTCTGCAGTGGGATTTGGAAATGTGAGGAGGAAGAGTAAAAGCTAACTAGAAAAACGGAAAGTGATGAGATGGCAGTGTGATGGCGTGGAACAAAGAAGAGGGTCAGTTACAGCAGGGTTCTGTACTCAAAAATCTCCTCTGTATTTTCACATAGGGTTTGTTTTATTGTTGCACTGCTCTTCCTTGAACTGTATTTAGAGGGCATGCAAACCTTATTGCTTTCTGTAACTGCTCAGAGTGTCATATCAATCCTTAAAACCTGCACTAATAAAAAAATTGATTGATTGTGCCACTGTATTATCTGTCAGTGCTGCTGCAGTAGCTTTAGCATACTGACTGACTGCAGCTCATGATTTATTAATGATTACCAAGGGTGATTATCTGACCTCAGGACTTTTGTCTTCTCCCCATCTCACCATGTCTCCCACCCCATCTGTCTTGCTCCCTGTCAAACTCCTGCTCCTCTCACCCTCAATCTCTCTCTCTCTCACTCTCTCTTGCTCCCCCCTAACCCCTCCCCTCCCCTCTCTACCTCAGGGTGAGTGTTCATCCAAGTGCTACAACATGTTCATCATAGAGACGGTGTGTGTGGCCTGGTTCTCACTGGAGTTCATCCTGCGGTTCATTCAGGCCCGCAGCAAGCTGGACTTCCTCCGTGGGCCGCTCAACATCATCGACGCCATGGCCATCCTGCCGTACTACGTCTCCCTGGTGGTGGCAGAGGAGGACCCATCCATGGACCACGAAAGACCAGGAGGAGGTAAGGGCTACTTGGACAAGCTGGGCCTGGTACTGAGGATTCTGCGGGCGCTGAGGATTCTCTATGTGATGCGGCTGGCTCGCCACTCTCTCGGCCTGCAGACACTGGGGCTGACGGTCAGGCGCAGCACCCGGGAGTTTGGCCTCCTCCTGCTTTTCCTCTGCGTGGCTGTCACCCTCTTCTCCCCGCTGGTCCACTTGGCCGAGAGCGAGCTCACAGGCACCCATGACTTCAGCAGCATCCCCGCCTCCTACTGGTGGGCCATTATCTCCATGACGACCGTGGGCTATGGCGACATGGTGCCTAGGTCCATTCCAGGACAGGTTGTAGCACTGAGCAGTATCCTCAGCGGGATCCTCATCATGGCCTTCCCTGCCACCTCCATTTTCCACATGTTCTCCCGCTCCTACCAAGAGCTCAAGATGGAGCATGACCGATTGTTCAAAGAGGAGTGCGCGGCCGCTGCAGCTGCTGCTGCTGCCACTGGGGAGCAGCAGGAGGCGGGAGGTGGGGGGGACTCGGCTCCATCTGCACTGGGATTGCGTCTAGACAAGGACAGCGTGCACTCACTGGAAACTCTCGCTCTGTTGGGGAAAGGTGGTGAATCTGCAGGAAACAACAATCACAGCCTGCCAGCAGCAGCTTTCTGAACAGTACTCGCACTGACTGACTCTGTCCTAAACTAAACTCTGTGTTGCATACAATGAAAGTACTGCAAATGACTATTGCTCCAAAGGCCTCACTTGCTGCGAAGCGGGTGAAGGTATCTGTGTTGCACTGGATAATAGGAGTTTAAACAAACTGTATTTCCATTGCTCTTCGGTCTGCTGATATGGAGTACAAGTGTGCACACAGAAACTGAAAGACTGAAAACCCTTTAAATTGGACAGTCCAGTTTGTCTGACCAGAAAGCCAATATTAGTAACCGGCTGCTTCTATAAACATGCAATATTCAATCCAAAGTTGCTTTTCCTTCCACTGTGAAAATACCAGCCCAACTGCAAGTTTTAGTTTTATTCATATTACTTTTCAATGTATTACCTACAGTATGAGCATACTCTGTCATGAATTCAAAAAAGTGCTCCTCTTGAGAAGCTTGAAGCCATGTTCTGAGAAGAAATATAAACAAACTGATAGTTTGGCTGATATATGATTATGATGTAAATTCATCTCTCTCTCTTTCTCTCTCTCATGTATGATGGTATGCTTGAACTCAAAGAGGTGGTGGTTTCTTCCATTCTCTTTACTACTCCAGGAAAATTATTATTATTGAAGATATTGCAGAAGTTATGATTGTTTTTTCAGTCAGGTGATGAGGAAATGAAAGGAGTGGGTGAGGGAGTGGTTGTGTTGGAGAGAGAGGGTGCGTGAGTGAGAGAGAACGAGCGTTAACAACCATAACGTGTACTTTGCAACGCTCCAAATAAAAGCTCTCCTAGTAATCTCAGAGAAATCCATTTTCTGGGCTGTAGTTTATTGGTTTGTTCTGGGTATGACAGTCTAATCTCCTTGGCTAGGCTGGGGTGCTCAATCAGAGTCCTGCCGCTGAACATTTCTGAGAGAAGAAGAAACAGAAACAGATGTCCAAGCCAAATACACAGATAAGTATTCTGTGAACAACAATTCTGTGGAAAACCCCTTCTTACATCACCTCTTTCTTTTCATGTGCGCAATTGCACCATGCTGGAAGGGTGCCATGTCTTTCTACAAATCTGCAGTTCGTGAAGGGGGATCTTTGTAATGTAAGCTCTGCTTAGTGCTACATCTTCATTTTAAACCATCCTCTCATCCTCGGTCAAATCCTTGGGTGGACTCCAAAACCGGTGGGGTCATGCCCCTTTTTCTGAGAAGAATGGCCAGCCACACCATGGGGTCCAAGAGAGATGAGGAGGCACGCAGGGATCTGCCAGATGTGGATATAATCTAGATTAAAGTTGAGATTAAAACCCCATGGGCAAACAAGTTACTGCCTGAAGCTCAACTTCATCTAGTTGCTTTAAATTTGTTTCCCCCTCAGAATCCCAGTAATTCCAGTGCAATACCTTTTGGGGTATTGTGGTGTCTATGGGCCATATGGCATTCAATATCACCAGCTATAGCTCGAGTGAGATTTATATCTACAGTGGAATTTGTAATTGGAGCTCTAGCAGAAACATATGGCTCAGAGGATATCAGTCTGAATGAGGCAATCCAACTTTTCTTGATGAGACATGATGGATTACACAGATTAAGGCTATTATCCATCTCTATAGTCAACAACATTGATATCATATTTATAAATATGCATAATGTTTCAAAGGCCTCATTATAACTCACAAGAATCATAATTCTAAAAATGATCGAGGTAATGCTTCCTCATCATCAGGTAATGAATATGCTTTTTAGCTGTTCAGATGGTTGGATGGGGCTCACTGGGTTTAATGATGAATCTCTACTTAAAAAACAAGTCATTGCTCCTGCTAATGTAACAGGAACTGAACTCCACCCCAAAGCATCATTTTCGTGTCATTCACTAAAGTGGCACAAAGAATAACATCTTACATGGCATTTTCAGAACTCCTTCAAGGACATTGACTTTTTAATGGCAAAAGTTAGAACTAAAGCAATCACTTAACATATAGAGCAAAAAAGCGTTTGACTTTCTTGTCAAGAATTAGATATGAATATTGATACCATGTCTTAATCATGGAGCTGGAGCCAGGAGGCAACTAGTTTAGCTTAGCATAAAGACTGAAATCAGGGGGACGCAGCTTGTCTGTCTGTTGAATGTCAACACTAGCACCTCTAAAGCACACAAATAATCACATTGTATGTCATTTGTTTCATTTGTACACAGAGAGAAATGTAAAAGCAAAGTTATGGTTTTACCAGGAGTTAGCTGGGTAGAGGCTCAGACGTTCTGTAGAAAAGCAAATAAGCATGTTTTTCCAAAAAGAGTGATTAAAGGAATAGCAACATTTTTGGAAATGCTTATTTGCATTCTTGCAGATATATAAATGAGAATATTGATAACCACTCTCAAAATCTGTATGGTAAATAGATATGAAGCTACTGCTAGCAGCTGGTTAGCTTAGCTTAGCTAGTTACAAGCCATTGCTAGCAATGCGTTAAAAAGTTAGATTAAGAACTGACAACAAAGGTCACTGATATGTAAATTCTGGACTATCATTTAAAACAAAGCAACAATTTCTCCAAATAGGCTACAGAATAACTCAATACAACTGTTCTTATATATTGCTTTTCCTAAGTGGACCACAACTTCTGTGTGATTGCTCACACATCTGTGAGGGCAGCAGAAAAGCAAAAAGATTTAAATATTCAGATTTGATTACCTATCCTGTTGTGAATCAGTTGTGAAGTGCAATGTAAACTCAAGTTCCTGGTACTTATCTGTCACTTCAAAACAACTGAGGTGCTTGTTGACAACATCCAACGAGCATGTTAGCATATTTTTTTCTCAGTTGCTTCAAAAGTTATACATCCCCTTCATCAGTCACAAACCTCTTTACTCCAACACTTAAAAAACAATTTACTCATTACAATGAAAGTGTAAGGGTGGATGATAACTTTGACAATTTAATAACTTTCAAACGTCTCATTGTACTTCAATTCAGTTTCATTTCAGTTTTATATATAGGCGACAGTGACAAAGAAAAACTCCCTTTTAACAGGTAGAAACCTCAAGCAGAACCATGCTCAGGTTGGGAGGATATCTGCCTCAACTGCTTGAAAAATGACTAACATTATTTCTGTTAATTGACTCTCCTCCGAACTACAGCCACTGTAAATAAACTGAGAAGAGTGTTTTTAAGGCACTTGTTCAGTCTCTGATTGCTCTCTCTAAACAAATGGGGATGATATCGGTGATGGGGCCATTAAGCCACATCACTAGAGTTAATTGGCACTTTAATACTTTAAGACTGCCAGGAAGACCCTGTAAATGTTTTGCACTTTAAGCTTTTACACACATACATGCATACTCTCTTCTCAGATACATGCAAACACACACACACACACACAGAGAAGCAGGTAAAGCAGAGGAGGCTGTTTCTTTGGATCTCATTGGGATGGATCTCCTGTTATGTCCCTCTTTCAGCCTTCTCTTAGGCTCTTGTCTGCAGGCTCATCACATACATTGCTGCCAAAGATATCTACACTCCCCTGCTGAACACAAATTGCTCTTCTCTCTCTTTTGGTGTCAGCACACTGTTTGTTTCTTCATTTTTTTCTTTCTAACTGTCTTTCTTTCTTGCTTGCTTTCGTTTTAGATTTTTTAGATTGAAGTTATTCTCTGCTTCTCTTTGTCTTTGTCTCCACTTTCTCAAATCAAACCTTGTATGAAATCCTTAGCTGAAACAGTACTACCAAACCATTATTCAGAAAGTCAAAGACCACTACAGCAGTACAGCACTAAAGCACTACAGCTCTACACATAATACATTTGGTCATATATAATTCATTCAAAGAGTTAAAACATGTAAACAAATCCATTAAAAGTTTGTAAAGGCATGTCTGGCATCTCTCTATCGCGCTCTCTCTCTCTGTCTTCCAAACACACACAACACACACAAACAAATGCTCTCTCATACACACCTACTCACACTGGAGACTGAGGTTTTAGTGGGAGTTTTTCTTGCTCATTGAGAGTCGAAAGGTTGAAGGGGTCATCGCATACATTCATTGTTCCCATAATGTGGGCGTTGGGAAGTCCTCCGAGACTGTATCTATGATCAAGAAGGCTGTGCAAATATATTTAAAATGTGTGTCTCTTGCTGCTGGTAAGTAAGGATGGAGGTGCAGAGGGGCTGGCGCTGAAGAGAGTGAGGTGTTTTGATGGAGCAAGGTGATGATGGAGACTCACTAGCAGACACACCAGATGGATTGACTGTCATGTGCATCTGCCTCTCTCTTAGCACATTTTGAAAATCCTGGCAAACGGTTTGGAGAAAAGGGGAAAACAGACAAGGAAAAGAAAGTTTGATGGTATTTTCAAATTATCATTCTCTCTCACACTCAACTTGTCTCTGATTCTAGTAAATGATCTTGGGGAACAGATTATAATAGTGACGTAGTCTGTATGTTTCATATTTTTTAATCCTTTCAATATTAATGAAATGCCCAACAATAGGATGTGAGTAAAAGCCCCAGGGGCCAGTTGCCCCAGCTCCACACTGCTATGCTAACCTGAGCTAACGGTCTGCTAGCTCTTGCTTTATATGTATTGCATAGACATGAGAGCTGTATCAATCTTCTCATCTGTCTCTCAACAAGTAGACCATTTCCCAAGAGTCAAAGTATTCCTTTTAAACTCTGTGTGTGCATATAGTAACACAGATTTGAAAGTTCAAACTCAGCTAGTGAACTGGTAACCTTGTAGGACCAGGTCTGATTTTTGCCTGGTTTTACTCTGTGGAGACACACCAGTCTCCGACAATCCAAATCTCCGTAAGACATGAGAAGCAGCTGGAAGGAAGGAGTGGAGGAAGGCTATTTAAAATGCATAGCCCGCTTTACTTCCATCCTATATATATACTAATGAGGGCTCAGCAGCTACAGTCAAGTGCTGAGGGGTATTTTCCAAGAAGTGCTGTAATTTTCACAGTGAAGACACCACTCGACATTCCCTGTTCTTCAGCCATTAATTGACTGTGTGTATGTGTGTGAGGACTTTAGCCTATGTGCCGCCCTTAGGGTAGGTCACCTTTAACGAGTGTGCATAACCATATAAAACCATTCCTAGGTAAAACAAATGCAGCGGTATGTGTTTCGCTTAATTTCTGTTGAACACTGTAGTTGCTTGTGTTTTGCAGAATGATTCAAAATGCACCGTGTTGTCGAGTGATTGTTTTCTCCATATTCTTGTCTTTTTATTTTGCAGCCTGTTTTTTTTTACACCATACCAATACAGTAGGTTCACATAACCAACCCTATCACATAAAATTAAATCAATAGGTGATTCAATCTCTAAAGATTATGGTGTGATACTGACGTTTTTATACATCAAATCATTTGACTTTCACTGCAATTATGGACAGCCCAGGAGTCGTGGTAGAAACACATTTAATTGATTGTTGCTTCTATCTGATAGCAAATGACAGTGTCTCTTTATGTGAAATATACAAAAAAAAAGAAAAAGAACATGGAAATTCTGTCACCATTTAAACAATAATTGAGAAAATCTTTCACTGTGTAAAAACGGTTATCTGAAGGTGAAAACTAGACCATATTCATCTTTGTCCTGATGTATGTCTGTGTTTGTTCCCTGGTGGTTGCGTCAAGATGGATACATCCCACAAGATTTCTGATAAGAAGTGGATCCAATTAATCCACACAGACAAGGAAAACCAGGATAGAAACATCTATGGACATCATATCCTACTATCTAGATCAAGAGATCATGACTCAGACTGCAAATGTAGAATTTAATCACCTGAACTCATCTTCAAGAAGTCCTGAAGTATCTTCTCCCCCTAATTTAGTGGAATGAAGTGAAATAAATCTGTGCTTGAATCTGCCAACACTATAGGGACAGAACCAATTTATTAAATAACATAAAACGTGTATGTCAATGAAAAGGGGAAGAAAAGTTGTTTTGCTGGATTTCTTTCTGATATGAAACGTTGGTTTAGCAGAGTGCAGGGGAGAAATCAGAAGTGTGTGGTGATTTGATATAAATGTGAAACTAGCGGAAAACAGAACACCTTTTTGGGAAACAAGAGGCCCTTTATCTGCCTTCTTATCTGAAGCCGGGAACACATTATTCAGTTTCATAATGAGCGGATCCACTCCTGAACCTGTGGATCTTTAAAACCTTATATTAGCACAGGGCACACAGACACACTTGCACAAAGATGGTTAACACCACAAGAGACTGACATAAACACAGAAACTAGCAAACACGACCTTAAGCTCAACAAGAGGACAGCTCAAGCAGTAGCTATGAAGCCTGTAATAAAAGTCCTTCCTACAGGATTCACTATTCCAGAGCCGTACTCCACAAGATTTGCACCAGTTATGAATGATGAGTACCAAAAGAGTGCCTCCGGGGGGAAATAACATAGTTAGAAACAAGGGAGATGCAAATTATAGTGATGAAATTTTATGACTTGAAAACTCAGAGTGGACTGGAGTTGCAGCAGTTTATGAGGCTCATTTGTTTGAAACATTTACATTTTGATCAATGTTTTGTCACATATGCTTGTGTGTTTGACCACGTTGCCTTATTTACCACAGTCACTATGGGATGCCGTTTGCTTCACTCCAGAATAAAATGCAGCAGCTTCATTGGAGATTGTCCTAGCCACCTTTCCTATCATCTGCTGGATTGGATAGACAGATTGGTCCAAATAATCTCTCTCTCTGGTAGATTACTAGCCCCCGTTTGTGCCGCTCATATACTGTAATCACCATTTTCGGATTTGACAATTTCCAATACTGTCAGGTGGTGACAAAAAAGCCACGGGTTTCCTCAAATGAAAGCCAAACTATTAAAGCTGTGGCAGGTCATTTAACATTGAATTTGAAATTCAATCTGTTTCACAATTTGTTCATTGACCCAAACACAATAGCAGCTGTATATCAACATGTCAGGAGCGGTGAGAGGTTCATTGGTTTATTGGCTTGTTTAGTCTGTCTGCTAGTTGAATCCACAGAGTTCAAGGACTATGTTTGGGATATCAGTTGTCTTTATGGCTGTATAGGTGTGTGGGTGGGTGTGTGTGTGTGTGTGTGTGTGTGTGTGTGTGTGTGTATTAATATGTACGTTTCATTTGTGCCTTCTTTTTAGGTATAGGATGAGTGAGGGTTCATTAATGTGTAAATTGTCTTGCTAGACTAGATGGCAACATATGTTCTCCTAACTTGGCATTAACATATACTTGTATGATATTTATTTCATAGCGTGAGAATGTGATATTGTTGTGGAGTCTTACAAGTAAATATTTTACTACACTTTCTTATTTCATAGTTGTCTACTTTATTCTGTTTTGATATTAATTATATTTGTATATTTAGGACTTGTGTAACTAAGTGAATTTGTATTGTGTGTTATATTATAGCTAATTATAGTGGTATTTCTGTTATTCTAGAAACCACATACACCCCAGTCTTCTATTTAAGTACATGAAACCTCTGAAGCATCTCCAGTTTGGTGACCCCCTGACATTTTCCTTTAGAATCACCATGAAGGTTGACTAAAATCAATCCTACTGAGAATGGCAATGTTAACATTGTGATTGTGAGCATGTTGCCATTAGCCTCATAAAGCTGCTAGGTGGCTTAGTCTTTTTATTTAGTGATGTTTGTCCCATTTAAAAATGATTAAGTAAGGACAGACACATGAGCATTTATGTTTGTGTCAGTAACACTGATTACATTATAATACATATTATCACATTTTTCCAACATTATATTTGTCTAACAATTGAGGAAGGGGGATGCTAACAAACAGGGAAGCTATTCCCTTGTGAAATCATTATTTTCAAATAAAGAAAATGCTCCAACAGCAGCTGATCCCACTCATTAAGCCCCAGACCTTCCTCCCTCTTGTATCTACCTGTAAACAACTTTGCATTACCTGGAAACAACGCATGAGTCAACACACCTTTCACCTGGAGACCAGAGCACCGCATCAGCTGGTGAGAAAAAACATTTATATATTCTTATTCAATTTGAGCTGTGTTTACTGCATGTTTTACACACATTTTTTCCTGCACAGGAAACACAAATAATTATGTGTTGAATCCTCATTGCAAGTGAATGGTTTTGGGTAAGGAGAGGCTGTAATGGTTTTACTAGTGCCGCTCCTGTTTACTTTAGTGTTATGTTTACTGGAGGACCAAACAGGCATATATCTTAATTTAGAAGCATTGATCTGGAACCAATATTGCGTCTGTCAGTGTATAACAAGGGCATTGGACATCCAGCAAAATCAGCAGTTGCAGGAGACTATTGAGAAAAATGCATTGCATGCTTGCGCAAGCAGCTTATTACTACTATCCTTATTCACATTTATTGTTAGGTGGTGGCCTCTAATGGCTGCAGTCATTAAAGAGTGAGAAAGTCCACATTGGGAGGTGGCTGGTGTGGATAGGTGGGTCAAACAAACACAGGCTTTTCACCTGGGGTTTGTATCCCGTGTGAAATCCGAAAGTCATCGTTGACTTTCCACTACCTTTCCCGTGGGCCAATTAATTCTGAATATCTAAAAAATGGATTGCTAACAACCGGCCAGTCCAGCCCTGTACGTGACTTACATCACGTGACTTACATCACTAACATACTTATTTTATCAATCAGATTTCAACAAAAACGAGGATCGGCCCAAGTTGGGAGGGGTCGCCCGTATCCCCTCTCAATATTGAAAGTATTGGTTTAGCCCAGTCTGATAGACACAGACAGCGTTGGCTGCAGCTGAAATGGACCGGCCGTTCGGGATTGTTCCCAAAATTCCAAATGGCCAGTCCGCCCCTGCGGTCTACTCACTTTTGTGAGATACTGTAGGAACTAACCTTCCCATTTAAAATGTAAGGTTTCATATAATATGTGAATGCACATACAGTATACAACTATTTCCATGGTATTTATTTTGTTCCTGAGCTGATTAATATCTGTGAGATACCAGCCCGTTCTCATGGCAGGGTGTCATATACCGACGATTTGAGAAAGAGTCACAAAGCGTAGTTATTTCAGTGTGAGACGCACCGGGAGTGTCTGGGTTTGCCTCCCTTGTGTTGCCTCAACGTAGCAAACGGGGGTGTTTCATATGGACGCTGAAGGGTACCTTTAGCCTAAAATAACTACACTTTGTCACTCTTTCTCGCTGTCTGAAAGCGTCAGTAATGACGCATTGAGATGAGAATGTGTTGGAGATACACCTCAGATTTTCACGTGTTGGTTTCTCACGAGTAAAAATTTGTTTACCAGCCCACATCTTAATGGAAACACTACTGATTAAAGTTCTCGTTTTAGCTGGTGTTAGAAAAGGTTTGTGCATGGCCGGTGGCTGACCCGTGTGCAATCGGTTAGTTGGCTGCCTCCCCTTAGCATCATCAACACAGCCATCTGGGTAAGCCCACACACACCTGTGCTTTCTGGGAGTGTGCCACAGAGAGGCAAGCAAAGGCTGAAGCGCTGAAGTAGAGGTGGAGGGCAAGAGACGGGATGCAGGGCTGGAAAAGAGGGGTCACGCATGGAGAGACGAGTGCTTCAACCTATACTTACATAGTTTAAAACAGATCATTAAATCACTGTAAAACTACAACGTCACTAGTGTAAATGCTTTAATCAGCAGTCAAGTATTTATAGGGTGAGAGAGATGTATCGATATGGATTTAGTATCAAAAATAGATGGAAATATGTGACAGAGAAACAAAGACCCTGCTTTTCATAACATCGGCCTGATGCATGATCACCTGTAATATCTTGAAATTCCTCCACACTTGAATAGAACAGTTAATTCCCTTGGGTAAGTGGATTAAGGAGGAAAAACATGTTTTTTCCCCATTTCTGGGAATACTGATGTCAGACATTATTGCATTTTGTCTGTATCATTCTTAGAATAGTAGCCTGGGAAAAATTGGAGGAGGGGTTAGTCACGCACCTGTTCCCTCGCAATTTGGCCACAGTACGAGTTGATCCATGGATTAATGGTTATCCACGTCAAAAAGGTCAAATCTATTTCCCCCTGGGCTTGCACCAAGTGTTGGCTGAGTTTGCGTGTGTCTGCAGAATTTCTGACAAGGCTGTCAGCTGCCCTCCGGAGTAAGCCCGTTCCACACCACTCTGCTCTGCTCTTCTATTCATTCACTAGAATAATTCACACTAAGCTAAAAAACACAACTGACTGCTGAACATTCTCGGGGGCTGAGAAAAGTGAGGAGATGGATGAAAGGATATCTGCGAGCTATAGGGGTGTGCAGATGTGGAGTGTGTGGGTTGGTGTGAGTGAGTGTGCGTACATGATTTGGTTTTTAAGCAGGTTTGAATCCTAAATGATCATTGACTAAGCCTTTTGTCGGGGAAGACAAAAAGAAGGTGCCGAGGGCCAGTTTTACGGTAGCTGACAAGCCTAAAAATTAGCTCACAAAAGGATCTTTAAACTTTCCTCAGACATGGAGCCAGCTATGCAGTTTATAACCCCACAGTTCTTCTAATTAAATCATCAGAGACCAATCAAGCTGTCAAGTTGCATATCTGAATATGTATTATGGCTTCAGAAATACATTTCTTACTGTTCCTGGATAGAGTCATTTTATACACATTTGCAACCTCATTGGGGAAAACAAAAGCACCAAACTGACTTAAATCACTGAGATACAAATCCGCGATGAGGTGTATGTGTGTGTGTGTGTGTGTGTGTGTGTGTGTGTGTGTGTGTGTGTGTGTGGCAAGCCTCCAGTAGGATCTGAAATAAGACTTGTCTTTTATCGTATACTGTGAGCCGGCCAGTCAATGCCAGCAGACTCCCTCCCTGTATGATTACCACCTCATTGTTCTTTCACAGTGACCTTGGCTCATCACACAATCAAGTGTCTGATTGCATCACACACACACACAACCTGACTGGCTTGTTAGCTTTTATGGCATATGTAAGTGGCTGTTGGACACATTCAGGGTGCATCAGTATTCAGAGAAGTCTTGGGTAACACTGCTGTTGCTTTGTGCGGCTACACCCCACTGGCTCATGCACATGACTAGGGGCCAGTGGTCCAAACCAGGACTCGAGCCCCATTCAACTTTATAAGGAGGTGAAGCACTTATGAAGCATATAATCTGCACTTATTAACCAAGAAGATATAGAGCATGCTAGCAGCTCTGTGAGGCTGTTCTTGAGCTAAATGCTAACATCAGCACAGTAACGTCACACACGCTAGGCCTACTAATATATGATTTCACTAATTGTAAGCTAAATAAATGTAATATAATGTCATATGCTCAAAATGGCAATGCTAATTTGATGTTTTTCAGGTATAATGTTTACTGTGTTAACCATTGTAATTTGGTGTGTTATCATGCTAATGCTCATTAGCACTAAACACAGTAGATATTTCAGTATTGGATAAACCAACTGACATTGCCATCCCTAGAGCCACACCGCCGCCACTAGCATGGCTAAAAAACTGTTAACACACAACAACTAAAACCCCTGTTTCTTAGTGGAGAGAGGAAGCTGGTTGTCAACCAACTCAAATAGTTTTCCTTCAAAGACATGAAGTTAAGCTGTATTTTAGCTATTGCATTACTAACTAGCTGAATTGCCATTTTTAAAATAAAAAAACATGGAATAAACAACAATAAAGTTTTAGTCAGCAATGTCTTCTCCAGAATTAGTATGCAGAAATTTTCAGAAATAGCCACTTTTTTTTTTTAGATTAAATTGAGTAAATCCTTGAATCCTTGTTGTCTTTCTTCACATGCTGCAGAGTTTCTATGGAATGCTTCCTTATGTATAAAGAGCTGAGGCTGTGTATGACTCTCTGAAAGTGTAACAGTATTACTTTAGGACTTTTGGGAAATTTAGGGGCAGCCTGCACAGATAAACAAGTGACTGCTGCAGCAACAATTCAGACATATAAAATCAGAGGAGTCCATCCTCCTCTGGAAACACAGCTAAAACACTTCCCTCTGTCTCCACTGTGTCAGGCCTCACCAGCACATATTCATTATTGAGAGGGTGTTCCTCTCCATCTATACCACTGCTCTACCCTTTCCAGTCATCCCCACCATAGATTTATAATTTATCACCCATGTCTATAAATCTTTAATTGTTTTTAGAATACCTGTTGGGGATGTATAATTCAATGTTCTGTGCACTAAAAACTAGCTTTTTCCATGAAAGTTAAATTACAGGAGATTCTCTGAAAAGGGCAGGGACTAGTGATGTGTCGGGTGCCGATTTCAGACAGAGCCAAGCTAAACTTTTATATCTCAAACTAAAGTGTGAGCGGTCCTACAATAACATTTACTAGCAGAAATAAATGCAGTAAATAAAATACAATGTCGTTGATGATGTTGTATGATCATATTGTATGACAGTGCACATAGTAGTACGGAAGAGACTGTTATCTTTGCATTGGAAATATACCATTAATGCAAAATGGAAAAGCAGGCCACTGAGTCACCCCAGCAGAGTCATTTAAGTGGTTTAGTGTTGTGCTGATAGTTCCAGAAGATCTAATGTGATTAACAGACCATAAATAATAATTTGTTGCCACATTAAAGCAAAACTAACTGTCTTTGCCTCTGTCTGCTGACTCAGGAGCCAACAAAAACTTGGCCCAAATACTGGGCACTTGTTTTTGTAATCTTTGATGCTCACTATCTCAAAATAGGAATTCAAAACTCACAATTTCTTGAATGCAACCTTGAGAATTGTCTCTTGATTATAATAATTGACAGAAAGTATTTTTTTTTAAAGGTTTTGAATGGTTTTAATTGCTAATGGACCTCTTAGTAATTTGATGGTAGACAGCATCATGTCTGGGCTTCATCCATTATAAACAAATTTTGCTCAGAGGAAGCGTAAACTCTGAACACCTCATTGGTTTTGACACATTCTGAGACATTGATCATTAGAGGATTCATGTTAGCCGTCTGTGAGGCAGCAGGAGAGATGTAAGCATAGAAGAGTATCACATATGAAAGGACTTGCTGGGTGCCCCGCTGTGTTGATTTGCCACATGCAGAACATCGTCTCGGTTGTCTGAGTCTGTAGCTTGATCTCTGCATGAGGGTGTTTATCACGTGTCCAAAAAAAAAAAAAAAATAATAATAATAATAATAATCATAATATATATATGGAATTACCTGGATTTCTGCATATATTGGTCATGAAATGGGATCCGATTGATCTGATCTGACCACACAAACAATTATATGTTTTCATGTTTTTATTAAACACAACATTCACAGTGCAGGGTGGAAAAAGTACATGAACCCTTGAAATTAATAACTGGTTGACCCTCCTTTGCCAGCAATAACATCAACCAAACACTGAACAATGGTCAGGATGACCATTTCTCTTTACAAAACTGTTTCAGTTCAGCAATATTCTTGGATGTCTTGTGTGAATCGTTACTTGAGGTCATGCCACAGCATCTCAATCAGGTTGAGGTCAGGACTCTGTCTGGGCCACTCCAGAAGGTGTATTTTCTTCTGCTGAAGCCATTCTGTTGTTGATTTACTTCTGTGCTTTGGAGCGTTATCCTGTTAAATCATCTATCTTTTGTTGAGCTTCAATTGGCAGACAGAAGGCCTTACATTTGCCTGCAAAATTTCTTAAACATTGGAATTCATTTTTCCATAGATGCCACCCTTCCAGGCCCTGAGGCAGCAAAGCACCCCCAAACCTTTTTCCCTCCACACATAGGGTTGTGTGTTCTTTCCAAACAACTCAACTTTGGTTTATCTGTCCACAGAATATTTTGCCAGTAGTGCTGTGGAACATCCAGGTGCTCTTTTGCAAATTAACGTGCAGTAGTGTTTTTTTTTTTGGACAGGAGTGGATCATCATTGGTGTCCTGCCATGAACTCCATTCTTGTTTAGTGTTTTACATATCATAAAGTCGTTAACAGAGATGTTGGCATGTTCCAGAGATTTCTGTAAGTCTTCAGCACTCTGGGATTAGGGTGACCATATTTTGGTTTTCAAAAAAGAGGACAGTGGGGGCAGTAGGGAGACAGAATGTTTGACATTAAATTAAAAAAAATTAATGTTAGTATAATACTAATATATTTATAGGTTACACTTTATTTGGCTAATGTCTGCCTACAGATTTTTTATAATCGGCCTGTTTGTAAAAATTGAACAGCTTATCGATATTCAACAATTCAATTGATTCACAAATAAAACCGTTTTCTTGTTAAGATTTGATTGGGGCCAATATTAGTGTATTTGTTACAATTTCAGATAATAGTATCATATATAGCTCAATACTAGTACAATATTAATTCCAGTTACAGCAGTTTCATTATGGTACATTGTTCTCATTTATTAAATCCTTGTGCAAGAATAACGGTCTACGTGGTGGTTAGCAGGGGTGATTCTAAGATCAGACCTTTAGGGGTGCTCAGCCCCTAATGAGAATGTAGCATGCATACAATGCCTTGCAAAAGTGTTCACTAATCGGTGGAGAGTATAAGTAGGCCTACTAGAGAGGAGTTGGTGCAGAGCGGAGCGGGTGAATCAAGGGTGTCACTTGGTGTTGAAAAAGGGTGGGGACATAAGGGCTCAGATTAGTGGCATGATGATACATTTGGGTCATGAGACGTTACAATGGGACAAGAAGATTTTTAGCACTATTCAGATTAAATATTTGATGCAGAAATATATGTGTGGGGGTTCTGGGGGTTTCCTGCATTCTGGATACATTTTCTGCTCCAGTTTTTATATGAGGGAAAACTATATTGCATTACATGTTTTTTTTATTGTGCAAATAAACCTTTTCATTTGTTAGTTAACATTTTTTTGTGCAAGCTATTTTTCAGAACATTTTTAACAAATGCTTTCAAAAAGTGATGGGGACAAAATCAGCCATTTCAATGTGGTGGGGACATGTCCTCAGTGTCCCCAGTGTAGATGACCCCTATGGGGTCAGTGGACCAGTTAGGGTCAGACAGCAGTGTGGAGCTGTAGGCTCGTGTTTACTTCCTCAGACCAGGGAGGGTGTTAAAAGTGTTTACTCATTTAAGTGTTCAGTTTTGTGTTTTCAGGTAAATCTTGTTACATGCTTGCTTTCTCTTTTAAGGAAGTAGTTTTCTGTTGCTGATTGAGTTTATTTTTTAATAAAATAATCTTCATTTTGGTTGCACAGAATCTGTGGAGTATAAATTATTTCTATTAGTATAATATTCTAACATTAAATTAATACTAATTTCATAGCTCGGCCTACTGTTAGCAGTGTTGGGCAGGAACTGTAATAATATTATTTTTTCTCAGTTTACATTTACTCATTTTCCCAGTAACTAGTAGTGTAACGGATTACTATTTCCACATCAGTAATATTATTAGTTACTAATCCAAGTATCGCTGCAGTACTGAGTTACCGAATGCACCATCCTCGGCGTGAATGCGCAACTGGGCGGCAGGTCAGCTGCACCGGACCTGATGTTATTCAAGTAAGCGGTTAGTATAATGTTACTATATTACTTTCATAATCTCAGCATATTCAATACATTTTCATATACTGTATAGTTTACCACAAGTTTAGGCCTATTATGAATATTATATTTCAGTTGCCAGTGTTGGTTTAGTTCTGTAACTTAATTACAAATTAACTGTAACTAATATGTAACGGTGGAAATTGTGTATTTAAATCACAGATACTTATGAAAATGTTCATGATAACATGAGGGGTTACATCTGAATATTTTCTGTAAAAAGCTCGGCTATATGTTGAATAATATTAATTTTTGGGGGGTTTTTTGCATCTTTTTTTTTTACATGTTGCATGTGCACAAAGTCTTTCTTTGCCAGTTCCAGCCATAGCTGTTTAGTAACATTTGATGCTGTTCTGATGGTTTTGATTGGTTCTCATGTCTGAATTTGCAGTGCCACCATCTGCCAGTTAAACTGCCCCTGACTATCTTTTGAAAATGGTTAACAGTTGAAAAAACATTCATTAGAAATTTACAAAAGTAATGAAATCTGTAATTTACTTGGTAAATTTCGCTCAATTCCTTGATGTCTATGAGATCATGATTATATTATCTGATCCCATAAACACTCAACATTTGAGCCAAAATAGCCTAATATGGCTTTTTCATGTAAATTCTGACTACACCAATTAGTTTTAAAAAAGGTAGGTCCTAAGCCATTTATTAGTTTCTGACTCTGATGGGCGGAAAACTGTTCCCCAAAACTATTGTATCTCTGAACTTTCACACATGTAGGCTATTCTATGTGATCTCCTTTTGATAACTAATGCAACAAGTAAGGTAATATTGTTTCATTTCCATTCACTGAGCCTCCCCTGAAACAGTTTGGAGCCCCCCTGGGGAGGCCCGCCTCACACTTTGAAAACCCCTGTGATAAGTTAAATTACTTTGATAGAGTAATTGAAATAGTTAACCTAGGCTACTGTTAAATTTAAAATAGGGTAACTTGTGAATAGAATAGACTTTATTAATCCCACAATGGGGAAATTCACTTGTTGCATCAACTCCAGTACAAAAAACAAACCAAAACAGAAGCAAACAGTAAAAAATAGACATAAAATTACTATAAAGGAATTAATATTGGAATGAATATGTACACTATTTACAGATTCAGGTATCTACAGTTAGGACTGGGGTTAAACATTGCACAGATTGTGCTAGATAAAGTGCAGTAATGGTAATGAGCATTGGAGTGTATAGCAGGCAAGCATACAATACTAAACAGCAGCGCACAGTAGGTCACATTATGTTGCTTCCGAGTTAAAAAGTCTGACTGCAGCAGGAATGAAGGACCTGCGGTAGTGCTCCTTCTTGCACTTTGGGTGCAGCAGTCTGCTGCTGAAGGAGCTGCTTAAAGACACCACTGTCTCATACAGAGGGTGGGAGTTGTTGTCCCTGATGGACTTCAGCTTGACTAGCATCCTCCTCCCACCCACCTGTTCTGTGGTGACAGAGGACAGTCCAGAATAGAGCTAGCCCTCTTAACCAGTTTATTCAGTCTTTTTCTGTCCCTCTCTGTGCTGCTGGCTCCCCAGTAGACGACTGCGTAGAAGATCACAGATGCCACCACAGTGTCGTAGAACATCTTTAACAGTGTCCTGCACACACCGAAGGACCTCAGCCTCCTCAGCAGATGGAGGCAGCTTTGTCCCTTTTTATACAGGACATCTGTGTTGATGGACCAGTACAGTTTATTGTTGATGTGAACACCCAGGTGTTTGTATGACTCCACCGTGTCAATGTCCACACCCTGGATGTTCACTGGTGTAATCTGAGGGCGCTTCCTGCGGAAGTCAACCACCATCTCCCTTGTTTTGCTGGCGTTGATGTGGAGGCGGTTTAACTCACACCAGTCAACAAAGTCAGCGAGGACGTCCCGGTATTCCTGATCGTTCTCCTCCGATACCCGCCCAACAATGGCAGCATCATCAGAGAACTTCTGCAGGTGACAGCTGCTTGTGTTGTATCTGAAGTCCGATGTGTAAAGGGTGAAGAGGAAGGGAGCAAGAACTGTCCCCTGTGGTGCTCCTGTGCTGCAGACAACCACATCAGACACGCAGCCTTGGAGCCTCACATACTGTCTGTCTGTGAGGTAGTTGATGGTCCACGCAACTAGGTGAGAGTCAACTCCAGTTCTGAGTAGCTTCCCGCCTGAGTAGCGACGGTTGAATTGTGTTCAGTACGGGAGAGGTCAAAGAACATGACCCTCATTGGGGTGGATGATGACAGCATCATCCACCCCAACGCCCGACTGATAAGCAAACTGAAGGGGGTCCAGCTCCGAGTTCACCAGATGTCTCAGGTTTTTAAGTATAATTCTCTACATGGTCTTCATCAGGTGCAAGGTTAGGGCTACTGGTCTGAAGTGGTTGGGCTCCCTGAGGTGTGATCGGTAACCTATTACATTTCCAAAGTAACCTTCCCAACACTGCCCAGTGTTACAGCAGTTTGATTTTTGTGGAACGTTCCCATTTATAAAATCCATGAGCAAGAAAAACAGTCCACCTTGGTCTCTAATTTATTAATTCTAAGTAAATACTTGTCAATAATCATAACCATTCATGCAGAAAAATTACGGTACGCCGCACACTGTGCTCGTAAATAATTTTACCACTTCCCATGTATTTATTTTTTGGAATATGCGAGTGAAATACTCTGTAGAGCCCTGCTTAATCCATCCTGGCAACTGGTCCCCTTGCGCTGCTGTTCTGCTTGTTTTATTGGCAGGTGTTGTAGACTTCCCGTCTCAGTTACAGCTAATGTTCTAACGTTACATATTGCAACTGGCTTTACCGGAGGGGAACGTAGCAAACATTTCAAATACACCCAGCATAATTTACTTAAGAGTGCTAAAATAGTTAAATATAATCAAAAACTAGTCCCATAAAATAGAGCGGCTTGTGTGTGTGTTTGCATAAAAATCAAATCGCTTATCTTCAGCTCTGAGTAGGCCTCTTCCTGGCTCAGCTTCCCCTGTGCTGGCCTCTGTTAATTGTACAGCTACATATGCATGAGAAGAAAATAAGTAATAAATATGACTAACAGTAATACATTTTCTAATTCTATCTCTACTAATGATTGCCTACTCAACCCTGCATACTGCCCCTATACCTTTCACAGTTTTTTCTGTTTCCATTGACCTTCTCCTCCTCCTCCTGCGGCTCCACCTCTTTCTTCTCTCCCTCCTCATCAACATGACTAGGGTCATCATCACCCTGTCCCTCTGCATCACTCCACTGACCTTAACAGCTAATATACATAAAGTTTCCTCGCTTATAGCAGGATGTTGTCTCGGAGTGATAACACATTGCAAACTGTCATTTTTCTTTTTTCTTTCTTTTCACCATATTTACCATCTCTGTTGCACTTGTCACACAACCCTGGGCTGACTTCAGCCGCAACAAAACGGAGCAAACGGTGCAAAAGGTTTCGGATTAAACTTGCCCCAGATGGAAAGTAAACTCCTCTGATCTGCGCCGTTGAGCCAATCAGAATTCAGCAAAAACAAGGATCAGTCCATGTTGAAAGGGGCCGCTCGTACCCCCCTCAATAGTGAAAGTATTAGTTTGGCCCAGACTGACAGACATCCAAGCAGTGTTCTGTGCTTGACCAGTCCCCCAGTGCGGTTGCAGATCATTCAGTAAAATATTAGAAACTGAAAAATGTCAGTACTTAGGGACATTAAATCCATTTAACATGAAACTGTGGCCTAATTGGTTGTCTCTTCTACTGCTTTTCCAAAATCTAACGAGGACAAAAAATAATTTTCAGAAAATAATAATAAATTACTGTATTTTTTTATGGGTGCTTAGATGAAATTTAGGGCTGCTTCAGTACCCCTAAAAATGGTCTAAAATCATCCCTGGTGGTTAGTCTTTGATTTGTTAATGCGAAGTTTTAACTTGTCTCCATTTTCTCCATTTATAGACAACTTGCCTTACCATGGACTGATGAGCATCAAGGCTTTTAGAGATACTTTTGTAACCCATTTCAGCTTCATGCAAGTCAACAATTCTTAACCTTAGGTCTACTGAGAGTTCTTTTGTTCGAGGTATGGTTCACATCAGGCAATGCTTCATGAGATAAGCAAAATCCAAATTGGTGAATGTTTTTTACAAGGCAGGCAGCTCTAACCAACACCTCCAATCTCATCTCATTGAGTGGACTCCAGCTTGCCTGACTTCTGACTCCAATTAGCTTTTGGAGAAGTCATTAGCCTAGGGATTCACATACTTTTTCCACCCTGCACTGTGAATGTTTAAACGATGTGTTCAATAAAAACAAAAAGACATATAATTGTTTGTGTGCTATTAGTTTAACAGTGTGTTTGGCGATTATTGCGACTTAAATGAATATCAGATTGCATGACCAATTTATGCAGAAATCAAGGTAATTCCAAAGCATTCACATACTTTTTCCTGCAACTGTATATAAATATAATACTATCTGACTTTATTTAGAAGTTTTATAAAAAATGTGACACTTAATGGCACATTATAGATGTAACACTCATAACTAATTTACATGGCCTTAATATTGCAGTGCTGCAATACAATAGACATTATTTGGAAAATCCTGCATTTCTGATGTAGAACAAATGGTACTGTGTGAACAGAATATATCATTGTATAATACTGTTTAGGGATACATTTCACTACACACACTACTCATTTGACTCTCCCTTGACATGAAACTACAGTTTGGATATATAAACAATTAAGTATAAACTTCATAACAGTCACAACTGCCTGTTTGAAGAAAATAACTGTTTTTATTCTGAATGATAAGGTCATAACACAAAATTATGTGTTAAATTCACATAAATCACATGAGAGATGTCTGTATTCATGTTTGTGTCCTTGCTGTCACTGGTTTGAAGTGGGCAGGGTTTAGTAAAAAAAACAAGGTGTTGTCACAGACAACCAATTACAGTTTGAATCTAATAGTGATGACAGTTTAGGGTTGTTTTCTCATTTTGCTAGCACTGTCAATCAGTAGACTGGCGGAGTTTATGATTGTTAAACATCTTAATAAATATTAACTAAATATCTTAATTTTTCTAAATCTACTCAGAAAGGGAACAGACGCTGGCAAATACAAGATAACATTATATTTCAGTTAAAATCTGCTCTTTGTCTCTTTCTCTTGACTCTGAATCATATATACATGTGCATGAACTTATGTATACACTAGAATGCATAAGTTCAGCCTGGGATTTCACATAACAAAGCACCTGCGCTCTTGATCACATATTGTTTGACCCTTGGACCACTTACCCTGGAATGTGGTTTCTCTGAAGAGTACTGTCAGGCATGTGTGTGAGTTACACCACCATGTGACATGGGCCAAGTGCCAAGCCATTGCCATCAGGTTGTGAAATCCCTCCAAACCTGGAGAACTGGCCTGCAGGAGGAACATCATGGTTTCAATATGACCACAACAGGTACAGCAGAATTATGATTTTACATTCAAAAAATCACTGTGTATGTAAATTCTACTGTGAATTTTGTTACGTTTCACCTTGACTTGTATTGTGAGCTTTTGTGGTCATGATCCAGATTTGAGTACAGACCTCTTTCAGTCCAATCACACAGGAGGTGGGCAATCTGTATAATTAAAATGCTTGAAAATCCTTTTTAAACAGGTTCTTATGCAGTCTTATGCAGTTATTTATTTTTCATCAACGGAAAGAGGAACTGAGCTAAATCCTATCATGCTTGGCAAATCTAATCTGCTTGCACTGACTGTGGTCCAAAGAGATAACAAACAGCTTACAATTGCAAATTTTCACTTTTTATTCTCCTTTAGGTGTAAAATCTGTTGTGTAAATTTCTCAGACAATTCAAGATATTGTGTCACACATGCAGTCTGCTTGACATAGAGCTAGTATAAATCCTTGAGATGAGATAATATGTTTGATGAGAAAGAAATTATCACAGGCAATGCTTCATATTCAATGTATTTCTTATGCATTAAGATACACCAATCAGCCTTAATATTATGACCACTCACAGGTGAAGTAAATAACACTGATTATCTCGTTACAATGGCACCTGTCAGTGGGTTGGATATATTAGGAAGCAAGTGAACATTTTGTCCTCAAAGATGGTGTCAAATGGGCAAGCGTAAGGATTTTAGTGAATTTGACAAGGATCAAATTGTTAGAGGTGGTATTATGCTCATTTTCATGTTCAAAATCTTATTTAGGGGTTGTACCACGACAGGTTTACATGGTTTCATTTTTAAAAAACACCATATTTTTGTCATACTGCACATTGCTGCAGCTCCTCTTTTCACCCTGTGTGTTGAATGCTTCGTTTTAGCTATGGATCGATGGACGATATCTTTGTTGGGAGTTGCAAATGTGCAGTTCCTAGTTAAGGACTACTAGCCAATCAGAAGCAGAGCAGGGCAGGTCAGTAAGAAGCCGGTAAACACGGCTATGGTTAAGCTGTATATCCCGTTTCCAGCTTAGCAACATGGACTGGAGCAAGAGCTTCAGAGTGGTAAGTTATTAATCTGTAACAAAAGTATTTTTCATCCATAAAGTTTTAACTGAGCTCTGTCTCTACATCACAGTAACAACTTTGTGTCCATTGACTGCCTGGAGGGTAGCAAGTGTTTGGAAGGGAGAGGATAGGTGTGTGCTGCAGCTCAGTGTTTTTCCAACTGTGTTTTTGAGGGCGTGTCTGACTAGCCACTTGGCTCATTGCGCTTTCATCGCTGTGTCGTCACTGGGATGAAAGAGAAGTGGCTGGACTACAAACGAGCTGTTTTCAGGCAGTTCAGAGTAGTGTTTTCTGTGGGAGGTGGGAACTCCCTTTGGGGTGGACTTTGGGCTTTATTACTTTGCACATCTATTATATGCACAAAAAAAGATTTAAACTAATAAAAGAGAGGGAAAAAGCCAAAAAGCGTAACACCACCTCTAGATGACTGGGTGAGAGCATCTCCAAAACTGCAGATCTTGCGGGTTGTTCCTGGTCTGCGGTGGTCAGTATCTATCAAACGTGGTCCAAGGAAGGAAGAGTGGTAAACCACCACTGAAGCACGTAGGGAGGGAAGGCTAGGCTAGGTGTGGTCCGATCCAAGCTACTGTAGGTCAATTGCTGAAAACGTTCATGCAGCCTCTGATGGAAGGTGTCAGTTGTTGTCTGTGGGGTATTTTCTTTTACATCACGTAGATAGCCGGGTGCGTGTGCGTCACTTACCTGGGGAACACATAGCACCAGGATGCACTATGGGAAGAAGGCAAGCTGTGATGCTTTGGGCAATATTCTGCTGGGAAATCTTCCTGTCATTCATGTGGATGTTGCTGTGACATTGTTGCAGACCATGTACAGTATCTCACAAAAGTCAGTACACACCTCAAATTTTTGTAAATATTTGATAATATCTTACGCTGAAGAAATGACACTTTGCTACAATGTAAAGTAATGAGTGCACAGCTTCTATAACAGTGTAAATTTGCTGTCCCCTCAAACATGGCATATCACACAGCCATTAATGTCTAAACCACTGTCAACACCCATAAGTGAAAATGTCCAAATTAGACCCAAAGTGTCTATATTTTGTGTGGCCACCATTATTTTCCAGCAGTGCCCTCTTGGGCATGGAGTTCACCAGAGCTTCACAGGTTGCCACTAGAATCCTCTTCCACTCCTCCATGATGACATCACAGAGCTGTTGGATGTTAGAGACCTTGTGCTCCTCCACCTCCCGTTTGAGGATGCCCCACAGATGCTCAATAGGGTTTAGGTCTGGAGACTTGCTTGGCCAATCCATCACCTTTACCCTCAGCTTCTTTAGCAATGCAGTGGTCGTCTTAGAGGTGTGTTTGGGGTCATTATCATGTTGGAATACTGCCCTGCGGCCCAGTCTGCAAGGGGAGGGGATCATGCTCTGCTTTAGTATGTCACAGTACATGTTGGCTGTAGCTCCCGAGTGCCGGCAGCACTCATGCAGCCCCAGACCATGACACTCCCATCACCATGCTTGACTGTAAGCGAGACACATTTGTCTTTGTACTTCTCACCTGGTTGCTGCCACACACGCTTGACACCATCTGAACCAAATAAGTTTATCTTGGTCTCATCAGACCACAGGACATGGTTCCAGTAATCCATGTCCTTAGTCTGCTTCAGCAAACTAGTTGTGGGCTTTCTTGTGCATGCAGACCAATTTGATACAGTGTGCGGCTTATGGTCTGAGCACTGACAAGCTGACCCCCCACCCCTTCAACCTCTGCAGCAATGCTGTCAGCACTCGTACATCTATTATCAAAGACAGCCTCTGGATATGGTGCTGAGCTCGTACACTCTTTGGTCGACCATGGCAAGGCCTGTTCTGAGTGGAACCAGTCCTGTTGAACTGCTGTATGGTCTTGCCCTGCCACAAAGCAAATCAATCCATTTGAGAATCTCTTGGATGTGCTGGAAAAACAAGTCCGATCCATGGAGGCCCCCACTTCTCAACTTACAGGATTTAAAGGATCTGCTGCTAACGTCTTGGTGCCAGATACCACAGCACACCTTAAGAAGTCTAGTTGAGTCCATGCTTCGACAGATCAGGACTGTTTTGGTGGCAAAAGGGGGACCTATACAATATTAGGCAGGGATTATAATGTTATGGCTGATCAGTGTACATCACCAGTGTCAACAGAAACAAGCCATGACTGTATATGATGATGATGATAATGTTACATGATATGCATTAACATGTCAATTTATACACTCACTGGCCACTTTATTAGGTACACTTTGCTAGTACTGGGTTGGACCCCCTTTTGTCTTCAGAACTGCCTTAATTCTTTGAGGCATACTTTCAACAAGGTGTTGGAAACCACGCAGTTGCTGCAGATTTGTCGACTGCACATCCATGATTTGAATCTCCTCATCCACCACATCCCAAAGGTGCTTTATGGGATTGTGATCTGGTGACTGCAGAGGCCATTGGAGTACAGTGAACTCATTGTCATGTTCAAGAAACCAGTTTGAGATGATTTGAGCTTTGTGACATGGTGCATTATCCTGCTGGAAATAGCCATCAGAAGAAGCGTACACTGTGGTTATAAAGGCTTGACATGGTCAGCAACAATACTCAGGGACGCTGTTGCGTTAGTCAATTGGTACTAAGGGGCCCAAAGTGTGCCAAGGAAATATCCCTCACACCACTACACCACCACCCAACCAGGCTGAACCATTGATACAAGGCAAGATGGATCCATGCTTTCATGTTGTTGATGCCAAATTCTGACCCTACCATCTGAATGTCGCAGCTGAAATCGAGACTCATCAGACCAGGCGACGTTTTTCCAATCTTCTGTTGTCCAATTTTAGGTGAGTCTGTGTGAATTGTAACCTCAGTTTCCTGTTATTAGCTGACAGGAGTGGCACCTGATGTGGTCTTCTGTTGCTGTAGCCCATCTGCTTCAAGGTTCGAACGTGTTGTGCATTCAGAGATGGTATTCTGCATACCTTGGTTGTAACGACTTTCTGTCATCTCGAACCAGTTTGCCCATTCTCCTCTGACCTCTGACATATACAAGGCATTTTCGTCCACACAACTGCCGCTCACTGGATATTTTCTCTTTTTCAGACCATTCTCTGTAAACCCTAGAGATGGTTGTGGGTGAAAATGACAGTAGATTTGCAGTTTCTAAAATACTGAGACCAGACTGTCTGACACCAACAACCATGCCAAGTTCAAAGTCACTTCTTATTTCGGACCCATTCTGATGCTCGGTTTGAACTTCAGCAAGTTGTCTTCACCTTGTCTACATGCCTAAATGCACTGAGCTGCTGTCATGTGATTGACTGATTAGCTATTTGTGTTAACAAGCAATTGAACAGGGGTACCTTATAAAGTGGCCTGTGAGTGTATACTAGTGGAACAACATCAAGCCGCCTCTTAAAAATGACCAACAATAAATAAAAAAGAGCTATAGGCATGGGTGCAACAAGCAATATTAGGCTACATACATTAAACAACCTGAAACTTTAACAGCAAAATAAAACATCACCAAGGTTGTAGAGCCAATCTCGACAGCAGCTACAGTCTACAAACACATATTAAAGCAAAAAGAGAGCCCACACAGTTGTAGTAATCTAGTAGCGCATACAGTACACACACAGCATGGTTACAGTTACAACAGTCAATGAGTTGATTGGTTGAACAGGGCTGAAATGGAGAGCTCAGGCATACCTGCCCAAGGGCTCCACTAAGGCTGCTCTCCCCCGTCATGGAGTGGAGCATGAGAGTTGACATTGGTGCACAGCTGCAGTCCCCCAGGGAAATAACAACCACATCTTCTCGCAAGTCTGTCATCCTCGCTGAGCTCACCATCACATAGAAGGAGGGAGCTGAGGCTGCAGTGAGCAGAAGAGAATGAATAAAGTATTCAGAGCTGGCTGCTGAATTCAAGAAGTCGGGCTGGAGGATCATCAACTACCCTGTGGAGGTGGGGTGCCTGGGCTCTGTTAGCGCATCAGCTTCACGGTTGCTCTGCAATATGGGAGCAACAGGCATGTGTTCAAAGAACTTGCTGAGAAGGGCAGATTTTAGCTGTGGCTGAAGTATAAGAATAGAAGCTCAGTTACCAGATAACCCAAAAGCCATTGGCAGGGAGTGGGAGGGAGACGTTCCTGTCACTGCCTCACCACCAGGAGACAGGTTAAAGGAGCAAAATGGTACAATAACTCTAACCTTAACCATAACCCATGACGTCATCTAATTTAATTGTATTGTTGTATTTTCTTGTATTACAACTTATCTCCCCACACCTCTTGTCATTTGCCCAGTGAATGTACACATTTAGCATGTAACTGTCTTTTACATAGTTTCAGCTGAGTGTCACCTCTCTGGACATGGAGCTTTGCCCTCCTGCAGCTTCAGACTAGCCTTTTCTGCTGCAGCTGCTGATTTAGAAGATTTCTCTTGTTCCACTCTCACAAGATTTATCTTGATTTTTTCATGTGACTTGCTTTTACTCTGTAACGGAAGCAACTTACAACACTAAATAATACTTCAAATAAAAAATACTTTACATAAAAATAAAATTACTGATTTAGTACACACAAAAACTTACTTTGTTACAGTAACAAGAGCAAAGGTGATTTGTTACTTCCACACCTGTATACAATAGATAAAAAATATCTGTCTATTTTTCCCTAGTCATTTGAGTATTGCAAACACCAGCGCAGGTCAGCATGGACTCTCCAGTGAAGGCTCAGAAGGCAAGGGTAGCTCCTGATGGTGGCTACGCCTGGTTCATCCTGTTCTCCTGCTTCCTGGTCTTTGGCCTGACTTTTGGGGTAATTAAAGCCTTTGGTGTATTCTATGTTGAGATACACCAGTACTTCAAAACCACAGCAACAGGAACATCTTGGATTACCTCTATTGCGGTGGCTACCATTCACATTGTGGGTAATTATCACAATCGTTTCTATTACAAGTAAATAGCAAACACATTTTACACCCCTCAATTTCCTCAGTGTTTCATGTTCATATCTTTCAAAGTCCCTCCACTCTTTTTGATCTTGTAGATGGCTCAGCACAAACAGACTTTCTGTTCTGACCACCAGGAGGCTCTTTCCTACACAATTATATATATATACTTATATCATGTCATCTTTTGTTGTTTGTAACACCGTTATCACACACAAATAATAGTAAAATACAATAAGATTGCTTTTTGATTTTCAAAATGAGTGTGTTGGTAAATATAATTTTTATCTGCTGCAATTGTAGCAGTGTTCTGCTGTTTAACTTTAAATTTTCACTGAGAATATTCAAACAAGATTATGCTTCCAGAAAACATTGTGATTTATACATCTTAAAAATAAATAGGACCTTTTACCTGCTGTGAAATGCATAAACAAACAGTGTCCTGCAATAGTGTTGCCCCAAGTAGGATTATGTACATGTCCTGAATAGGACTATATATGTATAAATGTCCTTTGTGTCCCTATGCAGCTCCTGTAGCATCTGTTCTGAGTGCTCGGTACAGCCATCGCTCAGTAGTGATAATCGGAGGACTGATGTGCAGCTTAGGAGTTGTGTTTGGGACGTTTGCTCGTAACCTGACTGAACTCTTCTTAACAGTGGGGTTCCTAAATGGTGAGTTGTTTGAAGCAAACACACATAAACTCAAAAATATACTTACAAAATATGATAGTCACTGGTGTCCTTTGCTGCAGGTTTCGGCTATGCATTGACATGGACCCCCACTGTGACCATGCTGGGCTTGTACTTTGAACAGAGGCGTCCATTGGCAAACGCTTTGGCCAGTGCTGGAGAGTGCATCCTTACCTTTGTCCTCACACCCCTGTTCCAGCTGTTGATTGACAGCTACTCCTGGAGGGGTGCTTTGCTAATCCTGGGGGGTCTACAGCTTAACCTGTGTGTATGCGGGATGTTACTGAGGCCCCTAACAGCCACCAGAGATGTGACTTGTGAGATCAAAGCAGAAGAAGAAGGCTTGTCCCTGGAATTGCTACCAAAAAAAGAATTTGAGCAGAGCAAACCAAGCTGCCTAGAAGCGGAGGAGCTGAGAATATCTAAGGGGGCTGATCAAGGGACAATGAAGCCATGTCCTGTGGACCCTGAAGCGATACCTGATTTGACCATGAAATTGCAAGACTCAAACAAAAGGAATAAGAGGTCTGAACTAAGGACCAAAATCCTTCGCTACGTAGATTACACCCTTATCACCAATGCTCGATTCATGGTCTACTCAATGTTTGGGGTGTTTGCAGCACTGGGTTTCTTTGCTCCCGCTCTGTTCCTGGTTCCATACGCTCGTAGTAAGGGAATTGAGGAGTACCAGGCAGCTGCACTCATGTCCATCTCTGCAGTGTTGGACCTGTTTGGAAGGGTGTTCTTTGGCTGGGTGGCAAATTTGAGACTGGTGGTGACAGTAAGTTCAGTTGTACAGTTAACCAGAGCAATAACATTTTGAAAATCATATATCTGAAAGCAAAGGCATGGCTTCGGTATCTGCACCATGTAGCATAGTACATTTGAGCATATTAAAGTAAAAGTTTGACATTTTGTGAAATAAGCTTATTCACTTTCTTGAGATTAAGACAAACTGTTACCACTATAATGTCTGTAAATATAAGCTAACATCACCAGCTAATTATCTCAACTTAGCATAAAGACTGGAAGTAGGGGGAAATACCTAGCCTGGCTCTGAGTAAAGACTCCACAAAATAGTCCAGCACATACTAAGTAGAAAGATTTCCTTTTTTTTGTACCTCTGGAGAGAGCCAGGATCTCTGTTTCTTCTTGCTTTTAGTCCTCCTGCCAAGCTAAACTAATCTGCTGCAAGTTGCAGCTTCATATTTAGCTAAAGACATGAGAGTGTTAATGATCTTCTCATTTTACTCTCAAGAGGAAAGCGTATTTTCTGTATATTTCTGTAAAAACACCTTCATGATGCCTCTTTTAGTGCGTATAGGTTGTAGATAGATAGTCCCGAATTACAAGCATTTCTCCCGACTCCTGTCCGGTTTGTCCCAAAAATTAGACTTAACGTGAGTTTTGATTATAATCTAATTAAACATTCAATACTGAACATTGTGTTGTTCTCAGGCTCCAGCAGGGCTTGCAGTATAGCTGTACATTGTGTCAACAGCATTGTTATAGCCTCAAAGTAACACTCTTTTCCCCTTTTTGTTTTCTAGTGGACAGGGAAAGTGTAGCTTCAGGCAGCCACGGCGGAGAGATCTTCATGCGCGTTGCACAGACAGATGTGACAGACACTACACTGATAAAATGAACAAAAAAAACCCACTGTTACATACATACATTTTAGCGTTGTGTTTTGATTTTCACGTGTTATAATGTTCATTGACACTGAATGTACCGGTAGCCACTGTCCCGAATTTCACCCATTCTCATCTGGTCACCCTAGTTGTAGAGGCAAGGTGGAACAGCTTGTGCACAATCCATCTCCTGTGTCTCTGTTCCTATCAGGTGAAGCAGCTGACAGCTACAGTAATTCTGCTGGGTACTGTGCTAATCCTCTGCCCACTGACCTCCTCGTTCTCAGAGCTGGCTGCATTCAGCGCAGCTTACGGCCTGGTGTTTGGTGCCACAGTCGCCATCCACATCACCGTGTTGGCTGAGATTGTGGGCGTCAACAGGCTTGGAAGTGCGCTGGGGTTCTTCATGCTCATACGCAGTAGCGGAGGCCTGCTTGGACCGCCCATTGCTGGTAAGTGAAAAAGCTTTTATAGTCAAATGCAAGTGTACAGTGTACCTATTGTGCATATATAAAATGGATTTCAGCTTTGAGTTAATGCTTTGATATTCCCTGTGATCTGTCCCACCATGCTAACTGGCATGCTATCTACAAATAAATATGCTGCACAGAGTAAAAAAGAAAAGAATAAAATTGTATTTAATTTACGCTTTCTTAACATTTCTATGATAAAATCTAAATCATTAACTCAAGGTTACAGCGTCTGTCATTTTCCTGGGCATATTCTTCTAACACGTTAAACATCACACAATGGATGTGCTTATGCACCGTTCTGCATTGTAGCAGCCCAGAGAGCCAGCTGTGCAAGAAACTATAATATCATGATACTTTATGGTTGTGTTAATTTCATGGCTGATTGCTTTCCAAAAATAATTTTTTCCCCTTTAAATGGAGTTTCTTCCCCACTGACTTTCCATTTTGTTACCTTTGATTTGACATTTGTCCAAACACTGTGTTCTACAGAACATGAGAACAACTGTAATACTATAATAGCATAACAAAGTAATGAAGAAAACCAAAACATATTGTGAAAGCCAAATAGGATTTTTTTTATGGCTTAAACATGCAGCCAAAGCAATAATTGACGCTTTGGTCACAAACTGTAAACAACGCACACAACTGACATATTTTAAGTTGATATGGTGAACTCCAGGAGATACAGAAGATACAGAGCAACATTAGCCCTCATTTGGATTTGTCTTTGTGACCAAGTTCAACAGAAAACGACACTGATGAGAGCAGTGGGGGTGAACTAAAACTGTAAAGTAAAGAGTAGAGCTGTAGGAAACTGCAGGGCCAAGTGATAATTCTCATGAGATATCTTGGCCGTCTAAATCACATCCTTCTTCTCTCACTATAAAAATCCTTCTTTGCTTTTCATGATGTACATTCCCTCTTTTGTGATTAGCGTAGCTTTAGTAAGGAAAATTAATTAAGGATAGCGCCTCATCCCCTTATCTGTGCACTTAAAAATTAAGCTTCTTTTACACTAGACAAAAAAACTCACTAAAACCTGCTAACACCTGGCTCTTGTCTTCAATGTGAAAAGGTACAATCGGCATTAATCGGCATTCACTCCCAGGTCAAATTACCGGCAGAAGTCACAGGTATTTATCGGCTCCAGCTTCAGTCGGCTGTGATGGAAACATTACACAGGGTTTACACACTAACCTTTATAGCACGACTGATTCATCTGTTTCTATCCTGGGATGTCTATAAACATCCACATGTTTATGTAGTATTACATAGACTAAGAGTCCATCATCTGGGACGTCTTGACTTCAAACACTATAAATACACCGACCAGCATGGAGCTATTAACTAGAAACACAGTGTTTGCACCTTATTCTATGGGCTACACATGGCAACCATTGACACTGGCCTCCATGTTTCTTTCTACCGTTTACTGACTCTGTTTTCTGGCTTGGTTGTGATGTCGAACGAGGCCCATTAGGAAAGAATAGAAAAAGCAAACTCGCCTCCTGGCAATGTGAAAGGAGTCAATCACCTATTTTAGTGGGTTTACCTGCGTTCACAAAACCTGCATATACACCAATGTTTGTGTGAAAAGGATATAAGGGTAGGGTAGATATAAGGGTTTGTCAAACTGTTATTTTCTCACATACACTGTAAATATATCTTCAGGACTACAATTCAAACATTTTCAACATATAAATAATTAGTATGGTTCTCCAAAAATGTTTATTTTTAATACATATAAGTAAACATGTGGGTTTGTGTAATGCCTGAAAAGCTTCTCAAAAGTTGGCCAATCTGTTTGCAATTATCTTTATTAAAATATTCTATTGTGAAAAATTTAAAATAAAGCTATTAAACTAATATGGCAGGTAAAATGCCCATGGCGCTCACAGCCAGTAGAATGAAGTCTTTTCCTGTCCTCCATATACTGCAGCCCCACCAACCACTGCACTGTCCTACAAACCAGTGAGCATTTGAACCTGATTACTAAGGTTGTGAGCTATTTTCACACAGAACTCTAAACAATAGTAGTAAATACAGCCTTAAAAACACCCAGTCTGACTTTGGCAACCAGGCACAGCCACCCCTGCCAGAAAGCACAGCCAGCAGTAAATCAGCTAGGGAAACCTCTCCAACAGAGTGGAAAAAACACATTCATATAATTGTAGTTTGGATCGCTCATTTGATGGTATCTATGGATTTCCATGAAGACTATTAATGTGACAAAAACAAAAATAAGAGTGATTTGAGTTATTAAAGTGTCACAGGCTGCTATTCCTTAGCTGTCTGGATATGTTTTTTATTATAAATTATGTGTCCACTGTCACTGACCTGATGTATGAGGAAAATAAATTCAATGAATTCTCCTGCTCAGTCCTCATTCCTCACTTAATTACCCACTGAAATCCTCCTAAGTTGGATTAAAACAATACCACCACATGTAAATGTTAAATATAAGATAATGCTAAAAGCTGAAACTGACCTCAAATAAAGTTAAGAGCTAATTAAAGCTGAGGTGCTATTCTATTTATAACTTAACATGGTCCCTCTGACACAAAGGCTATTTATAACTTATTTACTGTACCGTTCAGTACTTTGAGTGCTTTGAAGACCAGAGAGTTGGTGGATGTTAAGGATTCATCAGAGCGTTCTAATTATGTTTCCTTCACGAGAGGAAGGAACTGGCATTACTGCTTTAGGATAAAATTAATCTTTGTGCAGTCATCACTTCCTCATCTCTGCCTCAGTCTTTTGCCTCGTTCATAACTATCTGTCATTAAATTAAGCCAAAATGGTACCAGAAGTGCGGTGTTGTTGTGTTTTGGCCAGAATGGGTGCATTCCAGTCAGGAATTCATGTTGTCATTAGATTAAAACATTACAAAAAATATGAGTGTGTGAAAGCTGCAAATCACTCACTCACACTTTGCCCTTTAGGATTCTTAATAGACAAGATGAGTGATTATGGAACGGGCTTCCTCATGGCAGGAGTGGCTCTCATCGTCTCTGCTCTGTTCCTGCTCCTCCTCCATCAGATGAACCGTCAGAGTCAGAGGTCAACCACCCTAAACCACGATATGCATACAGACAAAATTGGACAAAGCGTCAAAGCTGAAGCCAAAGAGCTGGACATGACATGAACGAAGGAAAAATAGTCTCTGTTGCTGATAAGACAATGACATCTGGATCTTAAGATCAAAGTAAAAAAAAAGACTGAATAAGTGTTTTTTTCTAATGGAGAAATAAGACAGTGGAAGTCAGACGTCTAAAAGATATTAAAGGAAGCAAATGTTGCGGAACAGGCAGAAGTCACACCTCAAGTGTTTTTACAAACCTAAGGAACTGTACAAAAACGAATGGTGGGGGAGGCAAGGTTTTTTCCTTCTGTTGAACATTACTAATATGATCAGTTCTGCAGGCGTCCCAAAGTCCCATGTTCATGAAACAAGAGCTTACTGGTATTACAGCAGTTAGTTTGCTCTTGTTTCAAAAATAGAGAGTGGCTGGAATAGTAGCTAAATGTGATGCAAATTACTAATTTAATTTCTAATGTGCGTATTGGCTGCCCACACTGAAACAAAATGTTTATTAAGATATTAAATGGATACTTCATCTCCTTTACGCTTTTCCTCCTAGTTATGTATTGATAAGGATTTTTACTGTTTTATTATTTACGATAATGATGTTTGTTTTTCTCCATTGTCAAGGGCCAAAGGTTCAGCCCTGCTTCCTACCCCATTCATTTTTGGACGGTCCCTAAAGTTTCCATATTGAACTTACTTGAACTAAACTATAGGAACATACTGTCACTTTCCTACTTCAGATGCTGTATGTCTTAATGTCACACTATTTTTTTATGTTTTAGTCCTTTATTGCAGTGGTGTCATTTATGGATAAATGCTGGGTTGCAAAGTGAAAATGTGATTATGGCTCCCTCCAGTGAGAAGCTACTGATATTGTAATTGCAATCTTAACAACTGCAGAACTGAGCTGAAATGTGCAGGTATATCCAGACATTATACCAGAGGGAAGATTCGGGAATTTACAGATGCAGACCAAACAACCAAATTACAGAATGTAGCATCTGTTCTTGATTCAGTATTCAAATTGAATGCAGTATCCTTTGCAGCTGCAAGTAGAATATGCATGCTGTCATTAACCTACAAGCAAATAAACAACAAAAAAAAACAATTGGACGTGTTAAATTACACTGCTGAAACAACAAAACAAATGGTTCCATGAATTTTAGTTAGAAAAGCTTTTCTTCATTTCTTTCCTTTGCTGCAGAATGTTTGGAATGTGCAGCCATCAAGAAAACCAGCTTTAATAACCCCAAACCAACAAGAGGCACCAGATAAACATCTTCAACCTGGTGTAATGCAAATATAACAAGTACAAATAAACATGTCACTCTGCATAAATCTGCAATAACAAACTCCAAACCAAGGTTTACAAACAGTGGCCTACACTGAAACACACACACACACTCTAACACAAGCTAAACACTCACACATAGACACACATACACAAACCAAATGAAAGAGATAGCAGAAAAGAAAACTTGCCACAACAAGAGAGCTGGTCACAAAATACCACAAGCCTTTGATCTGCCAGACAGGAACAAAGACATAATCCACGTTTCATAGAAAGTCTACATGAAAACCAAACACACACACACACAGACACACACACACATTGTATGCCATGGTTGACTGCCAAGAGAGAAGAGGCCACCTATTATCAGGGAAAGGACGACTGCAGATACAAAATTATCAGAGGATATCCAATTCAGTGAACCAACAATCTACTGTAACTTGATACACGAGGAGGTTTGATCATTTAATTGCCGATCAGCCTGCTTGAAATCCCTAAACCCTTATTTACACACACTGTCTGTACTGCTTGTAAAAGGAGTAACATGTCTGAACAAGCAATAAACAAAACAGGCAGTGTGGAGTTAAACACCATTTTCTTTAATATATTAACATAGTTTTATTGATTGAGATGATAGATGAATAAATTACCTTAAATACTAACTACGATGTGACCATGCATGTTCTGTCTAGTATGTGTAAAGTAATCTTAAAGGGGCACTCAACCAATTATTAAATATGAAGTTCCTATAAAAACAGCTGTATAATGTCTTCTTTGTTTCTGGAGGGAGCTTTCCAAAGTTTGAAAACTGAACCCTATTGAGGTCATTGTGATGCCGTGTGGGTTATCTTGTCTTGTTCTCAAGACTTACGCTTTTTATCAGAAAGCCTGAGTTACAAACTTATGGAGGTGAAAAGAAGTGGCCATTTAGGAGCTTGGGGAGGGTCTGATGCTGGTGTTCACGCAATGCCACGCAAATCCTGTCGGGGGCGCGCTGGAAGCACTGGTTCATGCAAAGTAATTTTAAATTTTTCAACTTGAGCATGAAATTCGTATGATGCTATAGCCTATCAGCGATCAGACTGTCCAGATATCACAGATGGCTTTTCATAGTGTTGTGTGAAGAAGATGGAAGAGCGGAAGGACAGAGCTACTGCTCGCCGACAAACAGCTGCTGAGGTGCGGGGAGCTCTGGAGGAGAGAGCCGAGGGCGCTGCCGAACCTTTGGACAAATAAACATCCACAGTCAGACTGGATTCTGCTCTGAAAACGGAGCAGGTTAACGGCAGGAGGAGCTCAGAGTTAATTTCTTTTAATAAATTAACTTTTTACTTGTTATTTTTGGGAATGAAACGTTGATTTATCTTCACTCGCACTTCTCAGCAGAGATTTCAATTGTTGTAGCTGCGAGAGCTCTGTAGGACTACTTCATATTTATAAATACTGCTTGTAGAAAAGTTAGTGAGGAAGTTGAACTACCAGGTAAGTTCAGAAAAAACTATAACTCGTTATAAATCATTATACGTCACTATCAAAGAAGTTAGCATTGCATGGCCCTGATCGATTTGAACTCCATTCAGAAAACATGCATTTTAAAAGTTGCTCTCCATCTTGCTGACAGACCTGACAAAGCATAACTTAATATTTTAAACAAATTATTTAATTATCGCAACTAAATCACAGCAAAATGTTTATTTTGGGTTCATACAGCTGTAGTAATGGCGGATTGTGTTTATTTGCGTTGCCGCATTGTGTGCGCAAGTAGTCCAGCAGTCAAACTCACATGATAAGCGCAATGCAATTTGCGCAGTGTGTGAAACCGGTTTGATGAACGATGCTATTGTGTTCCATCATGGCAAATGTAGCTTGACCCATAATAGGGACTAAAAGTCAAGATATCTTGGCCTGCTGCTTTGATTTTGATCATTCTTTTTTAAATCTTTCTCTTTTATCTCCCTAACTTTTTGAATGTGACACACACACTGATCATGTTTGTTCATATGTTGTTGTTGGGCTTCTGTAAATAGCATCATAGAGTACGGTCTAGGCCTGCTCTTTTACGAAAAGCGCTGTGAGATAACTGTTGTTGTGATTTGGCGCTATACAAATAAAATTGAATTGAATTGAATATGCAGGAAGGTAGAAAACTGGTGAGACAAGCACATGTGCTTTAACTTCTAGCAACTAAGTGGGACAAGTTCAGTTTACACGTGGCCCACAACACAGTCTATGAGTGTGGGTGGAGAGAGAGGAGCAGCGGTGAAATGGGACAGTCTACATTTGACCCTTTCAACATCAACTTCAATAAAGCAGAAATCACTGGAAGAGCTTCGGAGTCTAACAGGACTTACTGAATCGCCTCCTGGTCAGTTTGACCCCACAGTGAAATCCCTGGGCTCATTGTCGCTATAGAAACAGCTGAAATAGTTTTAAAACTTTTTCTTTCTTTTTTTTTTTAGCCGACCTTGCTCCTGGGGGTCATGTTGAGGAATGCTGCACAGCTACCTGAGTTCAAAGCACTTGGTAGCGGGATTAGAAAGAGCAGAGGTTAAAAGTGAAGGAGTAGGGCAAAGGGAGAAATGGGGGACGAGAAGGGAGAAAAGATGATAACTGCATGTGAAGGAGGAGAAACCAGTTGGAAGAAAGTTGGGAGAGGAGGAGCTGAAGAGGGGACAGGAAGAGTAGGAAAGCCAAGGCAAGGGAAAATGAAAAGAGCTGAGGAATGTGAAGAAAGAGGAGGAGAATGACAGAAAAGAAGTACAGAGCTAGCTGAGTGCAGTCCGACTGTATGCTGGTTAGAAAATATTAGAGGATGAAGGATACTGATACAGCAATGAATTAGTCATAAAGGGGATGCAGTTGAGATTGGGCATGGCTTTAACCTGCTCACTGAAAAGAGACAGACAATGGTGATGATAAATGATTTTTGTAACTACAAAGGGCCAGTTCATGATCAGCTTGATTTGTTTTCAGAAGCCAAAAATATTCCACAGCTTTAGCCTCCAAAATACTATCAATAAACATTATCCAGGAATGTGCAGAGATGACTCCTCTACTGGTTTGGTGTGTTTTTATTTTGAGCGTCTCCTTCAACAAATTATTTCAGTTTGCAAGATTTTGGCAATTTAAGCATTAGTCCACTCAGATTTTCTGAATTTTAAGATACAAGATTGTAAAGATTTGAGACGTGAGACGTGAGAAGCAGACAGACAATACAGAAGTCAGGCAGATGTTTGGTCTACGTCAACCCCTCTTTGTCTGTTGTCTATCATTCCCCACAACCCTCTTTCTCCGTTTATCAACCCATCTGCATTTCTTCTGTACTGAAGCTTCTTATTTTCTTCCCCCTTGGTCTTCCTCATCTTCCCTTATTTTTCCATCAGCCACTGCCAGCCAGCATCTTTAAACAGCTGTCCCACTATAACTCATCAAGGTCATTGTGTTACTGTACCTTGCACACAAAAAATGGCATCACACGAATGCACGCAGAAGCTACACAAATCAGACGATGACATAAATTATGTGATATGAAGCCCCCTGAGACTCATGGACACTCCAACATGCATTGACTACTACAGTGCATCTTTGTCTCCAGAGAAGGCCTCTCACTGCCAGTGTATAAACATTTCCATTTCTGTGTTGATGTATCCTGTATAGCCTAGTAAAGTGGAGCGGATGGCACCAGTAATACTACTCGACTCTCTCTTTATTGTCAAATAAATTCACAACACAATCTTGTTCTTTGTGTGCATCTATACTGTGTATCTATGTGTGTGTGTGTTTTCTGTTTCCTCACTGACAAAAACAGCCATTAAGTCAGAGATTTATCTACCCTTGCTGCTTGAGGTTTAAATTCAGACACACATTAAAACCAAATGCTGGTCTGCAGATAATGCTTTGCTGAACTTTTTAAATGTGAGAAAGTAAAACAGAGCAAAGTAGACTTTCATTGCTGTTAATATACAGCACCGCAAAAGGAGAAATTTAGTTTTTGAAGAAACTGCTTGAGTCAGAGTGCTATTAAGATTTATCCTTTGCTCAGTCGAAGAACTATGGTGATGTGTCTTCTTCCTCACTTGGCACAACTGTGCAAGATGAAATCACCTCATCTCAATAACCTCTCTCCAAATCAGCAGCCTATCAGCCATAAAAACCAATCAGAGATGACCCCTGACCCCTCAGGCTGACCTTTGACACAGGCTGACAGCCCTGATTTGGAATGAATGGCTTTGACAGGTGTCTGACACAAAAGCGGCCCACCTGAGTAGCGTGCTAATAAACATTAAAGTGACAATGAAACGATAAATGCCATGTCCACCTTGTTAGCTTGTTTTACCAAAACCATAACAAACTGTTTATCTTTTGTATTTTTAGCCATACCTGCACCATGCCTCTGTGGATCGTCTATTGGTTGGTCCACCACTTGTTCTTAACTGGAATGTTTCCACAACTATTGCATGAATAACCATGACATTTTGTTCGTTCTTGGTCCCCAGAGGATAAAACCCACTGGTTTTGTTGATGCCCTGATTTTTTTTCTAGTGCCACCATGAGGCTGACGTTTTTGTTTTTTAGTTTTCAACAGCTATTAGATGTGTTAACATGAAAGTTTGTACACATATTGTCACAATCCCCAGAGGATGAATTATAACAACTCCAGTGATCACCTGCCATTTCACCTAGCACCATCATCAGGTCAACATTTTGCATTGTCCAATAGTTTGGTTTGTGATCAAATACCTGCAAAACTAATGACATTCCCATCAGCTTCAACTTCACATTTTGGTTTTGTGTTAATGATCTAATGTTAACATACTAACACACTAAACTAATATGGTGAACATGGTAAATATTACCTGGCAAACATGTTAGCATTGTCATTGTGAGCATGTTGCTGATTAGCATTTAGCCCAACGAGTACAGCCTCGCAAAGCTGCTTGCATGACTGTAGACTCTTATTCTTGTTTGCTGCTGTTTCACCCTAAACAAACTGTCTCCTATGACAAAACATTTTCTATGTCAGTGCCTAAAATGTAGGGTAGGCAAGGGTCTACATTTATGTTACAGCTGAAGATTGTTATAAAGCATTTTTGGATTTCTAAACATTTCTGAACATCCCTCTGTATCAGTGTCTTGCACAAAATTCAGAAATGTGATGAATAACAGAGGCAATCAATCACAGGTGTATACACTTAGATACAATAAATAGATTCTGTATTTACATATTACATCTTGTAAATATTTTGAGTACACAGACAGACACCAAACACTATCAGCACATTTGCATATACCTCTGTTAGTTCACGAAGTGCACATCTTCCGTCCAGATGCACAAACTGGGCTTCATTATGAAACATATACCACACATGTTCGCATTTGGCTTGTATTTAATCATACTTACTGTGCTCGTGTAACCATCACGTGTGGCTGAGGAGCTGCCCTGACCGCTGAGCCATCTCTGGACAGCTGCCAACTATTACAGCATGAATCAGACTGGAATTAATCTTGACCATCACAGAATAGAAGCATGTGGTATAAAGCCCCCTGAGACATGCAAAGTTGCCATCCTGCATTAACAACTACAATGCGTCTTTGCCTCCAGAGAACACCTCTCCAATGTAAGGAATTTCTGTCTTTTGAGTGGAGAGTCTGTCATGAAAAAGACTGATCATGTGGGAGATGTGATGGATGAAGAAGAATGTAATAAGTGGCTTGATACATGGTTTTATAAAAGGTGCCACAGAGCCCTTTGGATTAGGTTGTTTTGGGTTAGGAGGGCCCGATGACCAGAGCTACAGATAAGGACCTTGACAGAGTGTCCAGACTTCGCTGATAGTAAAGAACTGAGACAACCTTTGAGATACTGTTGATGGTTATTTATGGTAACCCATGTTTGTTTCTCCCTCTTTGTTATAACAACTAAGTGCTTTGCACTGTGTCTTTAAGTTATTGTATGCTTGTGTCCATGCATACATGATGTACCAAGGCTTTTCTGTTAACAGATCTGTGTTCTATTAAATTAATTTACTCAAGCAAGGACAACTGAGGCTCTTCAAGTAATTCTTTTATTAACTAAATTAAGACTGACATTGGTACAAGTTCTTCATCATCGTCAGTCAGCATACTTTAGCTCCCTCCTGCATGGCGGCGTGTGTTGGTGCCCATGACCCTCCCTCCCTCCGCCAGGTGCTAAGCTCTCCTGTTCGGTTGAACACAGAGGTTGCTGCCTGCCAGGCCCCCCCACGGCCGGCATCCCCGCCCTTTTGAGGCCACATGCATCTCCACATAAACGTGCTGGAGCTCCTCAGGTGTGGAAGGTGGTCCGACACTACACCCCTCTGCTGCGGTGCCAGCACGCGCTGCAGCGGCCTCCATAAGCCGCCAGGACAGGGTGGCGGCACAGGTGCCGGGCAAGGCGGCTGCTCCTGTGGGCGGACACTCATTTGCTCTCCATCAGAGCGGAGTACATCCCTGGGATGCTGAACAGAGGGGCGGACATCATGTTGAGGGGGGGCCCTTGCCCAGACGAGTGGCACCTCCACCCCGATCTGGTTGTCCAGATCTGGTTCCAGTTCAGCGTGGCAGAGGTGGGTCTGTTTGCCTACTTTTACTGTCCTGTTTTCTTTGTCTTTGTTTTTAGATATTAACACTATTTAAAAAGCTTAGAGTGCTCTTTTGATTCTACCATCTCCACACGGCTGATCCTCAGTTAACAGAGCTGAGAAGAATTACAAGGATTAGAGTCCCTGTTTTGTCTGCTGTTAACTTGTTGACAGGGCCCGCTGAGATGGGGAATCAAAGGAGTAAAATAAGCAAAGGTGGGATCAGGAGTTGCCCCTGTGGGTCCGGCCGCTGAGAGGCGGTGCCTGGAGGGTCTAGGTCTCTCCCGTGAGGTTGTTTGCACCATCCAGGGGTCGAGAGCCGCCTCTACTCAGTCTTCTTACCCCTCCAAGTGGTCGGCTTTCCAACAGTGGTGTTTGAACCAGGGGTTGGAACCAGTGGCCTGTCCGCTACCGGGGGTGCTTTAGTTCCTCTAGCTGCTCGTGGACAGGAGTCTGGCGTTCAACACGGTTAAAACCTACGCTGCCGCCATCTCGTCCTGTTACGAGGGTTTTGGTGACAGGACGGTGTTCGCTCACCCCCTGGTGAAGCGTTTCCGGAAAGGGATGCGGAGGCACAGGCCGGTGACACGGCTCTGACATCGGCCAAGAGGGTCAGCGATCTGGCTGCCCTCTCTGTGGTTAAGTTGTGTTTCAGGAGTCAGGGTGACGGCAGCTCAGCTGTCCTGTGTCCCAATGCTACATTCATGCCGGTGGACGACATCTGCACGGCGGCTCCCTAGTCATCCCAGTGCTCTTTCGTTCATAAAACCACCAGCGTTTCTTCGTAAGTTTGGTACTGAAATCGGGATAAATAAAGATACCTTTAAACACAAGCTCCTTCTTTTCTCTGGCAAGATGGATTATTCTCACCTTGTCCTGAAAGTTAAGAAGTTTAATCAGGATAGGCCTTGGACAAGATCTATCGCTGTGACGAATGCTGGAGTGCGTTGAGCTGTTCATAGTAAAATACAACAATATCTGGAATAAAGTTACAGACACATATTTTCTGAACTCACCAGGTAGCTCAACTTTGTCGCTTTCTTTTCTCCAAACGATGTCCAGTTTTGTCCGGTTTTTATATAAAGATGAAGTAGTAGTCCAACAGAACTCTGGGTGCTAACCGACACTAACAACAACAGTGGAACCGCATGTGCATGGAAGCTAGCTGCAGAGAAGCGCGAGTGTGAAGATAAATCAAATTGTAATCCCAAAAACTAAAGTAAAAAGCCAATTTAATAAAAGCAGTTAACTCGTTCTATAGCAGCTCTCCATCAGCCAACAGACTGTCATTACACCGCTCGACAGGTCCTCTTCAAACAACGCTCCAAAGCCGCCTGTGATGTTTGGACAGTCTCACCGCTGATAGGCTTTCACAACGTCAAGTGAAGCGAATTTCTAACCCAAGTTGAAAAATTTTAACTCGTGCGAACCAGCGGATTCGCAGGAATTTGCCTATACCAGTAATCA
Organism: Micropterus dolomieu; assembly: GCF_021292245.1. Taxonomy (NCBI): domain Eukaryota; kingdom Metazoa; phylum Chordata; class Actinopteri; order Centrarchiformes; family Centrarchidae; genus Micropterus; species Micropterus dolomieu. The sequence goes on along the minus strand of NC_060171.1, from coordinate 26,270,716 downwards.
CATTACAATTACTAATAACAATATCGTTGTGTTACTGGCGTACTGGTTCTTCAACTATCCGCATAACAAGAGGAGAGAAAAATAAATCAAATGTCCCTTTTTGTATGTACTCACTTTAGATTTTAGTGCCAGTTCATGAAGATGCAGAAATGGCAGAGATGCTAAAGACGTCTTTCAAGGGGTGGAAGTATTGTATTAGTTTCGCGAAAGTACAATGATACCCTCTAGTGCACCTGTGGCGAGGCACAGGTTGTCTGAAAAAATGATTTGAGAGACTCCTGCTCATCAGGTATTATCACTTTTTTGATAAGCATGTCTAGTAAGAGGGAAAAATCCACTTTAAAGCCATAGTTTGGCAAGTGAGCTACAGTAAGTTTGTTGTGTGGGTTTGGTCTGTTAACTGCACAGTTCAAATTACATTCCATATGCTAAGTTTTTCATTTGAAGTCTCACCATCATTTGATATTGTGATGAGGGCTCTTATTTTTTTTCTTTTTGATATTATTTTCAACAAATTAATATTTGCACTGGCTGGAAGGACAACCTATTTTAAGTTATGTTGTGTTGTAATGAAATTCATTATTTAAAAAATAAAAATAAATAATAATAAAATAAAGTTGATGATGAAATGCCAATTAAAGTTTTGAGCATTATAGTACTGTACTTTAGCCTTGTTCTTCTCTTGACAAATGTTGGGCTGATGTTCATAACTTTGTTGTCAGCTTTGTAATATTAAAGATCATAAAAGAGAGATCATGTGTATGTTCTCATTATAATAAAGATTTATGTTGATCTGGGCATATATGAGGTGTAACTTGTTATTTGGCAGTTATTGTGCATCGCAGGTGATGTTACGCTGTAATCCAAAAGTAATGTAATAAAACTAATAGTGTAACTAGTTACATTCAGCAGTGAGTAAAAAAAAGTAAGGCATTACTTTAAAAAAGTAACTAGTAATGTGTAATATATTACCTTTTTTGAACACTGTCAATATCTAGTTTCAAGTACTCTTCAATACAGCATGATGTTTATTTTGTAAATTATGGCACCATTTAGAGGAAAATGCATGATAAAGCAGGGTATGCTTTAGTGTGTAATGGAAAAGTCACTGCCATGGTGACCTAGAGGTGAATCGTATCCACTGCACTGTGTACATTTAACCAGCGCTGTTAAAAAAGCTTATTTATCGGTGCTGCATTTAACTAGCGGTGAAATTGTTTTTGAATGCTGTCTGTGTTTTTTCATCTAAGTACTTTTTTTTAGTACTTAGTTTTCAGTTCATGAAAGTTAATTGTAGCATTTTAAGCGCCTACAAATGTCTTGTTGTGCATTCTGTTCAATAAAAAGATACTGTAAGGAGTGAGCTGTTAATTTCTTTGTAAGGTAAGTACATTTTCTTTTTCACCCTGTGCTCGCTAGCCAAAATTGACCCTTCGCTAAGCCACGCCCCGAATACACAGCCAATCACAGTGCGGTAAAGGTCTCGCTTTAACTGAGGTCCGACACTTTCATGGCTGTGCTCCATTAACTTGCATGCAAAAGGAGTCATTTTCTAGCTTTATTTTGCAGTATTTTCCAAGATATGGTGAAATGCTGTTTCCGGGGCACTTGTAATAATTACAATTGCTACCCAGAGAGGTTGAAAGGAGAAGTACGATTTATTCTCTTTCCAAAGCCTAAAACAAATCCAGAAAAATGTAGTCTGTGGATTGTTCCTAATGTAATGTTAGTTAGCCAAAGGTAGCTAAATTACTACAGAATGTAATGTTATAAAGCTCTGTTATATTACTTTTTAATGATTTTAATAGTGAATAGAGACCTACCCAGCTGTACAGGAACAGTGTCAATCCTTAATATCGTTGTCGTTTGTCTCAATCGTATGATGCAGTGGTCCACTTTTACTCTACTGATCGGTAGGCTTTAGCTTCTGTCTTTATTTGTTTCACATCAGTTTCTCAGCCTGAATACAACCTAGAAATGTATAATGCAAATCTTTCTGTCTCCTTTCCCACAGGTCCGACAGTTTGTCAGACTTATGGTGCTTTCCATTTGACATGGGTAGTCGGAATTTCCAAATTTAAAGTCTGAAATTTCAAAGGGAACGCCCCCTTAAGTTAGATTTCCGACTGCACTACCCCGACTTCGTGATCCAAGATGGCTGCTCTAAGTATCAACAGTTAGTGAAAGCTGTAGTTTATACTTTTATTTTTATATATTTATTTTATTAGCACTTCTGTGTACTTGTGTCTCACTTGTGAAATTTTTGTTCAACTGCTGTATGTGTACGTATTGCTACAGTGTTTAGTACGATTAAATACCGCACCATGCAGGGTTTTTTTATCGACCGTGGCTAGTTGATAAACAACAGCTGGCTGAGCGAGGTTTTCAGACTTTTACAGGAAAGCCCTCCTACTCGGGTGTGATGTCAGTCCCAGCTCCGACCTCCAACTTCCAAGGTAAATGGAATGCACCATTAGCAACAGAATAAGGGGGCGTGGCTTAGCGAAGGGTTAATTAGCATCCCAATTAATACCACAATTAACATGAATTACAGGTGGATATTACTAACCAAGCTAGTTAGCTCCACCCATCGAAATACCTAGATAGTGTATATTACAACATATATTTATTGATGAGACTGCAATCTTTTAATTCCTGCTGGTTAGAATATTTTAATATAAATGATGCCAGAGAAATAGAGCAGAGGGTGAAAAGTGTGCCAGCCAACCCTGGTCTCCCCTACATGGTGCTGTAAGAATGATACTCAATATTTAAAGAGTTTGAGGGTGGTGTGTGTTTTGCCATTCCAGTATCAAAAACAGAAGGATGGATTAAAGAGTGTTTTTGTCTGCTCTAACAAAACTACAAACATTGGGATGTCTGACTAACTAGCCTACAAGTTGCAATAAGAACTTTGCTGTTTCTTTATTTAAGTAAGCTTAAGCCTCAGTCTTTGAGCATGATATAATGTATGTATAATGTATGTATATTCTATGCCATATTCTGCCAATAGAGCCCCCTAACTTACACACTGGTCCATTCAATGCACCTCAGCACCATAAAAATGATGACCTTCAGTAATAGATGGGAAGATCCCACTGTGTTTCTCACATATTCATTCATGCAGTCTCTTCCACTGCCCTCTTTTATCTCTATATCTCCGCCCTTTCTGGTCTCTCGTTTTTCTCTCACTCTAACTCTTTACTCTGTCTTTTGTGTAGGAGAAGCTGGGGCCTCCCAGTGACATGAGCCCTGCTCCTGTAAAACTAATAATGACTGAGATTTGTGCAGGCTTAGCATTCTTTCTCCCTTTCAGCGCAAGACACTGAGAATGGAGTGAGGGGAGGGGACGGGAAGGGGAGAAAGGTCTACTAATGGTAATGTGGGGGGTGAGACAGGGGGAATATGTCCTAGTTTGAGACGGTGCAACTTGGGAGATTGTTGAAAAAGGAAGAGAAGCGAAGCACAAGATGGAGAAAGAGACAGAGAGGCCCCTGTCCACCACATGGTTTCATTCTTTATGGTTCAATGCCTCTGAAATCACACTGCATCCTCTCCAAACGTATCACACAGACACAGGAGTGTACACACATGCGCGCACACACACACACACACACACAAATTCATACACATTCAAGTGTGTTCAAGTATTCCCTGTCACCCTGTCAAATAAATCAAATCAGGAATGAAAACATGGATGCTGAACAGTTAATAGTTACAATGCATGCTTGATCTTAGCAGTCAACAAGTATTTTCAAACCCCACGCTTAGCAAAGCCATTTATTTTCCCTCCTACAATACCGCACGCAAGCAAAACATGTGAAAAGCCACAGAATATAAAATATGTCCCAACCGCACATTGACACAACTCTGTAAACTTCACATAAAGATCACCAGATGTGCTGCGAGATGCAACAAGGGGGCAAGGGGGGAGGTCTCACACACTGCCTTCTCTAACGCTCTCCCCTCCCTCTTTCCCACCCCTCCTCTCCCCTCTTCTCTCCCAGAGACATGTGCACACGCTGTGCCGGCAGACAGTTCAGCTTGCAACAACTGATGCAAGGACAGCTGCTGTTTCTCCCTTCCCCTCCTCTTGTTTCCTTAACTATTCTCCTTTTTTTGTTTCTTCCCTACACTGCCTCCATTCATCCCTTGTGTGCTTTCCCATTCCTTACTTTTACTCTGGCATTCTGTATTTTTTCCTCGGGCGGATATTAAGGCAGGTCCTGTTGGAGGGAAAGAATCTCAGGCTGCACATGAGCACCGGAGAGTTATTGCTTCAGCTGGAAAGGCAACTTAACAGAAGACTCACAAACACATAAAGGACAAACGTTGGAAGAAGGAGAGGAAGAAGGAATACCTCTGAGGCAGGAAGGGAGGAGAGGGAGGGAGACGCAGAAAGAGTTTGGAGTTGCGGTGCAGGACACAGACCATGCCGGGCTCTGTGGTGCTGCTGCTGTCCCTGTTGGCCCTGTCCACAGGAAGTGATGCCAGACGAATCAGGAAAAGAGGACTCAACCATAAGGTGGGGCTGCTAACCTTACCTTTATCTTTTGTATATGTGCACGTATGAATGCATGGCTTTCTTCTCTATTTCTGTCTTATGGCTGTTTTCAGAATATCCTCCTGAGTGGAAGTAGGTGAAAGCTCACAGCATTACAGCACAATACCGGCACTGTTGCAGAGAGCTGGTTTCACACAATGAGAGCAGTTTTGTAGCTTAGGTGAGAGGTGTTCAAGTTGACCTGGCATGAGTACTTTAACCCAGTAATAAAAAGAACTGTGTAAATTAAGTAAGTACATTTATCCAAGTATTGCATGTACTTAAAGAAATATTTCAACATTTAGGGAGTACGCTTGCCAAGAATTAGCCAGACTGTCTGGTAAATATAAGACCACAGCCAACAGCTGACTAGCTAAGCTTATTGTAACAAACAAGATAAAACATATTTGTTATTTTTCCACTTTCTGTATGCTAAACTAATATAACTGGCTACTACTGCTATATGCTATATATGTAGCTTTATATTTACTTTACAGACATGTGTAATTAGGGGATTTTGAGGAACTTCAGTTAAGTACATCCACTTTATGCTACTTTTTTACTAATACTTAAAAGGAGTAAGGGATAGTGGAATATATTTCTTATTCCACTACTTTAACAGCTATAATTATTGATTGGCATATTAAGATTTTACAAACAAAACATACGTTCAACTTTTAATACAGGATATGTACATTGTTATAGACCAGAACTCCCAAAAGTAATAAAATAGTAAAAATTAGCTCCATTTCAGCCAACTACAACATAAAAACGCTGCTCATCTGATAATGCATCCCTAATAATAATAATGCAATAATATAATAACATAGCAATTTTACTTGCTATGGAGCATCACTACATTGTGATATTTCTTGTTTTTGGACGCTTTTTGATTTTGAAGCACAAAAAAATGTACAAGGAGCAGAAAATGTAGTGTGCAACAGGTTGGAATAAGTTGCTGATTTTCACGTTTCCATATGAGTAATTGAAAGGCACACTGAATGTACAACTTTGTGTGTGTGTGTGTGTGTGTGTGTGTGTGTGTGTTTGTGTGTGTGTGTGTGTGTGTGTGTGTTTGCAGTGGATTATTAGGGCAGGAACTGAACTTGCAGACCGGGCCCCTGCTTGTTAACTCAGTGTAGCTGATTGATCATCTCTAACAAGTGCTCACTGTAGCGTGCTGCCTTCTCTTTCTTTTTCCCTCTCTGCAACCTCTCGTGCTTCAATGTTCTCACTTTCTAACTGGTTTATGCCCTCAATGACCCTTTTCTCTCTCTCATTGTTGGCCTCATCTCTCTTCCCCTCTCTCACATGAATCAGGTACCCTGTCACCCTCTCTCTGCCCTGTTTTCTCCTTCCTTTCACCCATGTGCCTCTCTCAGCATACCAACCCACAGTTTTCCCTCTTTCATGTATCTTTTCTTTCGTCTCCTCCTGCTCTCCAAAAGCACGTCTTGCTGGACTCTGCTTCAAAGCTGCTGTAATTGGAACATGCTGAGACGGCTGTGCAGATGGAGTTTGTCTCTTTCTCTCTGAACCTTTTCATCTCTGCATCTTTTAATCTTTCATTTTTTAACCACCTCCCCCATATATACACACACACACACACACACCCTCAGCCTCATTCATAACACCAGAGCCGTGCAGAAAGACAAATTATAGTCACTAAGTGTTTCACGTAGGCACTAGACTATGGAATAGTGTGTCTTGAAAGGAAAATTGGTAAAAATGCATAACAAACCCAAGACCACCAGCGTGCTCAGTACCTGTCTTGCATGGTTCCTCTTGTTCTCTATGCATATTAGATTTCACCAGATTTATTTATCTAAAAACAAAAAGTTGAAGTCAAAACTGCTAGACGAGGCCAATAAGTATCGACATAATAAAACAAATTGATGTACTTTTTCAAATGCTTGGTTAGAGATTGTGTGGATAAGCTGCCTTAAAGAATATGCAGATATATAAAGTAATTTTTGAGTTTTAAAATCACAGCTTAATTAAAGTACAATGTATATATGAAAGGGGTCAGTGATTGTTTTTATGCAATTTTCAGCGTAAACTGAGAGTGTATGTCTGCTCTGTTTCCTTCTGTTTTAAATCTGTTTTCCTTTTTTCTTACTTGCCTTACCTGGCAGGTAATTTAGCTTTACTAGAAACATTATTTTTAAATAACATGTATGATCACATTCTTTAATGTAGAGAGGAAATGTATTATAAAAATGTAAGCAGCCACTATTAGCCAAATTATTATAAAAGCTACACTGCAGACACCTTTCTGAGTAAATCTCAGAAAGGTGTCTGTTCAACCTCTGGATCTGATGGTCTTCATGAATCATGTCCACCATCTCTTATCTACACCTCCCCAAATCAGAAACAATATCTTCATTTCCTCTTTTCATTTGCCAGGGCAGATGCCTGCCAAATAATATGTGGCCTGTAATAAGGGTGTAGAGGAAAGTAAAAGCATTAGAGTGAAACTTACAATAAAGAGAAAGATGGTTGATGGGTAGATAGAGGAACAGCTGGAATCGACAGTAGGGAAATAGAAAAAGGGGCGTGGACGAAATGGTAATAACAGAGGCTTTACATTTTGGGTTTTTGGCAGCTTATTGATTGCTATACAAAGAATTAGAGCTCATTTCACTCAACAATATTCAGGAACAGCAAGGCATCAGGAGAAAACCTTGTATCTCCAAAGTACAAAATTTTAAATTTTTGGAAACTATCTTGATGATTATGCATTTTTGACATAATCGAGTGGGTTATGAAAAGGTTTCATCAACCCAAGTCTGTGACTGAAAATGAAAAATACAAAGTGTGATGTTTTCACTCAACAGCAGCAATACTTAAGTCTAAAATGAAAAGCGTACAGCACCTGCTCTTCATTCACAAACTCCAGAGTCATGTCGCACACAGCCACACATACACACATTATTGCACACGCCCACACACACCAGATTATTTTGTCTCATGCAGCCAAAACACAGTCTGGCTCAGACACCTGCCTGGGCATGTCAGTGAGCATGAGCGCTGTCAAAAGCTATCATAATAAATCTTAACAGTTTCATTTATTTAATGTGATGTGAAACACTCAGACAGCACCTGGTCTTAAAATAGGGGCCCTGCAGATGCTCAGATACACATGTACTTCCTGTTCTTTGGCCGGCCGACTTGGCCTGGGGCCACTATGTAAAACAAAACAGATCTATACGCTGCTCTTTCACCGAAGGAAATTTGTAGCTTTTAAGGAAGTGATGCTTTGTAAAGATAAGATTAGTTTGCACTATGTGATCACTACTGATGCTATCAAATAAAAGTAAAGCACAAGGGCCATGTCATGAATGTTACTTGAGAATCAGTGTTTATTAAATGTAACCGAATTACACAATTACTTACTGACACAGCACAGTCTGCCTGTACTGCTTTATGTCTATTAATTAGTCAAGTTTACTCATTTTAATGTTTGTTTGTAATGATTTGTCAACAGCATTGGGTTGTGTCATTTTTGAACATGCAGCCTGCTTTCCACTGCTGAACGCAAGGAATGTATTATAGTTTATCAACAAACAGTTTGTGGCCTTTAAGGCTGAGTGTTGACAAATCCTAGGAATGCATGACAAATATACAACAAGCTTGGCAAGAATTGGCTGTATGGCCACACAAGCATGTGAAATAGCAAAATTCTATTGGATTGAGTTGAAATCACCATGCATTCGGAATAAAAAAATCAAAAAAATGCCGTGACGTGAACACAACAACAACTCAGGAAGTCAAAGAAATGCTAATATAATAATAATACTAATCCAACACATCTATGTAGCAGCGTCCATGTTGTTTCCACAACAACAACAGCAAAATGCTGGTAAAATATACAAATGGCTGGTAAAGTTACTTCACTCACAAGCCAAAAAACAATGGTAATCTATTGAGTGGCTGGTAGACTTTGAACATTCATTGGCTGGTGGACAAAAAAGTTAATTTTGCACCCTGATGACTTCACAGTTTGGGAAATGGGACCATCCGAGGTGCATGTGAATATACAGAAAGTAAATCTGTGCAGACTTTTACCTGAGAATTTGCAATGCCCAATAGCAAACATTTTTGACAGGGCTGACCTCTGAGTGGATGGAGAGCCATAATGGAGGATGCTGTTGTAGCTTACTAGCTGTGTTGCACCATTCACTTTTATTTAAACTCCTCTGTTGGCGACAGAGGTAGTAATGCATGATTTGCAGACAGTTATGAGACAGCAATCATTGGTACAAATATGTGTTTTGAATAAACTGTGTGAACTTTTGACTGACTAGCACTAGCCCAGTTGGCTACTGTGTCACAGTTTGCTCCTCAACCCCCCTCTCCAGCCACATTCCTACAACCTCAAATACATTCACTGCCATTCTTGCCCTGTTTTTGACATTTTCTCCTCTTCCAGTCATCTCTCTCCCACGTCCAGTCACTCCCTCATACCTGCAACAACCCCTTTCACACCACTGTCAGTCACCAGACCTTCCCCGCTCACCTGATCACCTGTTTCCACTCTCACTCATCAGCACTGCAGATATTTAACCAGCTCATTCCCACTCCTACTTTGCTAGTTCATTCAGTTCATTCTATCTGCCTTCAAGCTGCATCACCCATAAGTTTCCCTGTATAACCAGCGGTGACATAGGGAGTTACTGGTTGGCTCCCCAACTACAGCAGTTAGACCTGTGCTTATTAGTCACTATATCACCAAGTTTCTAGGAAAAAATATATCACAAAGACATGAGATAAATATCGCTGTTCAACTCTCTAGTGTGACCAGATCTTAAGGCTGCATCTACCAAACAAATCAAATGCAACAATAAAATTCCCTACAGACAAAATGAAAACAGTTTATATGAAGATTGCATACTACATACACGTTTACAATTACTCAAACTCATCAACTCAACAACACACTTCCATACCTAACAAAATATGATGGATTAAAATAAAATAAAATAACATTTTGTAATATTTTTGTAGCCTAAAAGAAAGGGAGTAATTGTAGTCAGTCAGTCATCCAGTTTACCATTAGTTTCATGAACTGGTGTGTGCAGCTCTAGGCAGTACTAATCCCAGTCAGATGATGTGAGCCTGCCGGTGAGAAGCACATTACTGGATTTACACTGGAGCCGCTTATAACCATAGATAAAAAACATAGACTCCGCTTCATTTTTTTTCACCTGGAACCTCTGATGTTCCAGACATTCCTTTTATTTTGCAGCAGAGAGATTTTCCACGCTATATCATCTCCAATGACAGAGAGATCATTTATAGCATCTGTATATGAGACCACAGAAACTCAACTCTAAAGTGCATACCAAAGTATAGACACGGCTGTTCCTAAGTATAAAATGATCTTGAAATATTTCCACTGTGCAACCTTAAGTTTTGTTGTTGTGACTGCTGCACTAAATGAGAATAGAGGAGTAATACAGTACATGAGTTCGGGGCGGAGGGCGCTCTACCATGAGTATCCATGCTACCTCAGGTTATCACTGACAGGTAGTAGGCACTATTTCAAACTGTTATAACAATACTAATTAGCTGCAAACTGCTCAATTACTTCTGTCATGTCGTGTAAACCGCACCTCATATTGGTTCATTCTGTTCGTCTGAATTTCAAGGTTAGACATCACTGCTCTGCCAATACGTTACCAGGTCTATTTCGGCTGCTCCCAGCTGTGCATCTACCTGTTTGTCTGTCAGCATGTCTCCCTTTCACTCATTGAAACTCTCATCTCCGACTGATTTACAGACTGTCCGTTTACCTCACAGTTTAGCCTTCTGCGTCGCCATCCATTTGCACGTCTGTCTATCTTTTCTGTCAAACTGACTGCTTGTATAGAGACAGGAAATGAGTCCTGACAACCAAAAGCTAACCAGATGTGTGCTGTGGGCTACTTTATTTAGTGTACATAGGAGATCTGGCACATTTGAGTTGACATTTATATGAAAGAACACAGATTTTCCTTGTTTATGCATATGTGTGCACAACTTTGACCCTACATTACTGAATGTGCATCTAACTGAGATTTGGTGTGTTTCTGGCTATGTGTGTCAGTGTGCAAAGGAAGCAGAACCCTTAGTATCTATCTGAGATCTGTCCTTGGAACCATAAACGGCGTGATCTCAGTCCAGTTATGGAGCCAGACGGAGCCAGATGGTCTCCAGTGGCTTCTCCCCACAAACTCCCCATAAACGAGCAAGAGCACTAAAAAGACAGGCTGAAAGAGAAAAAGAGCAGTTTGTGATCGATTGTTACAGCCTCCATCACAACACCACTTTTCAACATCAATGAAGAGAGTTAGTGAGTCAGACAGAGAGCGGGGGAAATATGCCCACAGATAGACATGAACTTCACACATAGGCCCAATGGCAGTCTCCCCACAGGAGAGCAGCGCAGTAGACGGGAGTATAAACAAACAATGTGGAACATCAGAGAGATGTGTGCAGGATTGTGTGATAGAGCGCAGAATGTAGGATGTCCTTCTGGCATACAAAGACATGAAGGCAAGGGTGAAGACACAAGAGGAGCCCTGAGAGTTAAGCACTTACAGTAACAGCCAAATGTTGGCAAAAGCACAGTAAAAATTTGTATGTAAATAAGTAGTATCTGTAATTCTGGCAAGTCAATACAGTGTGCAGATATTAATGAACGAGTGTATTCGTGTGTACCAGAAAGCTCACACTTTACGCATGCAAACACATTCATATAAACAGGAAGGGCACACTTGACGTTTTGTAGGAGACGCTTGAAGCGGACTTTAGCAGCAGATCGGATATGAGACATGGGGAGACGGCAGTAGTCATTATGTCATTATCCCGTCACAGTGCACTTTGTAGTCCCCATTCATAGATCTAATTGTACCAAGAGACATTGTGAACCACTGGTTTCACCTACCTCTTGAGAGTCATGATTGAGGAGTATGAAGGACCTGTAGTCTACAGTGTGTGAGACCATGTACAAGTAGTAACTGTAAAAATGGCGGTCAAGTCATCAGGGCTTTTCATTGTTTGAAAGTTTGAAACTGGTGTCAAAATGTCAACAACTATTTAAAAAACCTCTATTTTAACGAAAAACTTAAATTGTATGTGAAAAAGGTTGTATAAACCCTTTTGCGGCTCCAGAGTGACATCACTTGGGTCTTAAGTTTTAAATTGAGAAAAACCTAGGCATGTGGAGTCGGGTCTGAAGAAAAGCCAATGCAAAATTAAGGTTGCCTAGAAATGTCTTATTCAGCGTTCGGTAACACTCTAGACACTACTAGACAGGAGTCAGTTGTTCATTTTTGTTTTATGCCTGTTTCCCTGTAGCCTAAATTAGCATACCAATTAATATAACGGTTAATGTGAATTACGGATCCACCTTACTAACCAAGCTCCACTCTCACCACAAACCGGTGGGTAACACCTCTGTGCTAGGTCCACTTCTTTTTATGCAGTCTATAAATTAGACAGAAGTGAGCTTACCAGACCTCTATAGCTCTACTAGCAAAACATGCTAGAATCTCTGTCCGAACTGTCGTAGCCAAGTTGCATTGTGGGTAATATAGCGACCAGGTTTTCATAAGAAAGACGATTGCAATTAATAAAAAAGACAATATATCTGGCTCTGCCCATCATGAGTCTGATATTCCCTTGGCCACTTTGGGGCAGCACAAAAACCTGTAAAATAACATTTGCATATTGTGATATAGCAAACTTGTTAGCAAACAGTGGCATATTTGCTAGACTTACACAGGAGTAGATCATGCTTAGTGCCATAGATAGTGTACACGCAGACTGACAAAAAACAACTATTGCTTGACTCTAATATTCCATTCATAGGTGACGCCTTTTACATTACACATTATAATTTGATCTATTGTTAATATAAATGTATTGATTTAGCTTTAAATAGGAAATATCTCATTAAATAAGTAATAACCTTAATAAGTAAATAAGGTTAAGAATCTGAGGATACATTTCAGTACCCCAAAAGTAATGAAATTTGATTCCTATGCCTACAAGTGATGTTCAGTGATAATAATCACTCTTAACAAGTGGTGGTAAGCTACTAAGTACATTTACTTAAGTACTGTTCTTAAGTACTAAAGTAAATGTAATAAATATTGAGGTACTTGATTGTTTCTGTTTTATGCTACTTTCCACTTTTACTTCATTATATTTTGGAGGTACATACTGTACTTTCTACTCCACTACATTTATTTGACATCTTTAGTAACTAATATAATTACTTTGCAAATTGTGTTTACAAAATACATTGAACAAAATTATAAACACAACACTTTTGTTTTTGCCCCCATTCATCATGAGTTGAACTCAAAGATCTAAGACTTTCTCTATCTACATAAAGGCCTATTTCTCTCAAATATTGTTCAAATCTGTCAAAATCCGTGTTAGTGAGCACTTCTCCTTTGCTGAGATAATCCATCTACCTCACAGGTGGAACTGGGATGTAAGAATGGGATGTTTTCAGCAAGAACTGGGAATCCTTGCAACATTATCATGCTGCAGAAATGAACATTCATTTCACGGGCAACAGTTCTGGTGAACATTCATGCAGTCAGCATGCCAATTGCACACTCCCTCAAAACTTGCGACATCTGTGGCATTTTGCTGTGTGATGGAACTGCACATTTTCGAGTGGCCTTTTATTGTGGCCAACCTAAGGCACACCTGTGCAATACCCATGCTGTCTGATCAGCATTTTGATATGCCACACCTGTGAGGTGGATGGATTATCTCGGCAAAGGAGAAGTGCTCACAAACATAGAGTTCGACAGATTTGTGAACAATATTTGACAGAAATAGTCCTTTTGTGTACAAAGAGAAAGTCTCAGATCTTTTAGTTCAGCTATTGATGAATGGGTGCAAAAACAAAAGTGTTGCGTTTATAATTTTGTTCAACTAATGAATAATGATGAGGTTAATTAAGATTTCCAATACTGGACTTTTACTTGCCCACTGTGGAATTGCTACTTTACTTTTACTTTACATCTGAATACTTCTTCCACTGCTTAATTCTGACCCTAAACTCTCATCTCAGAACTTTAACTACTAACTGTAATATGCAGGATCTTAAAGTAGCTTTTACAAACGGTAAGAAACACACATTCCCCCCCCCCGCAAAGAACCCTCCACACACTGCTTGCAGCTGCCACAACAAGTTAATGTGTGGTTAAAGGGAACACAAATCCAGTGTGAGTGATACCGTGTCAGCGCCAAACATTTGCTTTCATTTTTCTGGTTGGTTTGTAAGAGCATTCAGTAAGCCTGCCAAATAAACAGCACAGTTTTAATGACCATGTGCAACCCACCAGCTGATTAACTAATTACTAATCTTGTGTAAAACGTACATGTCTCTCTCTCTCGCTCTCTCTCTCTCTCTCTGGGATACCCTCCCAAATGGGTAATGGCTGAGACTACAAAGTCAGAGAAATTCACAACTGGAAAAACATACTGTACATTCACCAATACTGTGACACAGCACCCCAGAAACGGCCGAACATAAAAAAAACAATCCTTAAATTATTCCTTGTTATGTTCTCCTGTGGTTGTTAGACTAACCAGTAAACACTACAGTATATTATATAGTAAAAAGTAAAAAGTGGAATGAACTGGAAACTTGATCGTTCTGAAGCTTGTTATACAAAATCAAATAACAGTATACAGGATGAGAAAATATGAGAGTTAATATTTAGTCAGGGGCAGCTGTGCTTCTTGGGATTTTGTTGTAATATTTCCCATGTGTACATGGGTGTGTACATAACCCAGAACAATGAATGGCTGCATACACTGTGGCACAAAATATGTGATATTTGATACCAGCGATGTGAAAGAGTATGTCCAGGACATGTCAAACCGATGAGTAGGAATCAGTAAAGAGCTGAAGCTTGGTAAAAACTATTAAACCACAGAGACCATGGCTGTGATACAGATCCCATTTTGTTAGCCTCTGAAAGCATGCAAGAGCAGAGCTTCTCAGCAACAGTGGGAAAGTGTGGGCATTGGTGTGTGTGTGTGTGTGTGTGTGTGTGTGTGTGTGTGTGTGTGCGTGTTTTGTGTGTGTGTTTGTGTGTGTGTGTGTGTGTGTGTGTGTGCATGTAGGCCTACACTTTATGTTGCACGATCCTCCAAAGTGTGTGAAGTGTGTCTTTGCTTGGCTTAGGGTCCTGTGGCCTACTTTCTCCCTCTAAGACTCACAAGGGAAGTGTTTATTCCCACAGTGAATCACCTTCCCAATCCAGATCAAGACGTTAGCAGGCAGTCATGCATACTAAAGCCAAACTTTCAGTGTCTTTGCTGTAGCTTTGTTGTGTTAAAAAAGCAATCACTAAGATCCATTGCTGCCATCTGGTGGTCAAAAAGTGCAATCTATGTGCATCTATAAGCAAACTGTGTGAACATCCAGTGAAGAGCATTTTTTTTCAGTTTGGAACCAAATGTTAGTCTGCCTGTCTCAACTTTGTATTAATTGGAATCAAAGTATGGACAAAATCCTGGAGTAGAGGGAGGGAATCATCTACAACAGAAACAAACCACATCTACATTCTTATTAATTTATAGTCTCTTTTTCTCTCTCTCAGGACTACGAGTACCCCAACCACCCCCAGTCCACACAGCACCAAAAGAATGACCGGTGTCCGCCGCCACCACAGATGCTGCCAGAAAGGGCCTGTGAGGTGCCGGGCTGCCGCTCAGACTCTGAGTGCGAGCGCCATAAACGCTGCTGCTACAATGGCTGCATCTACGCCTGCCTGGAGTCTGTTCAGCCGCCACCAGGTCAGCAGAACCAAAAGACAGATGGCTGCACACACAGTAGTGTTTGTGTAAAATTGGACTTTGATAGGTTTATGACTTTTTAAAAAAAGTTTTAGCTATGTGATTCTGTCATTGCATTCTCAGCAATCATGTGTGTGTGTGCATTCTGAACAGTGCTGGACTGGCTGGTGCAGCCCAAGCCTCGGTGGTTGGGGGGTAACGGCTGGCTGTTAGACGGCCCTGAGGAGGTGCTGCAGGGTGAGTACTTCAAAATGTAATCCTTTTCCCAGTGAGTATGAACAAAATAGTTTTCATTTAGTGCATTATGGTTTTGTATCGACCATAGGGGTCATTTACACTGAGGACATGTCCCCACCACATTTTGAAATGGCTGATTTTGTCCCATCACTTTTTGAAAGCATTTGTTAAAAATTTTCTGAAAAACAACTTGCACAAAGAAATGTTAACTAACACATGAAAATGCTTTGAAAAAGGTTTATTTGCACAATAAGAAAACATGCAATGCAATGTAGTTTTCCCTCATAAAAAAAGACATTTCCACCGTAAATTGGAGCAGAAAATATCTCCAGAATGCAGGAAATTACCAGGTTAATACTCAAAATCTTCTGGGTGAGGACCCCCCTCACATATATTTCTGCATCACATATTGAATCTAAATACTGCTAAAAATCTTCTTGTCTAGTTCTCTTGCATCGTCACATCTCATGACCCAAATGAAATCCATCCACAAGATGCATTTAATTAAGGGTACGTAATTAATACTTCTTGTGTTCCCATTGACTGGAAATACATTATTCTGCCATTCTTCTGTAGATATAAAAGTTTGAGTGAGCGATGCAAAAAAGAAACTAAATGAAGTTGAAGTAAAAAGTAGACATGGCAGGTTGAGGGAATGCAAGTAAATAAAAAATGTAATAACCACAAAACCAGAAAAACAACCCTGGTGTATTTCATGTTTGTGTTTACTTGTAATGTTTTCTGCCCACTAGCTGAGGCCTGCAGCACAACTGAAGATGGAGATGAGCCTCTTCACTGTCCTACAGGCTACGAGTGCCACATCATCAACCCAGGAAACCCTGCGGCTGGCATCCCTAACCGGGGACAGTGCATCAAGCAACGCGGTAACTCCGGTATGGCTAGAGGACTTCTGGTAACTGAAATGTTTAGCCATGTGATTGTGATTTGGTTTTGAATCCAGGTCACATCATCGCCTATGTTCATTTTATTTTTACAACTAACCTCCTAGTTATCTAGGGTAAAGGAACTTCTCTCCAAAGTGTGTGTCCTTATGAAGCGTCAAGGGAAAGAGAGAGGATGCTGGGCAATGCCAGCAGCTGTCTTTGGGTCTGGCCTGGTATCTCTTGGCAGATAGCATGCTGTTAGGCACCAAGTTTCTCCTATTTAAGAGATCTAAAAATATGCAAATTGAAGTGACCTGGCAACTCAGTAGACTGCCTCAGCTTGTGATCTGTGGCAGAAGCTGTTAATATTAAACTAATGATTTAATCAAAAGAACATACTGTTTTTACTTTATAGATCAGATGTCAGTTTTTTAATTTGGTTTTCCATTTTGGCCCTTTTATTTACAGATGGACGTGGTCTGAGGCACAAATACTTTAAGGACTACAAGGACTACTTAGGTAAGTGAGGTAATGTGGACAACTTGAAAACCTGCACTATTACTGAAGCAGAAATAGCACCAATCTGCCTTACGTGCTGAAGGCCTTTTCACTCTGACAGGTACCAGTTCTAACAATGCAGTAGGCTATGAAAAGCATCACCACAAGCACCTGGGATGAAGTACGTTTTCAGCCACTTTGAAATGTCATGTCACAATAAAAAACAATCACCTCTGCACCGTTATCTCGCTTTATACAAAGCCTTGTGTTTCTGTTGTATCTGCTCTTAGATCAACCTGACCTCAGCCTCAGCTACGACCATAACACAACCTCAGACATCAGCTCCAGTCCTGTTCAATCTGCTCTCATCACACCTGAACCAGGATCAGATGTGACCTTTTTACCAGACCTACAGCTGCTACCTCCTCTTTGCAAAGGCCCTTGCGTCCTTGTCCTCAGTCACGACGTCCTTTGGGAGACAAGTCTGACGTACAGAACACAGCCAAAGAAATAAGTGCTTTTTTTGTCTCTCTGGTATCTATGAAAGGAAGAAGCAGAGGGTGTTGATGGTGAATCAGAGGAGAGGACCAATGCTGTGTAAAAAGTCTCAAAAGGAAAAAAGGAACCCATGCCATTTTTTTTGTAATTTCCTTCTCCCTCCCTACAACTTGTGTCCTCGCACACAAAGACACTCTCGAACCTTAAGGCTTGGTCAGCAGAGAAAATTAAGACTATATGGCCCTATTACTTCTTCTGCCTCCCTTGTTCTTAGGAGGACGGTGCTCACATTTCTTGATCTGAAACCTGGAACATTTTGTAGACAAATAATAAAAATTCCAGCTGCAGGTGTTGCATGTTGAAATCAAATCCAAATGTGGTTTAATATTCTGGCAAATAACTATAATTAAAAGAAAGAATGCCATGTGAGTGTGTGGATTGTGCCCATTTTAAAGGAGTTGGAACAGCTGTAGATTAGTTGCAGCAAACGGATGCTAACGAAGACTATGAAAAGACTATTTTCTATGAAAAGTAAAATGAGAACCAATCGTTTACTTCTGAGGTTCATTTGGAAGAGATGTAGATTCAAAGGGATACCAATTGCGAAGTAGGAAGCCATTAAGATCTTCAAACAAGCCTACAGACAGCAAGTGTTGAAAAGATTGATTTGGGGTGGATTATTCCTTTAAACCTAATCTGTGTAAATATTATATCTGTAACTAATGCAGTGACACAGACCATACAACAAATATCTTCCATTGCAGTATGATTATTCAAACATTTCATAATTTTGAAAAATCATACTGCATTACTTTCTGTTAACACTATCACAATCCCTATTGCAGTACAGGTGAAAAAAAACTAAAAGGGCTTTTGCACAGAGCAGATATTTAAAACTGGTGAAAGGATCTTCTGTGTTATTCTCAAACTTACCGACTTGGTTCAGTCGACTGTTCAACCTAAGTTATCTCTGTTATCAATTCAAATGGTGCTCAGTTTCATTGCTGCCTAAAATAACAGAAGAATAAGCTGGTCACACAATAAGCTGAAGGTGTTAAACAAAAGCTGTAACCATTCTCTCTATATGCAGAACTAAAGTGATGTCTGAATGTTGCTACCTGACTGGTGTTGTAATGTTGCCTTGTTTCTTCTAAATAAACCACATTGTTGGACTTCATCTGAGTTTTGTGATGTTTTTCCCTTTTCTGTAAGTAATCTTTCATTCATGACAAAGTTGATGTACAAATGATGGGGGGCAGCCTCCTCTCTGCCACATTTGTAGCATCATTATAATATCTTGGATAGGTTGGCTCTCCCAAAAAGACTGGCACCTCACATGCAGACTAAGTACTTTCTGATGTGCTTCCTAAATGTCCTGTCAACATGGGCCTCAAATCCACAATCAAGAGATTAAGAGGCTCATGCCCTACTGAGTGAGCTAGGCAGGCTGACAACAGGGTGGAGGCAGCCTTCTCTCTGCAACATTTGCAATATCCATTTGGTCCTCAAACCCTATGATCCAATACTCAAAGATGCTGTGAGTAGAGAATTTATGGACCATTGAAAAAAGGGGATGGACCAGGTTGGTAAAGAGGGATCAAAGAGGGATAGGGGATCCAAAAAAGGCTGAGCAAATAAGAAGTGTCTTATGGAGGCGGGGACTCAAGCATACATACCCCAATTAGCCTAACCGTTACTGAGAGTCTGTGGCCTGCAGTTTGGGGTTCCAAATGCCATAACTAATACAGTCCTGCTTCACAGTCGATCTTCTGAGTCTGTCCACAATGAGAAACTCCCCCAGCATATCCTTCATGTTTTTCTTGTTTTTTTTGGTCCACCTGCGGTTGACTTTGAATGTAACAAACATAAAACCCTTGCCTCACATTGGGTGCTTGTGCTTTTCCTTTAATGTCAGAATCCAAAATTGAAAAATGAGAAAACCAAAATCAGAACACGGTCCAAATTTTTTAATTTTCCTGTTTGAATTGAAGAATGATGAAAGGTGATACAGAATAAAAAATAACTCTCAAAATAAGCCAGGAGGATAGAAGGGCCATTCTATAAAAGTCTAACATTAAGCAATTATACCAAGGAAACGTGAAAAGGTAAATAAATGCATACATAGGCATAACATATTTTTATTTTTTAACTGTCCTTCCCAGAGTATGAGGAGCTGGAAACAATGTCCTGCCAGACAGATTTTACTTTAACAAGAGAGGATTAAGGTTTGCTGTAGCATATCAACTTTATTAAAGTCCCGCCCCAGATAAATTGTAGTCTGTTGGACAGGAAGTAATGAGAAAAATTTGGCAGTTCTAAACCACCACAATCTTTAGCTTTTTGTAGAGTTTTTAAACTGATTCGTTTATTTTTCCACAAAAATTTAGCAATGTTTGAGTCCAGTGACTTAAACCAGACAGCTGAGGGTTAACATTGTAAACAGGTAATTGATTTTAGGTAGGACCATCATTTTTATGGGGGAGACTCTTCCCATGAGTGATATGGGCAATGATGTCCATCGCACAAAGTCATCCTCTATTGATTTAAGTGTAGTTAAGCCATGTCAGTTCTGACATTCTAGAGGAAATATTGACACCCAGATATTTAATATTCCCTGACTTTAGCGCTGTGGTAGATATACTCTGGAAATCAAACATTACAGGTAAAACTATGGATTTACTCCAGTTAATGGAATAGTCTGAGATGGGTGAAAATTTATTCTCAGAAAGAGAAGTTTGTGAGTTTAGGAGGTAAAGTAATACATCATCCGTATAAAGGCTTATCTTCTGGTGTACATTTTGTGTTTGAATTCTTTTAATATTTTTATTTTGTCTTATTTAAGTCTCCTGAACATTGGATGAGATCAGAGAAAGAGCTCAAAGAAAACTCAGCTATGACTCCTGGGATCTGATGATTCTTCTCAAATATGTCTCGGTTTTCTCATAGTTCCCTCAGGAAAAGCTCATCTCTTATCTCTGATCAAAAGATGAGATTTCTACAGTATCTTAAATAAGTGTAATTTCAGTTTCCAGAATGTGGATCAGAAAAAAAGCTCCAAGATATTTCTCAGTTTTGTCTTAGTGACTTAGTGTCTTAGTTATTTTACTCAAGTACATTACTTAAGTCAAATGTTGAGGTTGAGAATTTTCTTTTTATGGTGGTTTGTACTTTTACTCCCTTTAATTTCAAATCCTTATTGTATTTATTGTTAATTATCTTATATATACTTATATAAGATATCTTATACTTATAATTAACTTATATTATATATATTGTTACAATTTACTGCGAAAAATAATAAAATACATTTTGACATTGAAAATAATGCACTTTCAAATGTCATGTTTTCCAATTTGTCATAGCCAGCATAACTGGAAAACCCAATACTTTGACATGATGTTTAGAGATTAATTCATTAAGGACCGAATGCACGCAAGAACTGAGATACAACATGTATCTGTCATACAGAATAAACACTTTTACTTCTGATACTTAAGTACATTCACTATGGAATATTTTTATACCTTTTACTTGAGTAGAATTTTGAGGACTTTAGTTGTGGAAATGGTGTTTCTCCCCTTTTAAGTTTTGGCGCAGCGCTGTCTTATCACCCTTTGAACAGCAGGAGTGGGGTTCAAATCCAGCTCAGGGCAAACCTCCAGCATGGTTCTCCAAGCATAGACAGTAACGTAATACAATCAAACTCAAAACATCTCCACAGTTCTCCCAACTCCTTTTTAGGAGCAATAAGCAAGACATTAATGAATTCAAAAAGATACAATGATGAGATCTCATCTGTTACTTCCATTTATCCTATTCTAATTTCAATTCAGTATCCATATGTTTTACCCAAGTCTCAAAACCTCAATCTCTCTTCATCTCATCCTTTTCTCCTAAGGGGTTTTAGGAGCAACAGTTCAGATTGGAGTGATCTCAAAAACATATACTATTAAGATCTTAGTGTTTTCTCAAGAGTTAAAGAAAAGACTATTCTGAGCAAAAGATTTTTCCTCTGGGAACTCATCATCCCAAATAAACAAAACATAGGAAAATGGAAAAACTGAGTCAAACACCAATCAAAAAACTTTACTCATCGAACTGCTCTTAAAGAACATAGATGCATCACCCCCAAGAATGACTAGAAGTCCTTTCAGGATAAGGCATCTAATGGCTGTTGGCTCAGTGCTCTGCAAAGAGATATAACACTAGAAATAAATCTTTATCAGTTTATTTGTTCATATAGAGAAGTACCACAAGGGAAGGTGGGAGAATTATTTTTTGTAATATGTATGAACTAACTATCAATATCATAATAATAAAAACAGAAATATCAAACCACCATTGATTTACATCAAGCTTGGACACAAACCATCAAGAACACCGAAGAACTCTTCTTTAAGATTTCTACCAACATCCCTGTTAAACTCCGAGTACACCTGAAAAATATGAAATAACTTCAGTTATGATATTTAGGCAGAGGTACTTATAACACTAATAAACCTCTCTGCACATGTTGACCAATGATGTATGTAACACAAAAAAGACAAGAAATTTAAAGACACAAGTAGAGAGAGCCACTCAAAAATCACAATTGCTAAACGCTAAAAATTTACCTATAAGTCAACCTCAAATTTACACACATTCAAATGTACACATTTCAAACTAGATATGTTCCAGCAGTTTCTAATACTTGAATAAAGAAAACATCTCACCTCATTCAGACAGAAATGGTATCCTCTTTATGGCAGGCAAATGTCCTTTAAAAGCGTCCAAACTTGCAAAAACAAAAAAATGCAGGCATGCAAAGTGCAAAGACCTTAAATTGCTTTGTGTAAATTAGAAAATGGAGCAACTTTCTCTAACCGCCAACGGACAAGCACAGACTTGTCTTGAGTTTTGAGCCAATCACAACAGGGCAGCACTGTTGCCTGAGGTAAAACTTGATAGTTTAAATTTATTAAACTTACAAAAATGAGTACACCCAATGACTGTCTCTGACTACACTCTTCATATCCTCATACTGCTTAAGTGATGCAATAAAACTAATCTTTAAAAGTGGTATTTACTCAAACTGTTTGCATAGAATGAACTTTTGGGTTAACAGTGTAAAGCTTGGAGAAGTATGATCATTTATCCTGACAGAAGTTCTTGAGGAACTGTGTAAGATTTTAATCCAGCCTAGAGTCTCCAAATCCAAATTTATGTAAAGTAGCGAATAGCGAATACTCTGTCAAATGCTTTCTCTGCATCTAAACTTCGCGACCACGGTCCTGGGCCTCTGGTTTTCCGGTCGTCGTCCTCCCAATGAAAAACGACGACCGGATGAACAGTGCGGTTGTTGCGGTGCTTGCCATCCTCCGCGGTAGGCTTGAATATAGTAATATAGTATAGTAGCGCAGTATTTAAATTGTTTGCGGTTATTGCGACAGCCCTAGGTATGATGCAAATTAGCGACAACACGCATAAACGAGAAACCAGTGCTTGCAAAAGGTTCCCAGGTTCCCACAAACAGGCATTTGGAGAATACAAACGCTATCTCAGCTGCAGTCTGAAAGGAAGAGGTGTGATGCGACTTTGTGAAAAACGGTCATTGCTGCTTGTCACTTTA
This sequence comes from Micropterus dolomieu, assembly GCF_021292245.1. Lineage (NCBI taxonomy): Eukaryota > Metazoa > Chordata > Actinopteri > Centrarchiformes > Centrarchidae > Micropterus > Micropterus dolomieu. Next base: position 26,247,636 of record NC_060171.1, on the reverse strand, counting down.
TTTATTCTTTAGTTTTCTTTTGTTAAGTATCCAATTACAGCATCTTCTAAAATACCACCTAGAGACCTCATGGAGTCTTTCTGACCATTATCCCAAGCAAAATGAAAAAATGTTTAATTTCACTGTTATTGAATTGCCTAGAAAATTAGCACAAAAACTGTAAGAAATGTGCAAGAATGGCTCTTTAAATCTACATCAGACGTGTTTTGGTCAACTAATGAGTTCTTTTCAGTCCCACCAAAAAGAAGACGATGGGAGACAGACAGTTCACACCCAGTGCTAATTAGTCAATCTTCAATGAGAGAAGAACAGGTGTTTGTTCAGCTAACCAAGATTTCATTGCAGTTGATTCTGGAGAGATGCTGCTTTTCCCTTTCTATGGGAATTTTCTATATTTAATGAGGTCATATTACGCTTTTTGGCTTTGCCTTTATTGAGTTATATATCTTTTTTGTGCATGTAATAGGTTTGCAAAGTGAAAAGTCCAGCCCAAAGGGAGTTTCCATCTCCCACAGAAAACACTGCTCTGAACTGCCTGAAAACAGCTCGTTTGTAGTCCAGCCTTTTCCTTTTGTTCACTGTGACGTCACAGCAAAACACACGTCATAATTTCCGCCTAGCGACTAGTTCGACACGGCCTCAAAAACACCGGTGGAAAAACACACTGAACTGCTGCACGCAGTGACAAGACATCCATCTACTGCTTATCCTCTCCCTTCCAAACATTAGCTACCCTCCAGGCAGTCAATGGACATACAGTTGTTACTGTGATGTAGAGACAGAGCTCAGTTAAAACTTTATGGATGAAAGATACATTTGTTACAGATTAAGAACTCACCACTCTGAAAGTCTTGCTCCAGTCTATGTTGGTAAGCTGATGAGGGGAACATATACAGCTGAACCGAAGCCGTGTTTACCGGGTTCTCTTGACCCGCCCTACTCGGCTTTTGATTGGCTAGAAGTCCTTAATTGGGTACTGCACATGTGCAACTCCCAACAAATATCTTTTAGAGGTAAGATGCATGACTCCATAGGAAGTGAGGAAAAGAATAAGAGTGACCAAGCAAGAGACCAGATAAGCATAAATATTGGACTGGCTTTCACTCATTGGCATGACCTAAAAGAACTGAAAGGATGCAGGACAGATGCCGAGCTGTCCTTCCTGCTGTTGGACTCAGTAACTTATAAACTTGCTATATCTTGTGTTGTTGCACTTACTTGATGTTTGGCTGTGTTAGCAAAATTGAGGTTTAGCCACTAGCTATAAATCTTGACTTGATGTTAGCAAATTTACATAACTCAGACATTTGTAATTGTAATCTCTACTGTTAGTGCTCTTGCGTTGGTTGCTGTCTAGCTTTGTTTCCTAGCTTGCCAACTAAGATTCAAGTAATATGCTGAGAGCAGACTACATAACCGGGTCAGTTAAATAAAGTTAAATAAATGGCATCTAAACAGACGCTTAGTGAGTAATCTTGCCTGCTTGATGTCCAGCTATTAGCAAAGTTGGCAGCTTGCGAGTTTTTGATTGTAATGTAATTACATCAAATGCACACGTCTGACTTTACTTACGACAGCAGTGAATTACACAGTAGTGGTGCCAAATTGCACAAAAAAACACATCTTACATAATGTTACTTTAACTTGAAAAAGATTATGTCTGCCTCCTTGTATGCCTCACAGTGGTTTAGTCCGCTGCCTACCTTTTTAAGACTTTTTAATTTATTTCTATAAATTTTCCGAGATGTTTTTATTGTCCCCACCAATGACTATATATATTTGTCCTTGGTATGTAGCCGATTGTCCTCTGAGTCATGAGGAGAGCACTGTTTAGACTTGGGGGATAAAGCATTGTTTTATTTCCCAAATCCTTTATAAAAGATTCACACTGTATCCATTACAGGTGTTTGAGTGCTTTCTCATCTTATCATCAGCTTTTTAGCCACAAATCACAAGCAAACCCAGAGAACAAACATTTTTTGTCATTATGATTATTGAATCTGTAAATTAGGTCATTGCTACATAGCCTAGGCCAACCATGTTTCATTAGATATATTCAGTTGACAAATGTGACACACCTCTTCCATCCCATATCCTTAATTTTCTATCTCTTAAAACAAAAGAGAAAAATGGCTAGGCTATGGTTTCCACATTAGCATCTGCTTTAACTTTTCCAATTTACATATTAACATTGTCTTTTTAAGAAAGCTTCTGCTTCCAGTAAATATCTTAGGTCTAGAAGTTTGCATTCCTAAAGTGAATATTAAGCTTTGTGCAGTCAGGGAATTGTATGTCAGACCTACTGTATGTGGAAAACATATAGCCCAGTGGGTGTCTGTGTCTCCCTTTGTCTCGCGCTCTCTCCCTAGCCTCTTTCATAGACACGCGCGCGCACGCACGCACGAAAGCACCGGCCTAAAAGCTGCGAAAGAAAAAAAAGGGCGTTCAAATTGTCAGTGAGTATGCCTACTTAGTGTGGCGAGCATAACAGCCATTGTGTTTTGGATAAGCCGGTGGTGGTAACGGTCCGCAGCACACAGGCTGATAGCCGTGTGTTACCTCCGGGTAGGAGCCTACAAAACTAACTACTGGGCATGTCGCGCATGACCGCTTCATCACTGTCACCTTGTTGATTTATTTCACCATGAGCGCGCCGAGCAAATCATCAGAGAAAAGGTTAGTGCATTAATTATTCTGAAGAGAACAGCGAACAATAAATTACATGTTTGTAGTTTGTTTTTGTTATACACATTGCATTATTATTAATTAATGACACGTCAGTATAGTATTCCTGTCGCCCAATAGACTATAGTTTTCCAAATTCATGTATAGCTATTAGATGTTATATGTATATATTTTTGTTTTTAAAAAAGTTGTTTATCTTAGGGCGAATACATTACATATTTACTGAATGCCACACTTAACTTATGTGACTAAAATGACACCTCTATAAAGCAGATCTCTGATATGATCAATATCAGACAAACAAAACATGTGCCCAGAAGGTGTCAGTGTAGTTATGTTGAAAGTTGCTCCAATGGGCTCTTGGTCTTACAGCTGCAACTGTCTAGAGAAAACAGCTCACAAATTCATGTCATCTAAACAATGTGTTTTTTAATATGATCCTCATCTCAGCCAAGGTCAAGGGGGGCATCAAGGGGGCAACAACATTGCTTTGTGTAAGAGATTTATTTTTGAGCCCTGAAGCAATACATATTGGCATTTTGGAATAGTTTCCGTGCATTTGCAGCATGCTTTATGTGCAGTCATATTAAACTCAGATTTCTCCTTTGGACAGAAATGGCCCCAAAATAAAGATGGATATGCTAGTAAAGGAGAGAAAGGGCACCTTTCCACTTCTGATCAAGGTAGGAGGATATTCATTCCTGATAAATGTATCTTGTGTCAAACCAAAATATGGGGGGGGGGGGGGGGGGGTTCCCTGG
>NC_060171.1:26207556-26244170 GCF_021292245.1 Micropterus dolomieu | reverse complement strand
GGGGGTTTCCCTGTCACCCTGTCCAATTTATTATATTACTATAATTTATAGTTGTGGCCATGTTTTGTGTGCCTCTGAGCAACCCTACACCCTGTGTTGATCTGCAGGTCATTAAATAAATGTTATTTAGGTGATTGTGTGCACTCAGCAGAAGTGATTTATTAGGGAACATACTCTGCCTTGTGATGTTCTTGGCCTGCACCTCTGAACCATCTGAGAAGTGCCCTTTCCCTGTTTGCAAATGTTGGGCGAGCAAAACTACCCAATCCCGAGCCATTATAAGGCCACATACTGTATCTGAGGTCCTCTGCGCTGACACCCCCTGGGTTATCTCCTCTTCCTGGAAAGTTCCACAACTTTCAGCTGTGCCCTACAAGGGCATGTTCACACGGCAGTGGACTGTTTCGCCCTCTCGCTTCCTGCGTGGAGGGATTAGTGTTTCAAAAGCCCCTCGGACCTCCCTCACTGAGCCCCTATAGAACACTTTTCTACTTACTGTTGATTAAAAATTTTAATACAGTTTGGACCTCTTTGCTATGAGGATAAACCAGTGGAGCAGAAATGGCTAAATCCCTTTGATGTGAAAAATTGTAAGGGACAAGCTGGTCGTCTCGCTCTGAAGCTACCTGTGCTCATGGTTTATTCAGGCTCTATTTATAACAGAGATGTTTGATGAGGAAACAGATGAATAGCGAGGAAACACAATGTAATATATGAATATGAGACCACATTCAGATAATAGAAATTAATGGCGCTCCTGTGTGTGTGTGTGTGTGTGTGTGTGTGTGTGTGTGTGTTTGTTTGTTTGTTTGTTTGTATGTGTGTATGTGCGTGTGTGTGTGGGGGGGGGGGGGGGGGGGGGGGGGGGGGGGGGATTTTAATGACCAACAGAATGGCTATTGTCAGAATCCAAGACAAGCTCTGACTTTATCATTTTTTCTTATATGTAGTATTGCATACTGCAGGGTGTGTTGGTGAACTATTTAATGCTTAATCCCACCATGGTCCTTTTATTTGCTCTCAGCACTTAAAAATAAGATCTCCTCACATAGATAATCTTATTAATTAGCAATAGCACTGCCAACAGCTTGTTACGCCAAAAGACATTCAAAATAAAGAACGCTGAAAATCTTTGAACATCAGTGAGAAATTGTAAAGAGCAGTATCTGAGGCATCATTTGAAACTGTTAGGGTTTATACTCTGAGTGGGTTCAAAAGATTTCTTCTCTTTCTAAGTTAGGATATCAATAGAGAGCATTTGCGTCATTACAAAATAAAGACGCAAGCAGCTTCTCTCAGCAGATGCACCGCTCCCCTTTAAGATGTGGAATTCCTGAGACTCTAGCAGGCGGTGTGTTTTCGTGTTTGTAGCTTTTAAACGATGTGAATCACTACTGAAGTCCACCTTTGGCATTTAAGCCTTCTTTTTATATCAGAAAGTGCAGATCCTTCCAATAATGAGGTACATGCTGCATGGACATACATGACTTATTTTTGGGTATTCATCCACATGCTAAAGATTAATCTTAAACATCTGTGCCAAAATATTAATACTCTAGGGGGTATGCAACACTGATGTATCAGAGCCTGCAGGGCTTTCTGCATTTGAGTATTTTCTTTTCATGAAAGTTCTATCAAACTGGGGGGGGGGGGGCTTACAGCTAGGGCTCCAACTTCCGAGTGATGTGCTGAATATTTTCTCAGTTAATCTGTTTATAGTTTCTAAAATGTTAGAAAATAGTGGAAAATGTCTCAGTGTTTTGCAGTCCAAAACTATTCTAAATAAAAACAATGTCACTGTGCTCTGTTAGATCATGACCTTTTTTTGAGCACTTCATGACCTGCTTTAGAGTATTGTTTATCAGGGCAGACCTGTGCACCTGGCCCGGCCTTCACCCCCACACACTGAGGAATAGGGAGTTTGCCTCCCCATTATTCTGATGAACCATGCCCCTGATAGGGTTTCTCATCACAGCTTTGTGCCGTGTTGACACCGGAGCCCCTGAATTAAAGCCAGTCATTTAGAGACAGAGAGCTCACCTCTGCTGAATTACACACTGATATCAGTGTCACTGAGCACAGGGTTCACACTGCCACTTTATCGTACATCAGTGGCTGTCTATGAATTATATTGTCACCAATATAAGTTTGGTTGCAACCCCTTCTAATCACCTCTCCACTTATTTCTACTTCTGCATGTGTGTGCATACGATTGCGCCCACGTGTGCAGTTTAATTTGTGTCTTGTTTGTTATGTTTATATGTGCTTGCAAGCATTGACCTGTGCCAACAGAAAGGCCTCTGGCTTGTTGTGAGGGCCGTCACATGGCCCGTGCTTCTCAGCATGTGAATCTCCATGTTCTGTTAGCACCACAATAGATCCAGGCAATAGCAGCATCCTCTCTGCTGTGGATGACTGTTATCCCTCCTACTGGTACACATAGGACTGCAAAAGCCTGGGCAGCTTTTGGCCTGATATTGTTATGTACTTGTGCATGGCAGCGCAAGTAGGCTCAGCTGCAGGTTTTTGTGGTGAGGAAGTGTAGTAGTGGGACTCCAGGGAGCACAGCTGGTCCGAGACACTCCCCGAGTCTGATAAACATTAATTAGATTTACAAAGAATGCTGGGTAAACAGCCACCCAGGGAGTTTTGTTAATGAGTGCCTGCATAAAGTGTCTGTTTTCCTTTAACAGTGAGTCATGCAATACAGAGCAGCTAAACAGGGTATGCCAGCGTCCTCCCCCGTCACACCCTCTCCTTCCATCTCCATAGGCTCGGCAGCATTGTTGTGTAATGAAGTGTGAGGTCTTATCTAAAATATTGTTAATAAGAAGATCCGGTTGTTTATTAGGCTCACTGGTTCTCTCATACATGATAATATAACATAAAATCACTTTGCAAAAATTATTACAATATGTTGAAGCTTGAGCAGCTTGATCCGCTAGATTTCTCATGTTCTGGGAAGGAGCTGGCTGCTAGATTCTTGTAATGATGTGCTGTTACTCTGGACATCGTAGCTACCATTAAAATGTCTATAGCATGTCCTAATTAACAAAACCACCACCTTCTCACGCTTACACGCCTGCTCGTACTCTCAGATATGCAGACCAGCTGACGCTCTCGGTCCCCAGGGCAAGGCATGAGAGAGAGGGTAGTAGAGTATTTGCCGTAAGGGCTTTACACTTGTGAAATAACCTTTCATTGGGAATCAGACGAGATTCCTCTGTGACCCCTTTTAAAAACACATTTTTAGTTGAGTTTTTGATTTGTTTGATACTTTTAAACATGTTGCTCATTCTTAAGATTTTTATTCATTGTCTTATATTTATAAAACATTTTAAATAGCACTTTTATATAATACAATTCTAATCTACAGCTTTGTTGTATGGGATTAATATGGTTTAGGTGAAAAAAGCTGATTAATCAATTTGCTAATTGCCTCTCATGTGTAGATAGATCAAATCTAGAATTTAAAAAACATTTCACGTTACATATTATTATTATGATTACTATTATTATTATTATGAAATATTTTCTCCACTCATAAAGACTGATAGAATTGTGATCACAGTAATCCGGATTAACCTTTCAGCCATGTCTATGTTGGTCACCTGTAGCGTCTGTTGAATGAGAAAGGCCTGAATGCCAGTTTGGTAGATTACACCTGAGCCTTTGAAAATAAGGCCATTAGAATCTAAGACGGGATCTAGTTTACAGACTCAATCTGTCCGCTGTGTTTTGATGACACTGTGTGGAACAGTATAGCCTCTTGTATCCACCACCCAAAGACAACCACCATTTGAATCCTCATTGTCCACATCTGCCACAGATGTCATCAGATGAAATCCTGCAATTTGCGCTTATTGTCACAATTTGAAGGCAGTGTATTGTCTGTGTCAATGTAGCTCGGACATGGGGTCTTTTGTATCCAGGTGGCGACAACAGCAGATCACCTTGCAAGGTTGTTGTGGAAGGTGACAGGATTGTCAGTGCTTATGGGGTCAAAAGAAGGGCTGACTACGCTCATCTTACCTGAGTTGCAAATCTCACCTCCGCCCATCGCCCCTGTAGGATCAAGGAAACAAGCAAAAGTCAGTGTCTCACCGTAAAAAAAAGAGAGGGGGGGTTATTAAAGGAAAATTAAACATGGAAAATCAGATGTGTTGCCTAGAGGTTTTGGTTTGATGGGGACATTTGACGACAAGGTGTGTGGCCCCAGAGACATCATCACTGGCTGCACGAGCGGATCTCTTCCATCCTCAGGTTCTCGGACCTGGCAGGGCAGAGTCTGGGGCATTCAGGTCAACACCTGCACTGCACATGATAGGGGCTAAAGCCTGCAGTGTTGCAAGCATATTTAGATGGAAACCTATGACACACACATTTTGATTATGGAGATAAACTTACAGGCTTGACAAATCTCATACACACATATGCACCTGTGCACATTTTACGCCACACCTTCCTCAGCTGTCTCGCAAGCGGGCCAATTATTTCATCTGATCAGCTTTATTGAAATACCTGTGACATTCTGTGGAGCGAGCAGAGCCAGACATGGGGCCCTAGGTTGGGTCTCACTCCAGGAAGAAGCAGATCTCAGATGAAAGAATGATTAATGAGGTAAGACTTCCAAGGCTGTGTCAAAGGGAAAGACAGCTGATTGTGTTGCTCTGAAAAGTATAGACTTTGGTGTTTTAAGAGGTTGTATTTGAAGCAGTTGAAGAAGCTTCCTACCAACCTGAGTGTTGAATATTGAGTATTTTCTAAATATATATAACATCAGTGAACTTCTCACAGTATCACTATCGCGCCATGTTTACTATTTTCCATGCTTGTGGGGGTTTTTTGACTTTCATTACATTGAAGGAAATAGTGACAGTAAGAATTTCATTTATTATTGTACCAACTGTTTAGATCCATGTGTTTCTTTTATATTATATGGCTGCAATGCAAATGAATAAGAGATGGGTGGAGAGATGGTGAGATAGCAGTAAGAATATATTTTCCTGAGTACTGTCTGATTCAAGCACACAACTATAAGTATGGCTGCGTGAGAGAGAAAGATATTTTTCATTAGCCTCAAAAGTGAGGGATTAATTTTTCAGACACACAGTTGGAAGTAAGGGTAAAAGGCTGTTGTTCATAATACCGCCATGGTCCAATCATATGTGGAACAAGGCCAGGGAACGTGACCTGTGGCCCAATTCTGGCAATTTGTGTGACAGTCTGGGTCTCTGTCTGATAAAGAAGACAGACAGGGAGCTCTTGTATTGTCTGTTTGTGGTTATTACATGAAATTATGCGTCATGTATTACGGAGCATGAGAGGATTATGTCCACTCTGTATGTAGGTGGTCTCGGCGGGCCAGCGCAGTTGACACAAATATGAAGTAGTAGGTCAACCTCCACCTCCACCATCAAGTACACAGTAAAAAAGATTCTAAGTAAGAAGAAGGGAAAAAATAAAATTAAGATGGAGCAATAATTGAGTGTTATTTATTGCCTTTCAGCAGAATCCTGTTGTGATAATGAGGTATAATGTTATTGTTCTGCAAATTTCTGTTGTCCAATTGAATCATTCCTGCAAGCAGTAATTAAAAACTAACCAACATTATATGTAATACATGAAAGTGGAACAGTTTATTGCTTTGAACATTACTTTGATTCTTGTACAAGATTTTGTGTACATTTGTCATGTTGAGGTATATATCAAGACACATTAATATCAGATAAACATTCTTAATGATAATGATTAGGGCTGCACCAACTACCGATTAATCTTGATTTATTGACTAATTGTTTTTATGATTGATTTCAACCAGCCCTATTGGATCAACAACATTATTATTGTTTTTTTAAAATTGGAAATTTTTTTAAAGTATTTTATCAAGAGGTGGACTGAGCCACCATATTTACTTAGCAGTAACCTAGCAGTTACAGTATGTGTCATGAAAAAACAACTTGCCATCACCCTCTCCTCCAGCACAGTAGCTACATGTAGAGCCGCCCCCGTCCCCCTGTGTGTATATATACATATATGTATGTTACAGCAGTACAGAATGTTCCTGACTGAAGACACGCAGCGAAGATATAGTTCAAAGAGTGACTAATACATTACCCTATTTAGATCTTGACAGAGCTCTGCTACAATAAAACACTGGCTTGTGATGATGTTGATGGACACAAGATGAATTGAGAGTTTGTTTTTTGTCTCACTCTCTTCATCACGGTGGAGTGAACCTCTCCACATAGCTAATGAGATTTGGCTAGACCTGAGCCCCACTTAATTTTCAGCTGTGTCCACCATCTGCACTCACTCACTCACTCACTCACTCACTCACACAAACTCACTCAGTCCTTTGTTTTGAGGATGAGAATAATCAGGCAAACACTCAGAATTTGACTTGATTGTAATTACTTTACAATAATAACAGCTTATTTGGGTTTCCGACCAACTGTATGCCGATTGTTATAGTAGTTCTGGTTGAGTCAATCAGCCTGTGCAATATGATCCCCCAAATCCTCAAACTGAAACTCCCAAGCTTTAAGATAAGAACATATTTAGAGGAAAGCTTTCCATTTTCGAAGGAATATTCATTTGCACAATTGGTTAAAAAGATAGAGAATTTACCTCCACCATAACTATCTCATATGTGATTAAAGGGAAGTGCTCCTTGTCTTAGCCCGCTCAATTTCCATTCATAGATTGGTCCGCGACTGAGAAAACATCACCCCAAATACTTATCCGTTAATCTGCACCAAATTCTATTGCCAAGCACTATTTTAACATGTCACATGTAAGTCACAGCTGAGCCTGTAATTGCCTGTAAGTCTGTGTATTTGCTTGTGTCAACTTGTGAACTCGGCCCATATTTCACATGGTGACATGCTGTCACTGAGAAGCTTGCTGTAAGTCTAAAACTGCAGATGCTGCAGTCCGCCTGCCAGCCAGGTCAAACTACCCGCACCCGCGTTTGCCAAATGGAAGGAGACTCTGAAACTGTCTGTTTTGGCTGGCAGCTCACTTTGCTTCAGTTTGCCTCGTCTGGCAGCTGGCAGCGATTAGCCAGGCTCAACAGTATGTAAGGCACCTGGTTATGGCCCTCTAAGAGGAGGTAATTTGGCCCTGCTTTGACTGAGTCTCATCTGGTCTGGTGTAGCCTGTCCGACCACCTGCTGTTAACTCTATCCAGAAATGACCGGAAAGTTCAAAAGCACAGGAAAGGTGTGGCCCTGGGAGGCCAACAGCCTGTCGAACTTCTCTTTATAGTTAAGTTTAGAACCATGAATTAAATATTGTCAATTTAAAAAACCGAAAGATGCGCAGGAAGAAAAGCGATACAGCAGCTACCACTCTGTCATATAAGCACCAAGACTGGCTGACAGGGCGGTAATGAAATACATTAGCCTGGTGCTTCGTGCTACAGAAATAGCAACATTTTTCCTGTCACAAAAACAACGTGATTTACAGATTTTATTTTTGGTAGAGGGGCAGAACTTGTGTGAGCAAAGATACTTGCAGTCACTAAGAGGATGTGTCCTTTGGAATGAAAACATTTTAAAGGAAATATTGCACTGTAACAAACCTACAGTAATCTCTTGAGGTAAAATAGAGAGTTGGTACTTTATTATGGGGCTGTGTATTTTTGGAAAGTGTATGTGGATTGGTGATTTTGCACTATAAATATGATTTGATCATCTTTTAGTCACCTCCAGTAAATCTTTTAATCATCAACAATGTGTAAAGAGGTAGAGAAAGGTAATTACAACACTTTGTTCCCCAATGACCACCTGCAGTATAAAGCTCGTACCCAGCATCGGTGTCCTGTCCTGCTGTGGACTCTGCAGTTCCCAGGCAGGAGACAGCCAGGGTGTGGTGGGATAAGCTTCCACCTATACGCACTATTAGTCAGCAAGACTGCAGCATCCCCCAGGGGTTTGTGGCAGCAGCAAAGCTGGTGGAGAATGGTGGAAGAGATGGAGGGGGATAAAAGCGGTGGGGTTGGGGTGTGTGACTGCCCCGCTGACTTTGTCTCCAAGATACAGCGGCAAGTGAGAAGGCAGAGGAAAGTTGCAGGTGTCTGTTGAACCCCATGGGAGGCCCATTAGTGCCGCACCTCCTCCCTGTCTGACTTCCTCAGCCCCATGAAGAGCCCACCTGGGAGGATCATTGGATCTGTATCTACAGTACCTCTCTCTCTCTCTCTGTAGTCCTGCACCCCGTCTCTCTCTCCCAACTTGCACTCCCAGAGGCCTCTTTTACAGGAAGCTAAGTGCCAGGCCCCTGCTGCTGTGTCTCCGGCTCAGGATGGGTCCCTAGTTGAGTCCCATCCATACGTCACTGGCAGCGGCAAAGACAGAGAGCACTCCCTCACCAATTATAGCAACAGCACAAAGCAACAGCATCCTCTCACTGACTGTCGGCAGCCTGCCTCCCTACACTGTATCCAGGAGCAGAGAAGAATAGTTTGGAGGAAACGGACGAGGAAGAAAACAAAAGGGCACCGAGGTCTCAAACAACCAGAATGTGACTTTAAATGCGGCAGCCAAGTCCAGAGTGTAGGGGAGAGTAATGAAGAATGACATGAAGTTGTGCATTGGGAAGTCAGTTCTATGCACATCTACAGAAGACAATGTAAAGCGTTAACTGAAACCCATGGCATCAAATTTCTGTTGAGTCGAAGAAGAATTTTTTTTTGTGAAATGGATTCAAGGAGCAACACCCTGACATACAGTCTCTAGACTAAAGGCAGCAGGAAATGCAGGCCTGGCATCATCATCGCCATCTTTCAATTTGCTTCTGAGGGGGTTTATCTGATCTCTGCTGAGTAACTACCTACTGAAAATGGTGTCTACAGGCTGAGGTGGGATTCAGGGTGTGGTCGTGGCAGCATGGGGGAGATGTGCTATGTGGGAAGACGGGACCTCACCTGCCTGCTGTGGTTTTAGCCTCCTCTACGGTTGCTGCTGGGGCAGGAACAGGAGGGTCCAGCCTGAGGTATGTCTACAGGCAACAGAGGCAATACGGGACATCAGACATGCCCACACTCTTTCTTTCTCCCTCTTCTGTCTTTCTGCTCCGAGCATAAAGTCTCTATTTTTAGATCGCTCACTGGTAGCACAGTCCTCCTTGTTTAGGCTTATGTCAGACATACATAAACAGTGGGGCTTGGTTTCATACATTTTTGGTCATCATGGTAAGATATACAATACCTGCTTTGTTTTGCTCCAGCTGCTTCTCATCACCAATGCATTGTCACCTGGGTGACAAAATGCACACAGCATAATGACTCTCCCAGGTGAACTGTGGTAAGGTTTACAGTGGCTGACTTGCATGCATGTTTGACTATGAATTATTTGATCTCTGCTGCATGCAGAAGATACTGTGTAGCAGTACAGAGCTGGAGCATGACTTGTGCTTTTCATTTTCTCTGCATGCTTCAATATTAAAGGACAAGTTTGACATTTTGGGAGATACGCTTTGTTTTGTTTTTTGGCGAGAATTAGATGATTTTCGAAGATTGACACCACTCTCATACCTGTATGCTAAATATGAAGCACCAGCCAGCAGCCAGTTATCTTAGCTTAGCATGAAGACTGGAAACTGCTAGCCTGACTCTTTCCAAAGGTAAAAACAGTTTACATAGTCCAATAATCACTGTGAGTTTTCTAGGGAACCAGCAGAGATTCCAAAAACCACAATGTGATGTTTTTACACTTTGGTTTTTGTACAGATTAAACAAACAAGCTACAGCGTGTTAATTAGTGAGTTAATTTCCCCCTTTGGTGCGGATCTTTTGGGCAGGTGTGAATACAGCAATCACACTTGGTGCAGACCAAACAACCATACCGAGACCTGGGTGAGAGGTGGTCTCGGTCCTGTTCCAAATAAACTCTGGCAGGGTTCGTTTAAAGGTGTGAACATGGCCCGACTTTGATCCGACACAGCTGCAGAAAGCACTGAGCCTTTTTTGGAGTTAACAATTTCTCGTAGTCAGTGCAGATTGTGTCTTTAACTACACTGATAACTACATCATATGACAGACAAATCTGGAGACAAATGGACTGTGTGCCTAGGCAGAGTGTGACAGGGTCAGATTTTCTCACTGTAATTAGGGGTGATGATATAGCTAAACATGACTCATTAGTGAAAGCACTACACATAGCAGTATGCAGTAATAATAGCAGTAATAATTTCTGATGTAATAAGCTGTTGACCTGGTTATATGAACATAGCCTCTCTCTATGAATTCAGACATTATACCTGATCCGTCTTCTGTGCAGTGCCACGGTCAGCATGCCATGGTAGGCACATGTAAGAGCCTGTTCTCTCCTCCTGAGCTTATTTAGCAAAGTTCTGTTTGTGAATCGAAAGCTTCCTGCTGTTCCTGCTTCAGAATTTCTGTTAATGGATGACCTTAACACACTTGTGGTTATTTAGAAATTGTGGTTCACTTGCAAAAAGGCCAGTGTTTAAACAAACTGCACCAAACAAAAAAATCAACATTATATTTGGTCAGGACCAAAGCAAGACAACTAGCGGACTTTCCTGGTCTCAGTGTGCCCTTAGAGGTGCTGTCAGGCAGATTTCAATACCATGGGACAGAGCTAGGCTAGCTTTAGCCCCCTGTTTCCAGTCTTGATGTTAAGCAAAGCTAACAGGCGGTATAGATTCATATTTAGCATACAGACATGAGAGTGGTTATTTAACTCTTGACAAATAAAAATGGTAATGGTAATTCCCAAAATGTCGGACTCTTCTTTAAAGCTAAATATTTCTTTGGTTCTACCATAGACTTTATTAAAGAAGTGGATGTCACACATTGGTTTGTGGACTATCATTTCAAAGGCTCGAGTTTGAGAAGGGTCAATCTGCAGTCTGCAGCTACACGACACGCCCCCTGAGATAACTTTCTGGATTAACATTTTTTCCTAAACCTAACCGAGTCATTTTGGTGCCTAAACCTAGCTAAACTGCAACCGTTTAGAGAGTGTGTCATGTAGTAGGCGTGTCCTGTAGTAATGTAGACCTACTTGTCGAGTTTGGCAATTCTGGGCCTCCAGGGCTACATACATTTATTTTATACAGTCTGTGGGTTCTGTGATACTTTGAGTAATTATATTCACTAGAGATAAATGATAACAGATGTAGAGATAAAATTAGGTGCGACAGAATGTGTGATTTAGTCTAAAACTGCGGCATCCCAGCTAATAGCTGTAATTTTGGTTTGATGAGATGATTTATGCCTCCTACTGTAGCCCCTGTCGTTATCAATCATGCCAGATGTTTCACCTCTGAGAGTGTCCCTGTCTTCCTCTGGTTGTCCACCTGTTTCCCCTGTTTCAATCCCCATTCCCCTGCAGAGCCACACCACCAGCAGGGATTGATCACGCTCACCATCACTCCCGAAATTGTGTGTTACTTTTTGCATGCTTGTTAGCAGCACCCTACATATGTCTGATCCAGCAATTACATTAACAGATTAGAGAATAAGGGAATAGATTAGGAGAATGTAATATGAAGGGCAAACTTAGCTTCCTCGATAATTCATCTCATATCATCCTCTCCCAAGGCTGAGGCTGATTACTGAAGTGGCCAGCGCTGTTGCATAACAGCTGTCATCTAATCATATTCATCTCCTGTGCTTGTTCTGGGCTCCTCATCACATGGAGCAACTGAGTTCCTCCCCTGCAGTGGGGATTAGTCACTGGAAAACAATTGCCCTCTTCTTACATTTGCATCATTACTCCAACATGGTGTTGATGCTGTAATGTCAGGTCTCTTGTTACAAGATGTGATTTCACAGATCACTGATGTTTTTCATGGTTAAACTAAAGTTTCAGGATACTGCATGCTCTCTGGGTTGAGAAAATTCAACATCCCTTGCATGAAGTCTGAGGTGTTGCATGACTGAAGAAAATATAGTGGTTTTACTTTATTACTTTATTTGACGGCAGACATGATATCACAGGCTTAGTAGTCTACCTTTTTCACCTTTCACTTTTTTTCTTGCTCTTCCTTTCCTTGATGTTGGCTCTGTGTTGGTTCTTGTAAAAATTGTGCTATACCATTTTGGCCACTACTGTGCGAAAAGAGATTCTATCTAGGTTGAGAATGTATGTGCAGAGTCCCAGGCCTGTACATTTTCACAAGGGGAGCTGCCCTCTCACTCTCTGTTTTCTATTTTTTAATTGCTACTTATTTGAAGTTATGGATTATTTAATTATATTATTATTCAGTCAGCTTTTGGTCAGTCAGTTTGGCAAAAAGCGTCATTGACAGCTTTGGGAGCCCATATCTGAAAAGAGTCAGTAAGGATTGTATAAGAGAAAGGCCGCCTATTCTTCAAAAGACAATTTTGTTTCATTTATTCTTATTTGGTGATATAATAAAAATGTATCCAATGCAGCCCAACTATCGTGGACATTTTCTTGAGTGATGCATCTTTGACAGGTATATTCAGTTTTCCTTTCATATACTGCAGCTCGTTTGAGAGTTGAAACCCTTTAATAAGAGACGCTTTGCTGGGAACAAGTGAATTGTGAGATTTTTTTCACTTGATGGAAGAAATATTTGATTTCCAGAATGACAGTGAGACTGCGTGACACGCTTCTGACCGCGGAGATCCTCTCTGGAACTCAGCCCGAGAGCGAGCAGTCTACATAACATTTACTGTAAATTGAGCGTGGCCACGAAGTGCGTGCGTCGGTGTGAACCCTCTGTACGGCGTTGGTGTTGGAGAGCGCATCAGTTACACAGCATGGTGTAGGTGGACGACAGCAAACGGATAAAAAAACGAATCTATATTGGGAGAGCCCCAGCTGTCAGCGGCAGAAACCTGAACAGGTGGCCACTTCAGTGTTTTAGCAGTACGTGTCAAGGCGCAGAGACCCTCAACAGCTTGCCTCTCTCGCTAATCTCTTCTCTGACGACAGCGCATTTACGCCGTGAGCGTAAAACCAGGAGTACGGCGGGTTTCAGGTCGGTGGAGCTGATCAGTCATCGGGATTTTACTCATCAGTGTAGATTCGGTCCTCTTCACGAAGTTGTAGTCGTGGAAAGCGTGTCTTGGTTTTGAGGCTGGACTGACAGAGTTGGATACAATGACTCTTTCTTGGATTGTATAATCTTTCCTCTGTGTTTGGATTTGTCAAGCAGCTGTAAAGACTGACACTGACAACCCAGCATGTTGCCAGAAATAAATAACAAGGTGAGGCACTTTGATTTGTTAGCAAGTTGCCTGGTAGCAATTTCCTGTGGATAACTGTAGCTAGGTAGGTATAACTGTAGGTAACTATGCTTTTCTAATAATGGCAGTGTTGGTCTGGTTATCTGATCAATGCCAGAGTTTATATTATTATTACCATACTTTCCTTTTCATGGAATAAGAATTTATTTTGCCCAGATACAGGCCAGGCTAATTCCATTTTGGGAAAAACCCTCCACAGGTATCCTTTTACAGAAATAAGCTAAAAGAAAAGTCTACCATTTAGTGTACATCCACTGTTTATCTTTATTGATCCATGACAAGAATGGATTCTCATTCCCACTTTGGAATGATTTCCATTTCTCCTCCACAACATCCCACTTTAAAGCTTATTTTGTAGTCGGCCCTTTCTCCTGACCGCATGCCAAGTTAGGATGAAAAATCTGATCTGATTTCTATTTCAGTCGTTGTTTAGGCTACTTATGTCAGTGTTTGTTGACAGGTTCTGTCAGTCTATATGCGTTCTGGTGTATTTTTCACACCTTACATGGAAACTTATATAAATTTAACCCTCGCTGTTTTTGAATCTTAAGAATCCAAAGAATGAATTAAGAATTTCATCTTTCTTTAAAATTGTTTTAGTAACAGAATTTTGAAAATACAGGAATGTATGCTTTAATAAACAAATTATCCTAACGACTTACACTCTTTTTGATCAAATGGATTGATCAGTAATTGTGCTGAACTGAATGTGCATCCTTGCCTGTGGTTACATTTGATGCCTTCAGGAAACAGATTGTTCTGTGTAATGAAAATTACAGCGTGATTATACTGTGCGTGTCTGACAGCTGATAGTGTGAGTGAGCACCGTTTTACAGTGTTGATGTTTACCCTCAGTTACCCCTGGTTGTATTGCTTTGCTGACCCTCTGACCAACTGACCCTTAATGAACCAAATTGGCTTTCACACACCTGCTGGGATGATCCCACCTCCTGCAAAGACCCCCAGTCACACAGATACAAAGTTAACATTGCTCTTGACTTCTGTTTCCTTGTCGTAACTTCCATTTATTTATGTATGTAACTTTTTTTAAACTTGTTGGCACATTATATGTGTATATATATATATAAATATATATACATAAGTATGCATTCACCTCATTATTACCCTAACAACTCACACGCATTTGTATGACATAGATTGATCTGTGATTATCGTTACTGTGTATAGTAAAGCTACTAAAACTCATTCAGCACCATGAAATAAAAGGTCACAGTCGTTTATTTTTTTGGGGCTCTTGGGCATATTTTATGATGTCACTGGGTTTCCACTGGCTCAGTGCTCATTAGCCAGGCTTACAGCAGACCTTTACATGTGATGTTTTAGAAGCCAGCCTGCCACATTGACCTACATGGCCCCTGCTGTCACTCACATTGCATCTCAACCTGAGCTTGCAACATGACTACATTATTGCAGCGTTCCCTTCTTTGGCTACGTGTCGTTTTTCTCATCTTACTGAAGGATTATAACAACCTTGATGTGAAGAGAAAAGCCAGTGAGTGTTTGCAGGATGTGTTTAGTTTTACCCAGTGACCAGTAAGACTCAGAAGAAGTCACTTCATTAACTCATTTTCCTCTGCAGGGCTGGATGAATTCATACTTCTCCCTCTGGGGTTACTGCCATGACTTGGCCGTGATACTGACCTGTTGCTTTTGCTTCTCAGTCAGTGGTAAAGTGTAAGATTATGATTGGGTAGTTAACACCCACCCAGCTTGTCTCACACCCTCCCTCCCCGACTGCCAGGCTGGCAGAGCGAGTGTAGCACGTATCCCCATATGGGGCTAAGCTTTATTTCACCCATATGCCGATTAATGCGGCACGTGTAAGCTGGCTGATTGTCGGAGAGAAGCGTGCAGAATTATCCCAAATGTTTGTGGTACCTTTTTTTAGAATATCCGGAACTCTGTTGGTTTTTTACAGCATCCATCGCTTCCTTTTAACACATTGAGGCAAGTGGATCTCCAGTGTGCATAGGCTTGGAGGCACATGTGCACCCTATGCCAGACACAAGGATGTGCACATGTGCACACACCTGCACAAACCAGCTGGTACACAAAGAATACTAGATCATTGTTGCTGGGTTTTTGCAGAAGTAATCTATTTTAGGATCACAGTGCATTATTTCTGCTAGTCTGGCTGCAACCACGCTCAGCTGCCCACAGGCAGCGTGTTTTTGGAGAGGCTGGAGAATCCAAGCAGCACAAACACAAAGCACTTTACATTACATATCCAGCAGTAATAGTGGGGTAATAGTTTGATAATAAAGAAGTAATAATTAATTAATACCATGTAATAGCTTGGTCTTAACAATGGCTATATCTGGCTTATATTAGGCTGGAAGAGTAATAACAGAGAAATACATTTAAAGATAGCAATAAGGCAAAACTATTAGTATAGTCTAGTAATATTTTACAATCCTCTAATCTTGTAACAATATGGTAACCTTCTAACAAATAAAATATATATATATATCCGTGCTACTACTTCTATTTGGAATATGGTGACATTAATAGGGTAATAACCTGATAATAATGTGGTAATAGCTACTGTCACTGTAATTCTTTCAAAATCACATAAACATTATTGGAAGCCAAAATCAGTAATTACCATATTATAATGCTAAATGTCTCCCTCCCTTATGTCCCAGACATTCCCTTTAGTATCAAGGTAATACTGTACAAATCAAAAGTTTAATGACCGATATACCCATTTTATTGTTAGCAGGTTACCAAATTGTTACCTAAATATTGCTATAGTGTTACGTTTTGCCTCATTATTCCCTCATTAACCTGTTACATAAATTTAAGTCTTATAATACCCAGATAGACCCATGGTTAATACCAAGCTATTACCTGGTTATTATTTTGGTAATTGCATGGTATTACATAATTATTACCTCTGCATTATCCTCTCCTCTGTTATGTAAAGAGCTACTGCAATTGGATTATGCTGCTTCCATCTATCTCTTTTGTTGTAGAATTATTTCTTAAATCTGACTTTGGGGATGGTGTTATGTATTGTGCTGTATGAAAAATCATTGCAAAAGAGAAATATAGCTACCCACAGAAGTAGAACAGAAATGTGCACATGTGACTATAGCTCTTGTATTTTATGAATTGCTCTCATTCCTCCCACAGACATCACGACCGGAGGCCTTCCCTCACCCTCACAGACTCCCAGCAGAAGGCAACCGTCTTGGAACAACCCGACCCTGCTCACAGGTCAGCACTTCCCCTCTGCAAGATGCTGTAGCAGCTGACCCGTACCCAGAACATGTTGAATTACGTGAGGTCTTCTTCTTATTCTTTTTCTTCTTCTTCTCCTCCTTCTTCTCCTTCTCCTTCTTCTTCTTCTTCTCCTTCTTCTTCTTCTCCTTCTTCTTCTTTTAGAAATCCATAGCTTTGACATGCATCACTGAGAATTATGTTTTGATCATTATATTGAAGCTCCTTTGAAAATATGTCCCTAACTTAAACTTATCCATGTTCACAATTCAGGTCATCTATATTGTACTTTTATTTACTCCTGAGATGTTACAAAAACATAAATGTTACTGTTACAGCTGTCTGCATATATGTGGTTATGTGGTGTACAATGCATCACACATTTCCATTGACACAAGTGCATCATACTGAATCAGCATGCCCCCCAGTTATGTACAAGCACGGCACATAACTGTGTTTACTTCCTTTGCCTGTTGTGGCAGGTGCTTGCAACTATATTTAGCCCTATCTCTATGCGTCATAACCAAGTTGGCAGATCCTGCAGCCGCTCTTAACACGTGAGATGAAATATTAGAACATCAACTGTGTGGATAGGAAAGTGTTTTTTCCTAGAATGCTGTTAATAATTAGTATGAAAGAATTCATCATGTTGCTAATAGGGTACATTGCTAAAGGCTACATGATAGCAGGATGAAGGGACAGATCTGTTCTGAAATTTTCCACCTGAAGTTTAAGTGGAATCGCAGCGAAATGTGTGAAAATATGTCTTAAATACACTCTAAAATTGCTCTCTTGACACACAAACACATCTATAGGACATTTACAGAGAGCTTGGCATAGGACAGAGTCTAATTTGGCCCATCATTACCAGGGCTGAGCCTGTCTTTGACACATGTAATCATGCTCTCTGAGCAAGCAGAATGGCAGCCAGAGAAAAGCAGGTTGCCTCCCCCATAGAGCCACCACAGACAGACTCTGTCAGAACACAGACACACAGGCGTTGTCCCCATTTCACTCTCACCCTGATCAGTAATTCTAGCCACTACCTGCTGGGGGGATCCTGATCACATGAGCCGCTACAGACGAAATGCATTCGAAAGGGATGTAAATCGAGTTGGAGCCAGACGCAAACACGTACTCATGAAAAAATGAAAGGGGCTGTAACAAGCTTGTACATACAGTGTAAAAGCGAATATTGCATTTAGACTTCACACTTGCTGAGGCTCTCTCCCAAGCTGCTTTTGTTGTGTGTTTACAACTGGATGTGCAGTTCAGTATTTGTTGTTCTGTTGTATTAAAACGCAGAGTTGGTTATTCCCTACAGGCCTTCTAGCTGTGGAAGTTAGCCAATTTCTTTGTTGATTTTCCTAAAGATTCTCTCTCTTTACAGTCTGTCTTAGATGAAGACAGACTGTAAAGAGAGAGAATATTTAGG
This sequence comes from Micropterus dolomieu, assembly GCF_021292245.1. Lineage (NCBI taxonomy): Eukaryota > Metazoa > Chordata > Actinopteri > Centrarchiformes > Centrarchidae > Micropterus > Micropterus dolomieu. Next base: position 26,226,243 of record NC_060171.1, on the reverse strand, counting down.
AAAATATAATATATTATCAAATATTTAGTCTTCTTTATGGAATGCAATAAAATTAAAACAACCACTCTGACTTGCAGAAGTTTGGCCCTGGTGTAGGGACCTTGCCTCAGCTTGAGCCACCGGTGGTCCAGGTGGTGGTCAGCAATGCCAAAAACCAACACCAGCAGTCGGACAACATCCTGCCCCAAATTGCCAACAAAGGGGGCCAAAACAACTATCAGACACACCCGGTAAGACTCTCACACACTAGCAGCATCAGTATTTCCCCAAAGTAGCTTATAAAACTCAAAACTGACACACTGCAGAGTAGTTTCAGCAGAGTAGTTTTAGCGACATGGTTCACTGTGAAAGCATCATGAAGGTCACAGTGTAGTTCAGTGTACTTCTTTGCTCATAAAGGCACCCTTCTTTCTCTATGTGTGTTTATTGTACAGGATGAGAGGCCGAAGCCCACCCAGCAGTTCGCCATGCGGTTTGGTGCAGCAATGGATAAAGTGTCAGTCTCCCGCAACAGCAAGATTATCAGCAACAAGCTGGACAAAGAGAGGTCATATGAGGGACAAAGGTTACCCATGTCCCCCATAGGTATGATATTATGAATAAGAATACAATACAACAGAATTAGAAAGGCACAGAGACGTTATTTCACATTTTCAATTTTTCGGGGGTGTTTAAACACATGTATGTTACTAAGTAAACATTTTGATTCTACTTATGCAATAAAAAAATAGCATGCTGCCGTTAAAGCCGGGTGTTCACAATCACTTGCTCTTTGCAGAGGTACAATCAATACAACAGTGACTCATCCTGTCCTCCTCCTCTTACATCCGGTTGCAGAGGCACTGAAGAACTTCCAGGAGCGGCTGACGGAGTTTGAGCAGGAAGAAATCATGGACTACGCAGAGATCTGGTTCTTGGGTCTGGGCTCTCAGAAGCTAGAGGGCTCCCAAGGTGCACCGCAGAACTCTGGATATGATGACGAGCATGGAAGCTACATCAGGGTAATGTTTTAGATGGAGCACTAAAAGAAAATACCCCATTAAATCTAATTTAAGCTGTCTTATATTATTGCTGGCCATTTTTTACTTCAGTACTTTCCAGGCACCAATTGGTTTCAGTTCATGTCAGAGTTATATGAAATCAACTTGCAGAGACTACAAAAAGTGTTTGTTGAGATTGGTGTTCTATCACAATAAAGATTTAGTCAGACCATTTGTTATGGCTAGACAATTCTTCCTTGTCACAAAGTGCTTCCCAACTATTGTCAGCTTTCTGGTTGAAACTTGAGCCTGACACACAAACATTAAACAGACATCATGAAAAAGAAACATGTAAGCGTTTTTCACTGAAAAAAAAGTTTGCTGTTTTACTGTCAACTGCCATGTCTTAGATGTTAACAGTTCCCAGAAGCACTTGAATGCTCCAACAAAGAGGTTTCTAAACAGTCTGAGCTTTGACCAAAAAATAAAGGTGACGAAGGTGAAATTTGAAGAATGTTGTTTTTTTAATTAGTAATTGCAAGAACTGAGCTACTGGAAATAAAGGAAGAATTCAAAGTTATGGGTATAATTGAAAAATTAGTCAGCAGTGATGTCAATTGTACACATTTTGTATTTAATTTGCTAATGCATTCAAAACCAGCATAAATGGATCTGTAAAATCCTCAGTCGTTATTCAGAGTTTATGTCCTATTTAAAAGCATATATGTGCATGCAACGTGCATAGAATGTGTATATAAATGAAGACACTGAAATAATTTCAAAGTAAGAAGATAGACTGGAGATGAGAAAACATTTAGTTGATATTAGTTATAATTTCACACACATATACACGCACACACACACAGGCTTTCAAGCTGCCTAAGCTGAACTGTACATGACCAGATGCCTTCGTATGACCTTAATCCAGCAGCTGCACACATGAAACCGCCATTCTGTTGGACTGACTTCATTGCTGAATACTGTTTTACAATAAACTGCACTGAGGTCATCAAACCCTGTGACAACAGGCTGAACTGTCCTGTATAAACAATGTGACTGACAGGCAGTTGTGTGTTAGACAATATGTAATGAATGAGCTCTTTCAAGGTGAGTGACTGCCCATTGTTTAGACTCTGATATCCCTACTGAGGCTCATGTCACTGTCACAGGAGTGAACAGACAGTTATAGCAAAGCCACGGTACAGTTAATACTGTAGCTGCAGATTAGTGTAAGTGAGCACAGCCTAGGAAAAATAGTGTCACTGAGTAAATAACATGTACAGCAATTAACAGTAGCCGTGGTAGATTAAAATTCTGCAAATCACAATGTTTTGCTTTTATTAATTTAGCTGTTAGTGATTGACATTTTTATATGAAGTCATTTTATATAAAATAAAATTCACTGTGCTCTTCCTCTCGCTTTTCCAGGTGCTGCACGACCACATTGGCTACAGGTTTGAAGTGCTTGAAGTGATTGGGAAAGGCTCCTTTGGGCAGGTCCTGAAATGTCTGGACCACAAGACCAATGAACTCGTAGCCATTAAGATGATTCGCAATAAGAAAAGGTGCATTTTGATTCTGATACAGTTCATTTCATTCTGACCAGGTCACATTTGATTGAACCTTTACTGAAATACATTTTCAACTTATTCAACCAGAATATTTTTATAAACGCCTCCTGTACTACTGTTAAATTTAGATGACATTATACTTCACTAGATACCCTATAGAATAAGTTATTTGTGACATTAAGGAGTCAACTTTTGGCATTCACTGAAGATCTGATACCCCGTTGTGAAGTATTCCCACATGCCTGCACCGTGATCATTTTACATGTTAGGAGTCTGCCAAATCGTTGAGATCCTGATTTAGCATGATACAAGACGGCACCTCATGGTGTTATCTTACCTCTCCTTCCTCACTGAGGATCACAAAGGCTGGGACTGCCCAAGTCCTGTAGGTTAGATGTAAGAGCTGTCGGGTCTTACCGCCACTTCAATAATGCAGAAAACAAAATGGGTGCAAGCTGCCACAGCACTGCCTCAGGAGAACTGGAGCACTGAGTTAGCCGATCTTATCTTTCCTGGCAGTTTTGTGAATGGTTGGCAGTTTTGAATGATTGATGTGCTGGGAGAAACCTCTCTATCTCAGAAAACTGACGGCAGAAAAGTTCATATAATACATCATAAGTTTCCAAAGAGGTCTAATATTTGTTTTTCACCATTTTGGCACGTCTTTGACACATTTGGATACATACATTTATTTATTCAAGTCCTGCTACACCTGGACATTCAGAAATAAATGGTGAAATTCCATGCAATATTGTTAAATTTCAGTCTCTAACACCTCCTGTAAATTTGTCTGCAGGTTTCATCACCAAGCTCTGGTTGAGTTGAAGATCCTGGATGTAATAAAGAGGAAAGACAAAGACAACCTCCACAACGTTATCCACATGAAGGAGTACTTTTACTTCCGAAATCACCTGTGCATCTCCTTTGAGCTACTCGGGTTAGTACGCCAACTCCCATTCTGCATGCAAACAAGCAGACCCACATGTACAGAAGTTAGTCTTACAGGAGACCATAAGGGCATAACTGAATAATTAATCTGTTAATCAAAGGTATTCAAGGTTAGCCACCTTACTCAGAGTACAACAGCAGGATTAGATCATTGTACTGTCTTCTCACTTGTCTCTATTCATTAGTTCTAATACAGTCAATCAGGCGTTAAGTGATCACCTGTGCACCTTGAGCCATTTGCGTTTTAGCATGGATCGCCACTGATATGTAGTGGAGGGGAGAGGGGAGATAGTTTAGTGTATCACTCTGGCTGAATGACCTTTAGAGGACGTCTTGGACTGCCACCTTCTAACATTACTGTCACCGAATCCTTTAGTTAAGGCCTTGATTAGGGCCCTATCTCTTACCCCTTCTTGCTTCAGGGTGTGAAGGCTCCAGTTACACAGTCTAAAGATGTTTATGCTTATCACAAGTAGCAAGAAATAGCGGGAGGACACACGCTGTGTCTCCCTCTGAATGTGAGCACAATCATAGATTATTTCCAAGTATGCACTTGACAGTCAGCAGATGTTTTATCACTAGTAATGTAAAGTGTAGGGTGACATCAGACTTAGCAGCCTTCTTTTTTCAGATCGTTTATTTGGGGAACATGAAGAAGTTCTTCTGTTGGGCTCACTCAGCCATGTTGTCCCTAGTACTGTCGGAACAACGTGCATAGAGAGAAAAAGAAAAAATATAAAAGTAAAGAGAAAAATAGTTCCTATTTTACAATTTTCATTATTATGAACTAACCATCCACCACATTTTGTTTCTTTTATCAGGGTGAACTTGTACGAGCTCATCAAAAAAAACAACTTCCAGGGCTTCAGTCTCGCTCTCATCCGTCGGTTTACCCATGCTCTCCTCAGGTGCCTGCAGATGCTGCACAGGGAGAAGATTATCCACTGTGACCTCAAACCGGTACTGACTTCATAGTTTCTATAATACCTTGACTTCTTTTTTGGGGATATAGAATATGAGACACAATTTTAAATATAGTGAACTTTTGCACTGAATCCTGATAATTTTACTACAGAGGTTTCCCCTGAACAGTGTGAATGTCACTCCATCTTGTGGAGCCGTAGAATATTGCAGCAGCATTATTTAAAAGTGTTCGAATGTATTTCCTTCTACTTCTGAACAGGAGAACATCCTTCTGTCTCAGCGAGGTCCAGGGAACATCAAGGTGGTTGACTTTGGATCAAGCTGTTATGAACAACAAAGGGGTAAGAGCGTAAAACTCAATTGAGAGAATATGTAACAATACTTTTTTTTACCATGTCAAGATATTCAAAGAAATAGCCAGGACTGGTCCAGAGAGGTAAAATCTCATATTCCTTATGGTCTCTTCTTTCTTTTCCATTAGTGTACACCTACATCCAGAGTCGCTTCTACCGCTCTCCAGAGGTCATCCTGGGTCACCCCTACAGCATGGCCATTGACATGTGGAGTCTGGGTTGCATCCTTGGTGAACTCTACACAGGCTATCCTCTCTTCCCTGGAGAGAGCGAAGTGGAGCAGATAGCTTGCATAATGGAGGTATGATATGGACAAAACTGCATATCCACATTTGTTGTGTTTATTTTGCATGTTTCACAACTGTAAATGCACAGTATATGGTTGGTGAGTTGCTTCACTGTGTTAAGGTGTCCTGATATTTTCACTTACAGGTTCTTGGAATGCCTCCAAATGATTTTGTTCAGTCAGCATCCAGGAAGAGGTTGTTCTTTGGTGAGAATTTATCTGCACATAGTTGTGATATTTTATGTGCTGTACAGCAAACAATGTAGACTATAGGATTACTAAATTTTATCAGAAGATAAATGAACAACTAGGCTAGTACTTTGCAGAAGGTGTGAGATAACTCTATATGTGCCAAGATGATAAATCGGTACTGTGCTTGATAATTTTGTGCAGACTCAAAAGGAAACCCAAGGAACATCACTAACAGCAAGGGGAAGAAGAGGAGACCCAACTCCAAGGAGCTGTCAACTGCGTTGAAAACCAATGATGCTTTGTTCTTAGACTTTATCAAACGCTGCCTCACGTAAGTTCACTCTAAGATTCTTCTTGACTGTCTTCGAGAACAGGTTTTGCCTTTATCTGTCTCACATCCTAAATGGACTGCATAAAAAGAGTTTTTAATTAAAGTATGCTTGAACAGTACTTTATTAAAGATTAAATAACAATCTGCACTTGCAGACTTATATTGTTTTTCTGTGTTTTCAGTTGGGATCCAACCAAGCGTATGACCCCTGATGAGGGGTTACAGCATGAATGGATCCTGGAGGGAAATTTCAACAAAATCCGGCCTAGAGCCAGGCCAACAGCAAAGAAGACCTCCGACAGTTTGACCAGCACAGAGAATAGCAGTGAGCACAGTTTCCGCAAACAAGCTAACGGCAAGCCTGGTAAGAGAACACACACTTTATCATCTGTACTATATTTGAAATATAATATCCACACAAGTAAAAATGGTAGATACAACAAACTGCTAAATAGAGCAAAGACTTGCCTGTCATCTATAAAATCTGGACAGATCAGGTTGAATAGGTATGTGCTGCTCGCTTGAATGTCACATTGTTATTATTAGGATACCTATTAGCTGCATCCATAGCTGCAGACATGCCTACAGAATTGTTTTGTATTCGCCTTGAGCTGACATGTAATGTCCTTTGTTTCCATGGTACAGTGGAGAAGGCCGGCTTACAGAGCAGCACTACTGACAAGCTGAAGAGAGACGGTTCAGCAACAGGAACTAAGATGGCCCCTGCCGAGCGTTTGCGGCCCATCGGGGCCTCAGCAGAGGAGGAGGTGTATGAGAATGAGGGCAAGCTCTCCAAGGATACCAAGCAGCAAGAAGGAGGTGGAGAGAGGCCTGTTCACATCATCATCAAGCCTCAAGAGGAAGTGGGCACAGAGAAAAAAGAAAGCCAGGAACCGTCTCAGTGTTTGCCCCCTATCATCTAACAGTCAAAAGGAATCGTGCTGCGTTCATGACATGTGGGAACTGGGGATGTCCCACTTCCCACCTGAGAGTAACCAAGTTTTTGAAGTGTAAGCAAATGGATGGTTGAATCTGTAAGGCATTGCACACACAGAAAATTAAAAGATCCCTTTTCTCTTATTTGCGACAAACTCTGTCATGTTGCTTGTGTGTCTACATGACGTCACAAAACAACATGTTAGAGCACATCAAGTCTGAGTTTTGGATTTTAAGTCTTAAAACAGATCAAGTGGATGTTTCCTGCTGACAGGAAACAAACCAGTTCCCATGTGCCATGAACAAATTATTGATGACACACTGATCATCAGCATCTTCTATTTATTGTTTTAAGTATACGGTTATAGAGTATTATTTCTTTCTGTGGAACTTTGAGTTTGTATAACAGTGAGGTCAATCAACCAGTTGTACTTTTTTATATAAAGGAGTTAAGATGCAGTTACAGACAGGCATTATGTTTAAATGTGTCACAATTGAGAAATCAAGTTACAATACATAGTGCAGCACTAACTTTCTGCTGTCACTGTTTATTGAACCCAATCTTTGCTGTGCATTGACATTTTTGATAAACAGGTTAGACTTTCAACAATTTTTACTTTTCTCACTTTCCATGTTAAAAGTATCTGAGTTTAAAAAGTGCGTGGGTAAAAAATTGATCAAATCTTTGTTTTTGCTTTTTATTTGTTTTTCTTTTAGACATTTTAGCATTACTTTCATAATGGTGAAATATTTGTGTGCAATAAAGGCTGAGCCAAAAATGTTTTTTTTTATCATGTTAACAAAGAAATAAAATTATTGTTGTGTACTTTTTAATTGTAGAATGCAGTTGATGACATATTGATTACTAATGATTTCACTTGTTTATTATGGAATATGTTCGATCCTATGTTTCATATCTGTTCAACAATTTAATTCAGCAATCATAAAATATGTATTTGTAATAGAATTTATTGTATATATTTCTGCTGTAATTTCCTATGTATGTGTACAGAACATATTTTAAGAAAATATTTCAGATATTTGTGGAGGGTTTAGACAAGGTTTTACTTGTGTTGTTTCTGTATGAAAACATTTTGTAAGTGTTATAATATTTTTTTATATTAGAAACATAAAGACAATCCTATTATTGATAGTTTGTGCCTTGCAGTATTAGAAATCTTGCACTTTACTGTTGTGTGTGTACACCTGGATAAAAAACCATTACATTCTTACCTGTCAAAGAGACAAGGGTACGGACTACCCTGCCAGATCCCTCTTATTTGACATAATGATGTCTCAGCTAATACAGAACATAACCAAGTTTTAACAGTTGATTTGTCTTTAGTCGCCAACAGAGATCCAGTGTAATTTGAAGATAGACCTGTGCCCTCTTTATCTATTAGCTAAGCAACCAGCGATCCAGAGAGGATGGATTGTAGCTGAAATAAGAAAAGTACGTTTTTATGTCTTATATGATGAAATAAAAAGTTGTTTCAAAGACCATATTCTGTGTTTTTGTTTCCATGATTCAACTTGAAATGATACTGACTCATTGTTGGCAGATTGTTCAGGTCTGACTCAGACCACAGACTAGTTGTAAGGTTTTATGATGTTAAATTTGAATACATGTTTCAATTAATTGTAGCTGCCAAAGTACAACTTAATGTCTCTTTATAATATTCCATCTCACAAAATGTGTCTCTTACTTTAACATTTGCTGTTTGCTTTGCAATCCATAACAAATATATGTTATGTTGTGTTCCACCCTCAGAACAGCAACATGAGCTCTGATTGGCCAGCTGCTACATGCATTTGCTGCACAGTGCTGCCACCTTCTACTGTGCTATGTCATTGAACCATTACAGCTTTTTTCTGTTTGCTTAGGCACAATTTCTAAAACTATAGGCTATTTTTGCAAAACTCTACACACTAATCACAAACAAAACATCATACATCTCTTGCAAATGCCAACAATTCTCACAAAACTTCTCAATCAGAAATTGTGTTTTTGTATCAATACAGTCCACACAAACATCTTTGAATAAGCACATGAAGCAGCAACTATGCGCTGATGGTAAAAATGAAAAACACTTGTGGCTTTTGCATTTTCTCAGTGTAGTGTATAGCAGTTTGCATCAAGGTTTTGTCATGCATGTAATACAGTAAAACTCACATACACACAGGTGCCCAAATGTGTAAAGTATGGATGTGTGTTTCTCACTTCTTTTACATGAATTGAGTTTATTTTGAAAATGACTCTGTACAGCAGCTTCACCCAATGCAGAGAGACTCTATGTGGTGGTACCAGTATGTTCTCTGAGTGTGATGCAGTCACTCCGGCTCTGGGGTGAACAAACAACTGGTTTTCTTGCTTTTAAAAGAATTTGAAGAGCTTTGCAAGAATGGTTTGCTTTTGCAAGAATGGTTTGCTTTTGCAAGAGATGTATGATGTTTTATTTTTTGATTAGTGTGTTGAGTTTTGCAAAAATCGCCAATAGTTTAAAATATTGTGCCTAAGCAATCAGAAAAAACTGTAAACAGCAAGTTGCAAATCGTGAGTCCTTTAGAATTGATTGAAATACATTTTTAAAAGCAATTTTTTATCAATTAAAGGTAAAAACAAACATTTATAACCCCTCCACACTGATTAAGGAATGTTTTATTATAGTTTTTTCTGAAAGCATACCTAATTTTTAGCTACACACATATACCATCTTAATTTCTAAGAACCAATTGAACACTGATGTGCTCAGTGTAAAACATTATTATGAATGCCTTATCAGGATATATGGTGGGGAGATAAACTACTGAAAAGTGTGGGAGAACCAGTTGCTGACCATAGCATGACAAAGTACCTGGGCTGCTCTGAGCCATCTATCTGGTCTGGCAGAATGAGCATATTGTGTAGTGTATCGAGGAATGTGATAAGACAGGCAGTGTTGTAGCGGCCAAGGGTGGCATAGTGATGGATGAAGCTGTGGTGGTCAATGCCTGCAGACACAGTGATTTTGCTTCCTTTCTGGCCAAGGACTTTGACAATAGCACAAGCATCAATTGTGGAAATGTGGATATTTGACTCTTTCTGTGTTCCTTTCGAATGGCACCCCTTTAGAGCTATTTCATCCTCATCTGGTTTCGGCGCATGACATGGTCCAGTATTGATAAACTCACTCTGTCAACATTTTGGAATATGTCATTGCGTTGATGTCTATGCTTTTACTTTGTATTTGCTTTGGTGTTATGTTGTTGTTTTCTAGAACCATGTTAATGATTTCAGGCTCCTGTTAAGGAGACAGAAGGTGTTCCCTACCACTTTGTGGAGGTAATCTTTCTGTTGTGCAAAAGATGCAAATAAAGTAAAATAATGTAAATACTGTGAAGGTAGGAATACAGTTCCCAATCTCATCAGAGATAATGGCTCTTTTGGTCTTGGTCTTGGTCTTGGTCTTATACCCATCCTCCTCCACCCCGTCCTCCTTCTCTTAGTCTCACTCCATATGTTCCATATGAAAACAAGAGATTGTATTCATATCTTGTGTCAAATGGTGAGAATTCTGTGCTCAGGGAATGTGCTTGTATTTTAGCAGAATAGGTTCAGTGGGTTGGTACATTAATTACAGGTTTACATTTTAGTGTTAGTGTGTAAACCACTGAAAAAAACAGTAACTGAAAACAGAAACTGACAGTCTGTGCATTTTACAAACAAGCATAACAAATAATTCTCTGAACACATGGTCTCTCAGGCCTGCCATAGGATGTCATATGATCTTGCCAGAGACATTTCCATGCATTTAAATACTTGTGTCCGCATGACATACACACATTCTGGATACGTTCTGTATTGTTAGGACCACATCTTTAAAATCAGAGGTGTTTTTAGCATTGTGTGCGCGCAACTCTACAGATAACGTTACTACTGTAGCGCTGTCGAGAATTGACATGCGTGTATTTTGGCACACAAGGTATGCCGTAGTCGGAAAGATGGCGACCGTGGCGCTGGTTAGCCGTCCTGCGAGTGTCCTTCCAAAAATTTCAAGTGAGTAGTGTCTAAACAGTAGGCATTTCTCAATGACATAAACATGTTAGAGTACGATGTTGTGATTTCAGATATTCACACATAGCTACTCTAACACGGGCTCACAGTTAGACCCAAGACTCGGCTCGAGTGACCTTGCTAACCGGTTCGGCTAGTCACCTGCTAGCTAGGGATTAGCTAGCTATTAGCTCACTTTGGACCGTTTCAATAATTGTGTCACCAGCTATCTGACCACCACGTTACCACCCGCATCACTATGTCCATTAGCGTTAATAAATGAAGGGTAATGCGTTAAATTAAGCTGAGGATCAGCCGCTGTCTTTTCCGGTGGGATACTTGACGTGGCCTCTGCTATAGTGGCTCAAAACAAAACACTTGTTTTATGAACATGAATTAACGCAACGATATGTTTTTACCCTGGAAAGATATCAACAGTTTTATATATATGACTAACTGATCTGTTTTACAGTGACAAGCGTATGGTACATCGACACTGCATGTAACGTTACAGGCGTTTGTGCAGGGACCCCGAGGTCGCGTTAGCTCCTGTCTGCTCTATGGTTCACAACAGCTGAGTTTCATTAACATTATTATGTGATGTGGATATATACTATTCATCCACTGGCATATTCAAAGGTTCCTGTTATGAATTGTATTATTCCTAAAAAAAACATCCAGAGTTTTAAGATGCCTTTTTGCTCATGTGTTGGTTAATTTCATCTGGTCAGTGCATACAGTAATTTCTTCACCACTAGTCTACAGCTAGTTTGTTGTGTGTAAAATACAGTGTAATCAAATAAATAGTGACATACAGCACCACAGCAGTACAGTGTTCAGTGTTACATATTAAGCATGGATAATTACAATTTTAGCAGTGTTTCTAATACCTGTCTGTCCCATTTATACAACTTTTAAATGACAATAAGATTTAGTAACAACTCAGTAAGTGTAATGCCATGCAATTTGAGAGCACTCCAAATAAACTGTAACACTGTTTCAATAAAAAACATTGTAACCTCCATAAAGAAAATATGTTTTGCTTAATTAGTTTCAGCAAGGTGTACCTAATGCTGTGGCAACTGAGTGTATCTTACTGCTTGACTCGGATCATAAGCTGCCTGTGTCCCTCTCTCCTCTTTAGGTAGCTGCTCCCCTGCTGTGTTGTCAGCTGCATCCATCTCCACAGTCCAGCAGAGGAAGCTTCACCATGCTGTTGTCCCCAAAGGGAAAGGAGGACGCTCCTCCTCCAGTGGAATAGCGGCAACGGTGTTTGGTGCCACAGGTTTTCTGGGCCGATACGTAGTCAATAGGCTGGGTGAGTTACAAAAAATATAGCATAAATACTGACGCTAACTTATATGCAAACTAGTTTACTACTCTAATAGTGCTTGTAAACATCACATCTGATGAACAATTTTATTTGTAATGTTGTCTTATTTGCTGTTAACGTGTCATCCCATAAGAGGTCTTAAACATTGTTTGAATTGGGTTTTATTGAACTTGATTGCCTTTAAATCATAAGAAACAAGATTTCTAAGCACAGTTGGACATTGTAATTGAAGCGGCTGTGAAGTTGATGTATTTATATTATTGCTATCAATTTCCGATTTATCGATTTAAAAACAATTCCCCCTAAAAACTGCTAATGAAACAAACATGATATTGTATTTGTTTATTTACTGATGATTTCTGCAGGTCGGATTGGCTCTCAGATTGTAGTCCCTCACCGCTGTGATCAGTATGACATCATGTACTTTAGGCCCATGGGTGATCTTGGACAAATAATTTTCATGGTAAGATGCATACAGACACACGGGCACCTTGCAGAAATGTTGCATTTAGAGCCTTAAATTAAATGCAAATGTGTTGTGTCTGTCTTTCTTACTGCAGGAGTGGGATGCCAGGAACAAAGACTCCATCAAACGGGCTTTGGAGCACTCTAATGTTGTCATCAACCTAGTGGGAAGAGAGTGGGAGACATGGTAAAACGTCTTAAAGCATCTGATTTATCTGATATTATGTTGTTCACATTAAATAGAATTGTATTTATTTGACATTTTGGAGATGTAGGTATAGGTGAATTTTGGAGTACATTGCTGAATAGCTGTGTAAATTTTAGGTAAGCATTCACAAGCAAGTATTTCTCCTTTTTTGTGTAAAGGAACTATCGCTTTGAGGATGTTTTTGTGAGCATCCCACAGCAGATTGCCAAGGCAGCCAGAGAGGCCGGCATCACAAAATTCGTCCACATGTCTCACCTCAACGCTGACATACGCAGCCCGTCCAAATACCTGAGGAACAAGGTAGACGGCTATTTCTCCACCCACATACTGCACATCTCTCTTACTCAGGCCCCATCCACACTGCTCCGTTTTTGTTTAAAAACAGAGTTTTAAATCAAATACGATCTCCGTCCACACCAGTGTTTTAACTGTATATCAGAGCTGATATTTGTCTATATTAAAACTACTGAAAACGCACATCTAGATGCTGTTCATTTACTGGGCATGCGCATGCCGGTGTAAACATGAAGCAGATGGCCTGTTCTGTAGTTACAGAAGAGTTGGCGAAAGAATAAAGTTATGCAGACGAAGAATCACACCAGATTTTATTTTGTATGGACCAATAGCAAGCTGGAACTATTACTGAATACAAAGTCAACGGTGACTTGCACTGTACAAAATATTTTAATAAAAATACCAAATCAAAAACTCCTGTACTGAGACACTACCCAGAGTTTTAAAATGAAAAACAGGGTGTGCGGCATTTTCAGACTTCTCCGTTTTCGCTGTTTTAGTCTGGACGGGAGGTCCAAACGTAGCAATAGGTTTTAAAACTAAAATGCAGTAGTGTGGATGTGGCCTCAGTCAAACTACGGTATCTGTGTTTCTGTTGAACAGTATATACGCTCACCGGTCACTTTATTAGGTACACCTTGCTAGTACCAGGTAGTACCCCCTTTTGCCTTCAGACCTGCCTTAATTCTGTGAGGCATACTTTCAACAAGGTGTTGGAAACATTCCTTAGAGACTTTGGTCCATATTGACATGATAGTATCGCGCAGTTGCTGCAGATTTGTCGGCTGCACAACTATGATGGCAATCTCCCGTTCCACCACATCCCAAAGGTGCTCTATTGAATTGAGATCTGGTGACTGCAGAGGCCATTGGAGTACAGTGAACTCATTGTCATGTTCAAGAAACCAGTTTGAGATGATTTGAGCTTTGTGACATGGTGCATTATCCTGCTGGAAATAGCCATCAGAAGATGGGTACACTGTGGTTATAAAGGGTTGACATGGTCAGCAACAATACTCAGGGACGCTGTTGCGTTAGTCAATTGGTACTAAGGGGCCCAAAGTGTGCCAAGGAAATATCCCTCACACCACTACACCACCACCCAACCAGGCTGAACCATTGATACAAGGCAAGATGGATCCATGCTTTCATGTTGTTGAAGCCAAATTCTGACCCTACCATCTGAATGTCGCAGCTGAAATCGAGACTCATCAGACCAGGCGACGTTTTTTTCAATCTTCTGTTGTCCAGTTTTGATGAGTCTGTGTGAATTGTAACCTCAGTTTCCTATTCTTAGCTGACAGGAGTGGCACCTGGTGTGGTCTTCTGTTGCTGTAGCCCATCTGCTTCAAGGTTGGACGTGTTGTGCGTTCAGAGATGGTATTCTGCATACCTTGGTTGTAACGCCCATCCTCCTCTGACCACTGACATTGATGTCAGTGGTCAGAGGAGGATGGACAAACTGGTTCGAGATGACAGAAAGGCAACAGTAACTCAAATAACTCGTTTGAGTTAACAAGGCATTGTTGATGTCAGTTCGCTCACTGGATATATTCTCTTTTTTTCGGCTCATTCTCTATAAACCCTAGAGATGGCTGTGCGTGAAAATTACAGCATATCAGCAGTTTCTGAAAAACTCAGACCAGCCCGTCTGGCACCAACAACCATGCCACGTTCAAAGTCACTTAAATCCTATTTCGTCCGCATTCTGATGCTCGAATTTCAGCAAGCTTTGTTTTGAACTTCAGCAAGTTGTCTTCACCTTGTCCACATGCCTAAATGCATTGAGTTGCTGTCATGTGATTGGTTGTTTAGCTATTTGTGTTTACAAGCAAGTGACCAGTGAGTGTACATGTTTAAACCAGTGTATTTTAAAGGGCACAGAAGGTTAATCTTTATTAATGTAGTTGATCATTGTGTATAATGTTGCTTTACCAAAGGCTGTAGGAGAGACGGCAGTGAGAGATGAGTTTCCTGATGCCATCATCATGAAGCCCTCTGAGATCTTTGGGAGGGAGGACAGATTCTTCAACCATTACGCAAGTAAGACATATCGTTTGTGTGTGTGAAACAGATCATGAATGCGGCCATAGATTAAGATCATCAAGTATGCTGTGTGATGGGTATTTGAATTTCTTTTGACCATTTCAGTGTTCCACAGTGCTGAAAATGTTTCCTTTGGTACAAACATTGAGCCAGCTGCTACCAGTGAAAATTTAATGTGATTGCTCTTATCCTTTTTCAGACATGCGCTGGTTTGGCAATGCTATTCCACTCATATCAATGGGGAAGAAGACAGTGAAGCAGCCTGTCCATGTAAGTTTATTGAAAGGAAATCTAATATTTTCCCTTTCATAATAAATTCAAACTTCAGATTCTGTCATTTGCGTGTTATTTACAATTTTACAAAACATCATTGCCAGAAAAACAAAAACTGATTAGTTAGCAGCTGCACAGGGCTGATTCTGTGTGCTTGACCATCGCTGCCCTCGGGCCAACTTTGAATGGCTGTCCACAAACATTCGGCCTTTAAGTTGTTACAGTATCATGTAGGGCTGCAGCTAACGATGATATTAGTATTTGAAGCTTCTATAGATTATTTCAACGATTCATCGATGCGTCGTTTAAGAAGTACTTTTGCTTGGCGGCGATGCATTTTAGTAATCGATGAATCGTTTCAGCCCTAGTCTCATGTGACTTTATTCGCATTGAGGATTTAAGGGCGATGGCATAATAAAATATGACAGACATTCAAAGCTTCATTTGAATGCCCCAATTGAAGCTTCAAATGTAATAAAAAGTGACTTTCCACTTTTGTCTAAAGGAGACAATACACACCTCACACAAACACTCAACTCACTGAATGTGCCTATTAAATGAACCCAACTAAACAGTCTCTTTTCTCCCTCAGGTGGTGGATGTGGCCAAGGCCATCATCAATGCTGTCAGAGACCCTGATGCTAATGGAAAGACGTTTGCTTTAGTTGGGTAGGTAGTCAGCACTCAGATAGCTTTGCGTGAAAACCTGTGCCTAGAAGTTGAGAAAATACTGAAATTTGATAACAGATTGGACACGTACAGCACAACTAATTTAGATGTATAGCAAATATTGTGAGCATCATAATAACCATAGTTTGTACTGAGCAAGAAAGCGTACTAGTTGTGGGTGTGAGCAGAATTTTGCTTTTATAGGCTTTGTGGGCTTTATAGACTGCCCACAATTGATGTGATTTGTTTATTTGTTTTGTTTTTTACTTAGAGTATGTGTGTATGGAAACCTTGTGTCAGCATGCGTTGGTCCATGGTTCATGCCCTTCATGTTTATCACATGTGAGCATAGATTACATAACGAGGACTCTCCTTCATCAGTGTCTTCTCTTGTTGTCTAGTCCGAACCGTTATCTCCTTCATGACCTGGTGGAGTACATCTACGCAGTGGCACACAGACCTTTTGTGCCCTACCCCCTGCCCCGCCCACTCTATCAGTAAGTGCTTTATACGGAGACGAGTCGTCTTCTATGTAACTGACAAAAGTTTTTAACCACGCTGAATGCATATTTCTAAACTAAACAAGAGATGTTTAAAGATTGCCAAGTGCTACAATATTTACACACATGGGTCAGGCCGTTTTCTAGAGTTGTTTGTCACAGATCCTATTTTGCAGCTTACCCCATGTTTGCGGCTTACATGTATGTACTGATACAAACAATTGAAACTCTGCTGCCACTGCCAGGGACAAAGGCAGACTGCAGCATATCATCCACTCTGCAGAGAAGGTTACCAGCTGCAATCTACTGTACTACTGTACAATCATGTGATAGCTTGTTTTTTTCTTTTCAGCCTTGCTGCTCAGTTTTTTGCAATGAACCCATTTGAGCCGTGGACAACCCCAGACAAAGTCGAGAGGGTAAGGAAACCCAAGATTCTGATTTTGGTATAACTTTAAACTTGACCACCAACTGTGAAGGCTCTAATGCCAACACTCCAGATATTCACTATTGCACTGCTCTTTTATTTATAAGTTTCACACAACAGACATGAAGTACCCAGGACTTCCAGGTCTGGAGGATCTTGGCATCACTCCATCTGCTGTAGAACAAAAGGCTATTGAGATTCTGCGCCGCCACCGCCGATTCCGTTACCTGGAAGCTGACCTGGATGAGACAAAACCAGCCAAAACTGTCAGCTATTAAACTACCTGACCACTTCCCAACATCACTGAGGATGTCAGTACCTCTGATTTGCTTGGTCTTTAACTATATTCTGTACATAAAAAAAAAAAATTATCATCCAATGGTTATCTTGTTTTTCTTTTTTTCATCAGATACGACAATGCCATTATGAGAGAGTATTCAGCTGTTACATATTCACGTCATTTGACTTGAAAATTTTTACACCTGAATCATGGTTGGTAATAAATCAGGAGAAACACACCATTATGCTGTGACAAATACTAAACTCTGCTGCGGTCTGCAGGAACATGGCTAATTTATTTTTAATAACATATTTAATGTTTACACAATACATAGTACGAGTAATAGAGACTGAGACACAGTGTAGAATCAACATACACATACATTTTTATATCTGCTGTGATGTAACGTAAAACAAAACAAGCACAGTAAATACAGAAGTGCACTTTGAAACCTCCATGATAGCTTGATAGTGTCAGATTAGTCTGCCTCTACAACTTAGTGAGGTACTAAGATTAAAATTGGCATCGACTCGGTTCCTATCTCAGCCTCAATAAATCATGCCCTTTTGATTTAAACAGCTAAATTGAAAGACCCAACTGAAGTAGTAATTTATGGTGCATATGGTAGGAAAGTGTTATCTTTAAGATAACGTTCTTTATTGTACTACTTGAGCTGTAAAGTGTGGAGTGAAGAGTTGCTTGGACAGTACAGAATGACTGATGTGATCCTTTGTGAAACCACAATGAAGACCTACTTGGGGAGAGCTGGAATAATTGGATTCTTTTTATTCTTAATATACATCTACATGAATGTGTGCTGGAGAGCAGGCAAATCTTTACCAGAAGGATTCAAAGATCAAGAGGTTGTGAGGAGGAAACTAGACCGGATCGAACAGACCCTAAACAAGCTTGGTGAGTATCAATTCAGATCAAAAAGACTAAAAGGTCAAGTGTAAAGTTCTGGCTTCGTACTCATTAAAATGGAGTAGGAAATAACTAAAAATATTGCAGTATATTAAAGTTTTGATGTTTACAGGTAAGTAACTGAACAGAAAGACATTTTCACTGATAATTCTGGCACAAGCAAGACTCATGCTAGCTGAAAGACTGGTGGGTTTAAATAAATTAGATAAAGAGTTCAGAATTAGAATGAGATTTATTGGCAGGTACATTTTAATTTTAGTCAGTGACAGTGGGGGACCTGGGCCATGTTGAGGAGGTCCGCTGCAGATGGAAAGAGAATCAGAATGAGCTTTACTGCTAAGTAGTGTTTTACACATACAAGGAATTTGCTTCGGTAATAAAGGTGCTACACGTAGACAAATATAGTTGACAAATGTAGAAACATAAATATGGAATAAACAAATGCAAGGATAAGAATAATAGAGAAAAATAATACAACTATTTGCAGAGAAAGAACAATGTGGCAGATATTTACATGTGCATTACTCTGGTTTGTGTTGTGCAGACATTGCATCGAAAGGGGATGTTGTGTATATAAATGTTTAAATTGACAATATAAAAACAACAACAATTAACAACAAATATGTGAAATGTGCCAGGTTTGTGCATGATATGAAGTGAAATTTACATGTGCAGAGACATTTGTATTATTTGAAAAGGGGGGGGGGGGGGGGG
>NC_060171.1:26205558-26207536 GCF_021292245.1 Micropterus dolomieu | reverse complement strand
TCCCATATTAAGTCACGAGATATGCAGACTAAGCATCAAAGTAGAAGAAAAAGAACAACAACAAAAAACAGAACACACAAGAAAAAGAAAAAAAAATGGAAATAAAAATAAACAACAAGCGATAGAAAGCAATTCAATACAAACCAACAATACTTAGAAAAAGAAAAGAAAAAAAAAAACTACATAAAGGAAAGGAAACCCAAGATTCTGATTTTGGTATAACTTTAAACTTGACCACCAACTGTGAAGGCTCTAATGCCAACACTCCAGATATTCACTATTGCACTGCTCTTTTATTTATAAGTTTCACACAACAGACATGAAGTACCCAGGACTTCCAGGTCTGGAGGATCTTGGCATCACTCCATCTGCTGTAGAACAAAAGGCTATTGAGATTCTGCGCCGCCACCGCCGATTCCGTTACCTGGAAGCTGACCTGGATGAGACAAAACCAGCCAAAACTGTCAGCTATTAAACTACCTGACCACTTCCCAACATCACTGAGGATGTCAGTATCTCTGATTTGCTTGGTCTTTAACTATATTCTGTACATAAAAAAAAATTATCATCCAATGGTTATCTTGTTTTTCTTTTTTTCATCAGATACGACAATGCCATTATGAGAGAGTATTCAGCTGTTACATATTCACGTCATTTGACTTGAAAATTTTTATTGTTTTACTACACCTGAATCATGGTTGGTAATAAATCAGGAGAAACACACCATTGTGCTGTGACAAATACTAAACTCTGCTGCAGTCTGCAGGAACATGGCTAATTTATTTTTAATAACATATTTAATGTTTACACAATACATAGTATGAGTAATAGAGATTGAGACAGTGTAGAAACATCATACACATTTTTACATCTGTGACGTAATGTAAAACAAGCACAGTAAATACAGAAGTGCACTTTGAATCCTCCATAATAGCTTGATAGTACCTCACTAAGTTGTAGAGGCAGACTAATTTGATACTAAGATTAAAATCGGCATTGACTCGGTTCCTATCTCAGCCTCAATAAATCATGCCCTTTTGATTTAAACAGCTAAATTGAAAGACCCAACTGAAATAGTAATTTATGGTACATATGGTAGGAAAGTGTTCTTTA
Source organism: Micropterus dolomieu (assembly GCF_021292245.1). NCBI lineage: Eukaryota > Metazoa > Chordata > Actinopteri > Centrarchiformes > Centrarchidae > Micropterus > Micropterus dolomieu. The sequence goes on along the minus strand of NC_060171.1, from coordinate 26,206,423 downwards.
TTGTACTACTTGAGCTGTAAAGTGTGGAGTGAAGAGTTGCTTGGACAGTACAGAATGACTGATGTGATCCTTTGTGAAACTACAATGAAGACATACTTGGGGAGAGCTGGAATAATTGGATTCTTTTTATTCTTAATATACATCTACATGAATGTGTGCTGGAGAGCAGGCAAATCTTTACCAGAAGGATTCAAAGATCAAGAGGTTGTGAGGAGGAAACTAGACGGGATCGATATAAGTTTTGATGTTTACAGGTAAGTAACTGAACAGAGACATTTTCACTGATAATTCTGGCACAAGCAAGACTCATGCTAGCTGAAAGACCGGTGGGTTTAAATAAATTACATAAAAAGTTCTGAATTAGAATGAGATTTATTGGCAGGTACATTTTAATTTTAGTCAGTGACAGTGGGGGACCTGGGCCATGTTGAGGTCCGCTGCAGATGGAAAGAGAATCAGAATGAGCTTTACTGCTAAGTAGTGTTTTACACATACATGGAATTTGCTTCGGTAATAAGGTGCTACATGTAGACAAATATAGTTCACAAATGTAGAAATATATAAATATGGAATAAACAAATGCAAGGATAAGAATTATAGAGAAAAATAATACAACTATTTGCAGAGAAAGAACAATGTGGCAGATATTTACATGTGCATTACTCTGGTTTGTGTTGTGCAGACATTGCATCGAAGGAGGATGTTGTGTATATAAATGTTTAAATTGACAATATAAACACAACAACTATTAACAACAAATATGTGAAATGTGCCAGGTTTGTGCATGATATGAAGTGATATTTACATGTGCAGAGACATTTGTATTATTTGAAAAAAAGGGGGGGGGGGGGGGGTGGGGGGGGGG
>NC_060171.1:26071774-26205538 GCF_021292245.1 Micropterus dolomieu | reverse complement strand
AGGGTGAGGGGGTGCCTGGTCCCTGGCAGTGGCAGCAGCGTACCAGATGGTGATAGAGGTGGTGAGGATGGACTCAATGATGGCGGTGTAGAAGTGCACCATCATTGTCTTTGGCAGGCTGAACTTCTTCAGCTGCTGAAAGCAGAGCCGAAATCCGCAAACAGGATCCTGGCGTAGGTTCCTGGGGAGTCCAGGTGCTGGAGGATGTAGTGAAGGGCCATGTTAACTGCATCATCTACAGACCTGTTGGCTCTGTAGGCGAACTGTAGGGGGTCAAGGAGAGGGTTTGTGATGGATTTAAGGTGAGACAACACAAGGCACTCAAAAGACTTACCACAGAGGTCAGGGCGACGGGTGTGTAGTGATGGTGGAGGCTTTGAAGCAGGCTGCACATGGCATGTCTCCAGTGAGGTGTTAAAAATGTTCAGGTTTATAGCTGGTGATCTGTCTGAACCCCCTCCAGACAGAAGCAGAGTCGTTACTTGAGAAATGGTGTTGAAGTTTCTCTGAATACAGCCGTTTTTAACATCTTGCAACGCTAAACCTGTACTTTGGCTCCTTAAGCCTGGCTCGGTCTCTACTCCAAAACGCCTCTTCCTTTTCCAACCTTAGCGTCGAGCTTAGCAGTGAGCAAGGGTTTGTCAATGTTATAACTCACACTGGTGCATGATGGTACACAGCTGTCCTCACAGAAGCTGATGTAGGACGTCACAGCATCTGTAAAGTTATCTAGACTGTCGGTAGCAGTCCTGAAAACATTCCATTCCCAGTCAGTACAGTTGACATACACACCTATAACCTCACTGGTCCACTGCAAGTAAATCAAATTTAAAGAAATTATAGATTTTTGCCAACTAGTTTTTACTACAATTAGCATCTGTATTGTTGACTGTTGATAGAACATTTTAAGTATACAGCAGAGCTTTGATTTGCAGACTGAGCTACTGAACCTCAGTTTCATCTGAAAGTTCACCTGCTGAGAAAGGCTTCATTTACACCAGCACTGTGTGTGTAATGTGTTAGTTTTCCATTTCTGATCAATTTTGGTTATTTCATTTTATACTTAACCCTGTAAGACCCGTGGTTGTAAAATTACAAAATCACTTTTAGCTCTCCCAAAAGCACATCTGCAAATGTTTTTTTTTTTTAAAAAAGACCACATTTACAAAGCAAATGGCTCCTATTGTTTAGCCTCACAGTGCCATTAGATTATGAATTCTGGTCATAAGGCCATGAAATCATACGACCTGTGAACTTTCCTGGAAGTACATCTCTTTGGACTGGACTTCATTGGACTTAAACACTAAAGTGAGTAAAATCCCTGAAATATTTTTGTGATTGTTAGAATGTCTAGTTCATGTAAATACTATGTAATTGTGTAATGCATGCATAACATTTCAGCTTATGTCTTTGTTGTAATGTAAGAATAGTTGTCAAAAAAAGCATGTGCACCTTGCAAACATTGCCCTTCTTGAATGTTCCTATACACACACACACACACACACACTATAAATCCTTATAGAAATAAAATGTGATCATTTGATGATCAACTATTTCTAAATGTGTTATATTTTTAATTCTTTCAGTTCCAGTATTTGAAATTGTTAGTAAACAGTAGGGCTGACCCCGAATAGTCGAAGACGTGATGCTTCAATGGGCGGAGGCTGATTCGACTGTCAATCTCAGTTGAAGCTTCGCAGCGAAACAAGGATCATGCCATTTTGGTGATATGTGGGTGCTCACTGTCTGATTTTACATAGAACCCTCACAATAAGTTAATATACAGAGTCTTTCAAAATAAATATGAAAATAATGCTGTAAATAAAAATGTGAGAAGTAGTGCGTAAATAAATCCAGAATTGTAACCAAGAATAACTCATTTATTAATAATCAGTAACTGGAAAGAGGATGGTGAATACTACAAATAATCAAATTACATTGGAAGATAAGTTTAACAAACAAGTTACCCATTTTTAAACACTCCCAGTTATTACTGATCATTGGACCAAACAAAAAGCCAGAGTGGGCCTGGACCAGCTATGGAGAGGCATTCTAAGGGTGTGCTCCAGGGGTGCAACAACTTACCTACCGCATGTGCCCACTGCAATTGATTGTCACTGCAAACCGGTTCACTGCAAATCGTGTCACTACCAAATCGTGCCCCAGTGCCGTTAACGCTACAATAAAATACAAGCACAGTCCACTAGGGGAGTGCCGGTTGGAGGCACTACAGCCAGAGCGTACCAGCAACAATGGTTAAAATCCTAATTTCACAAAGGCAAAACAGCAGCTGACCACCTACAATTGAAAACATACATATTAAACAGATTTATAAAAGTAATTAACAATTACCTCAGGTATTTATCATACTCTACTTGTTGCTCCTTAAGCTTCTCATACCTTAACACAGGGTGCTCTGTGAGGAATACTACATCACGCCACTCCAGACAGGGAACCTTGGTCTCAGTCAAACTACATAACAGGCAGGCAGTAGACTGCTGCAAAACATACAACCTCAGTCACTGGGAAAAGACAATGAAAACATAAGACAAGGTTTTTACTCACTCACCTACCTAGACATCCCAGAGGGTTCATGTGGCAACAGATAGGCAGGGAAAAAGCAAAGAGGCAGCCATGATACTACAGCTGCTTTAAATATGCTCAGCTAATGAGGGAGTTTGATCTGGGTGGAGCTAATTTGATGCTCCAGAAGTGCGTTCAAGAGCAAGGCTAAAAACCTATAAGCCTGCATAGAAAACACACCCCACTACACAAAGAACCTTGGTGTTTGGTTTGATAGTAATTTAAATTTTGAGCAGCACACCACAAAGCTTGTTCAATCATGTTTTTATCAATTTAGAAATATAGCAAAAATTCGATCTATGTTAACTTTTAAGGACACCGAGACCATTTTACACGCCTTCATCTCATCACGCCTGGATTATTGCAACAGCCTTTTAACTTGTTTATCGCCAAAAATCTACTGATCGACTCCAGATTGTCCAGAACTCAGCTGCCAGGCTTTTAACCAGAACAAAGAAATATGACCACATTACTCCTATTTTAGCTTCATTACACTGGCTCCCAGTATGTTTTATAATTGACTTTAAAATTTTACTGATCACTTTTAAAGCTCTTCATGGCCTCTCGCCTTGTTATATTTCTGAACTTTTAGTCCCATACACACCAGCACGTACCTTGAGATCCTCGGGCAGAGGTCTGTTGTCTGTTCCAGAGTCTCGACTGAAAACTAAAGGGGACAGAGCGTTTGCTGTCAGGGCCCCGAGGCTCTGGAACAGCCTGCCTGAGGAAATCAGGTCGGCTGAGTCAGTGAACTCTTTTAAGTCCCTTCTTAAAACATACTTTTATAGGAGAGCCTTTCCCGATCTTATTTGACTTTATTTTATCCCTTTTATTTTATTCTATTTTATTTATTTTATATTTATCTTAAACGTGTATTTTAGTCTTTTCAATGTTTTCTTGCTTTTATCTTGTATTGTTTTTGTATTATTGTCTTTTGGGTATTATTGGGTCTTTACACTTGTTAAAGCGCTTTGTAACTTGTTTTTGAAAAGTGCTCTACAAATAAAGATTATTATTATTATTATTATTATTACTGCCTGTGACCTTAAGACTAAATCTTGTGGATTGAAATTGAATTTAGAGAATTTGAATTGAGAGAACTGAAAGTGAAAGCACAGAAAGACTTGAATTTTAGTGAGCTCAAATACAGTTTCAGTTTAGTTTCAAGTTTATTGGAATTCAGTTTCAAACTAATAAATTCAAATTCAAGTCGAGCAATTCAAATTCAGTTTTTTAATGCAATTATTCAAGTTGAGCAATTCAAATTCAGTTCTAAATGTTTTGAATTCAGCCCATACAACTTCAGTATAATTTGACTTTGAACTAAGGGTGTGCATTGTCTCATTTGTTCCTACTGGGTGGGGCAGATAAAAGACAGGTGTGTGACGGAAGAAACATAACGATATAGGTTACATTTAAATTGTTTATATTATTCTTGTTTTCGTTTAAAATGCTTGACAGTGTCCTTCCTAATATGTTATTGCAAACATATCAAATCATTTTTCTTAATTAAAAATATAATAAATTTAACTTTTAGAACATCAAACAGTTGATGCACATTTGCATTAGATCTGGGCTGCCTTTTTTATGTAGCTACATCTGCAACCTGTTTTCCTGGTCCACTGTAAAGACCCTATTATTTGGCTGCTAGTATCCTGGTGGTGCTGGTGCTGGTCATATAATTAGAATATCATCAAAAAGTTGATTTATTTCAGTAACTCCATTCAAAAAGTGAAACTTGTATAATGTATATATTCATTCCACACAGACTGATATATTTCACGTGTTCATTCCTTTTAATTTTGATGATTATAACTGACAACTAATGAAAACCCCAAAATCAGTATCTCAGAAAATTAGAATATTGTGAAAAGGTTCAATATTGAAGACACCTGGTGCCACACTCTAATCAGCTAATTAACTCAAAACACCTGCAAAGGCCTTTAAATGGTCTCTCAGTCTAGTTCTGTAGGCTACACAATCACGGGGAAGACTGCTGACTTGACAGCTGTCCAAAAGACGACCACTGACACCTTGCACAAGGAGGGCAAGACACAAAAGGTCATTGCTAAAGAGGCTGGCTGTTCAGAGCTCTGTGTCCAAGCACATTAATAGAGAGGCAAAGGGAAGGAAAAAAGTGTACAAGCAATAGGGATAACCGCACCCTGGAGAGGATTGTGAAACAAAACCCATTCAAAAATGTGGGGGAGATTCACAAAGAGTGGACTGCAGCTGGAGTCAGTGCTTCAAGAACCACCACGCACAGACGTATGCAAGACATGGGTTTCAGCTGTCGCATTCCTTGTGTCAAGCCACTCTTGAACAAGACACATCATCAGAAGCGTCTCGCCTGGGCTTAAGACAAAAAGGAGTGGACTGCTGCTGAGTATTCCAAGGTTATGTTCTCTGATGAAAGTAACTTTTGCATTTCCTTTGGAAATCAAGGTCCCAGAGTCTGGAGGAAGAGAGGAGAGGCACAGAATCCACGTTGCTTGAAGTCCAGTGTAAAGTTTCCACAGTCAGTGATGGTTTGGTGTTCCATGTTATCTGCTGGTGTTGGTCCACTGTGTTTTCTGAGGTCCAAGGTCAACGCAGCCGTCTACCAGGAAGTTTTAGAGCACTTCATGGTTCCTGCTGCTGACCAACTTTATGGAGATGCAGATTTCATTTTCCAACAGGACTTGGCACCTGCACACAGTGCCAAAGCTACCAGTACCTGGTTTGAGGACCATGGTATCCCTGTTCTTAATTGGCCAGCAAACTCGCCTGACCTTAACCCTATAGAAAATCTATGGGGTATTGTGAAGAGGAAGATGCGATATGCCAGATCCAACAATGCAGAAGAGCTGAAGGCCACTATCAGAGCAACCTGGGCGCTCATAACACCTGAGCAGTGCCACAGACTGATCTACTCCATGCCACCCCGCATTGCTGCAGTAATTCAGGCAAAAGGAGCCCCAACTAAGTATTGAGTGCTGTACATGCTCATGCTTTTCATGTTCATACTTTTCAGTTGGCCAACATTTCTAAAAATCCTTTTTTTGTATTGGTCTTAATTAATATTCAAATTTTCGGAGATACTGAATTTGGGAATATCATTAGTTGTCAGTTTTAATCATCACAATTAAATGAAATAAACATTTGAAATATATCAGTCTGTGTGTAATGAATGAATATAATATTCAAGTTTCACTTTTTGATTGGAATTACTGAAATAAATCTTTTTGATGAAGTTCTAATTATATTACCAGCACCTGTAAATAGGGCTAGGGTAGAATGGCTATTGAAACAAGTGTTTCAATCCGCCCGACTCCTGACTTTTAAACTTCACCAGCTTCTATGTAAACCTTTGACATTTAAAACTTCAGGATGTGTTAAAGTAGCATACTAACAAATCTGCCATGTGATTATGAAAATGGCACAATAAACACAACTTGTCATTCAAAATAAATGACCACTTGAGTGAATTTACTCTCCGTGATTGAAAACAGCTTCTTCCGTACAACTCCATGAAAGTGTGATGTATCCACCTGATTTTTGCTGTTCTGTTTTCTTGCACAATGCACGAATGAAAACAACACACAACCATTAAAAAGCTGATTATTCCAATTGGAATTAATATTGGTAGTCTATAGCCTACTATTATCTGAGATTATAATGAATAGCCTACACTACTGTTAGCCCTAATAAAACCTTAACCACAGTGGCTACACTGTATTATTGTAGCCTACTGACATTCTGCTTGTTATTTAATGTAAGAAAATTTACTAATATACTAATTGATACTGGTTTCTCCTTTAAAGTGTGGTAGTGCCTGAGGGTAAGGCAGTACCAGCTGATACACACGGCAACATGGGAATGGGGGATAGGCTACTGGCTGATTATTTCCAATCCAAAAACAGCAGCATTCCATTTTCCAACGGTCAGGTTAAACCTGTAAGTCCTGTAAAGCTAAACTAAGAGCGCTGCGTGTGATCTGAGGTTTTTATTCTCTTGCTGGGGGTGATTCGGTGTGTTACCAATATGAGAGCAGTGTGGTTAAAGCGGCCAGTCCTCTTACTCGGGGGGATTGGGGTCGTCCTCTGCATAGGCATATATCTAAAGAGTGGATATGATCAAAGGACCGACAAAGGACACAGGAGTTTGTATGACCTGGAGGAAAGCATCAGCAATCTCCGTGAGTTGAGACAAGCGTAAATATTTCTCTTATAGTGAATACAAGTTTATCTTGATCTTGATGGGTTTTTTCATCGAGTTTAGTCAGTCTGTCCTCCACTACAAATGATGAGGAAATTGAGAGAAAAATATGCACTTAACATTACAGTGACATTGTTTGAAAGTAAGTGGAATGATTCAGTAATATCAGATGAATGGCTTATAGTGGAATTTTACTTTATGTTTTGTTGTCGAGTATCAATAAAATATTATCTTTATGTAGAATCAATCATTCATCTCATGGAAAATGCCTGTGTGTGTGTTTGTATTTACATCAAGTCTATAATTTTCTGTATAAAGTTCTCATGTCTCTGGCTCATTTTGCTCTCTCCCTGTGATCCTTTTATCTCAAATTTGTCAAGACAATGTACTCAGAGTGTTTGAGCAAAAGCAGGATGCCATGCAGAAATTGCTCGAAGAGGACCGAGGTAGAAGGAGAGAAGCTGAAGAGGTCAAACAACCACCAGTCAAAGAGCAGCCACGGCAGGAAGTACAACCTGAAGCAAAGATCCAGGATCAAAAGGAGCCCCTCATAGAGAAAAAGTCTAAACTGTTCCCTGACTCCACCCTGTTCAAGGAGTGGGGGGAGAATCTGTCTGAGGATGACCAAAAAGAGGCACAGGCTTTGTTTGTGAAGTATGGATACAACGTTTTTCTCAGCGATCGCCTTCCTCTAGATCGAGCTCTTCCTGATACGAGAGATCCGAGGTACAGATTTCATTTCCCACAATGTAGAACCGGTTTGTCCACTTCATACACACAAAAACAACCTGTCCTCTGTACACTTAATTTGCATGTGGAAACAGACGTTTTTAAATGACCTGCCAACACAGGTGTAAAGTAAAAATATACATAAAACATAAAATTATTTTGAGGATTTATTTGTATACCAGTGTACATATATATAAATAAATAAATACTATCTGTATATTAATAAGTAGAGTAAATTTTTTGCTGATTATATCCTTCAGCTTTCTGTTCACATGGCTTGTCTTTAGATAAAGCCTTTAAACAGCAGACATTAATTAAAAATCCTTCTGTTTCTGAATAGGTGTGTGAAAAAGAGTTACCCAAAGGACCTGCCAAGTCTCGGAGTGGTGCTGATCTACCTGAATGAGGCCTTGTCTATCCTCAAAAGAGCCCTGCGTAGCATCATAGACCGCACCCCTAAAAACCTGCTGATGGAGATAATAATGGTGGATGACAATAGCTCTAATGGTTTGTTGGTTACAAATGAATCTGATTGTGCAAACAAACGTAACACAAAAGAGCTCACATAGTATTTACAGGCTACACAGATTACTGGGAGGCAAAGTGGGCTGATAATAATAGCCTGATAAGAAGAGGGGCTGATAATGTTTCAGGACATGTTTCATTGTGCAGATACCACTGCTGTCCATATTCCTACACCAGGTGTTTGTTCAAATAAAGGCAAACCACTACAGTCACAATAGTTTGATTGAATAAACCCTCTGTCTGAGATGTACCGTACAGTTCTAGTGACGCAGCAGGTACTGTAGTTTGCCATCAGATTTTGTTCTTTCAAATTGATTAAAATCTGACACCATATAAAGCATAACCTACTTAAAACTACTAGCCTACTACTACTACTACTACTACTTGAAACCTTGTTTTCAGCATATTTTATTAGATTTTTTTATCCTAGGGTGGACACTGTTAAACTGTAATCTATGGTGTTAAATGCATTTCAGATGTTATTTTGTGATTGTATTTTTTTATGTATCTGCTTCAAGCACTCTTGTAAAGACTGCATTCGTTACATCAACTTGCAGTTTTAAAGCAATACATTTTTGAAAATAATCTTCCCCGCTTTCTTGCTAAGAGTTAGGATGAGAAGACTGATTATGATGATGTCTGACAACTTCATGGTAACGAGGATATTAAAGCTGAATGTACTGTATTTTTTAAGTGAGTTTTAGAGTTGCTAGCAGGCAGATTTTAGGCCCTTTGTACTTGGAAACTATGAACAGAAAAGCCTCAGAATTGTGCACCAGAGCAATGTTTTGATTACAAGATTAAGAGAACTATTTACATAACACGTTTATTATTAAAGACACATTTTACTCTGATGATACTCGTACTCTTAAAAAGTACTTTATCTGTACCAGATACTCGTTTCAGCCTTTATATACAGTCTATGGTTTAAGCTGAGTACTAGCTCAACACTACTAGCTAAGGTGCTGGCGGTAGTCTTATATCAACGAGACACAGATTAGAGTGATAATGATCATCTCATCTAACTCTCAGCAAAAAAGTGAATGTGTATATTTCATAGCATGTGTTAAACTATTGGTTAAAGTGCACATAATCCCCTCTAAATAGTGGTGTTGTGGCACTAGATTGCGACATACTAAATTATGTTTCTCATTATTCTGTCCCCTAACTTACATCTATGGGTGAATAAAACATTAGAAACACCTTTCAGCATAATAACGTCAGTAACTACAACTTTAAATCAGACACAGTCACAACGTAAACTTAACATTAAACATTTCACAAGAGTAGTATTTATCACAGGGCTATTGTATTGAAATGTATACTGTGAGGCTGTCTATGATCAGAACTGTGGCCCCTACTGAAAATTCAACTGTCTCTGTGTCTGCTTTGCATTCTGGGTCATCAGTGTAGAAACTGGACTCACGGCTTCGTCTAGACTTGCTACAGTAAAACCTATACCTGTCAAGCCTGTCTCTCTCCAAATCTCAAAATAAACGCCCACATTCTCCTTTCCATACAGAAGACCTAAAGGGGGACCTTGACATTTACGTGAAGTCCCTTGAGGAGCAGAATCCAAGTCTCCGTATTGTAAGAGTGAGGCACAATGAGCAACAGGGCCTTGCTTTCGCTAGGGCTTCTGGGTGGAGGGCTTCTACCGCTGATGTGGTGGCCATCCTGGACGCACACATCGAAGTCCATGACATGTGGTAAGAATGTGGCAAAAACAAATCCTTTTCACACCTTATGTGCAATATTTGAGGATACAGTCAGTAGAAGTCTTACATAACGTTATATATTAGTTGCAGTCGCTCTAACTCGTGTCTGTTATATCTGTTATATTGAAATTCGCTTAAAATCTTCAAGCCTACCACTTACCACCACTGTAATCACAATGTTTAGTATTTCTACACAGTTCTACTTAAGTACAAACTCTGGATTCTGACTCTGGTGAGGTGATGCCCCACATTTTAGCCTTTACAAGTATAGCTCTGCTGAGAGTAATGTGCTGTTTCAGGAATGCCCTGTTTACACATGTCAGGGCTCAACCTTAAACTTTTTTGCAACTGGCCCAACTGGGCCAGTGGGTTTGAAACTTACTGGCCCGAAGACAATTTTTAATGGCCCTCCCTCCAAAAGTTATTTATCAGTGTTACAACAAAACCAAAGACTTATAAATTATGTTATTCTGATAACATATTTAATCTGTCATTAAATACACCCTGGATATAAAAAAAACTAAACTGTAAGCACAGTTAAAATTGTAAAAAAAAAAAAAAAAAAAATAAGAAGGCTAACAAAACAATTTACTTTTAAAACAAAACATACATGCTGACAGCCATTTAATAAAAAAAATGAACACAGAGCAGCGGACACCAGTCGGCTCTCTCCTGATTGACAGGCCGCCATGGTAGCGACATGTCAATCACAAGGTAGTCCCGCCCAAAAGCATACACTGCATTATCGTCTATTTAATAGGACCAACATTTACTAAATGAACATCATGCTATGTTGAAGAATACTTGAAACTAACGACTGAGACCATAAACTCATTTAAAAGTGTTTTCTGAGGTAATAAATCAGCTGAGAAGCAGCAACATTTTACCATTATTTCTAATGGAACTCGCCCCCTGCTGGCCGTTTGAGAGAATGCAGGTTTAAGTTCAGTCTGCATTGTTTCACTTTCGACCCAGATGTTGCCGCATGATTGAGATTAGAGAAATAACATTTGACAGCCACTCGTCGCGTAACTACAGCTCTGGATTGGACAACGGTGTGTGCCAAGAGCTGCAAAACAACTGCAGGATGTTGAGTTTCTAATAATTATTTTTTTTTAATAATTATGTTTTGCAGTGAGTTGCTCAACTGTCCCGACGTTACTTTTTACTGGCCCCGGGCCATCGGGCCACCGTTGTTGTCGAGCCCTGCATGTACTTTACAGTACAACCACAGTCTGATCTACTGAATACTGAGCAGCTCCCCGCCTCCACAATAGCACTGATAGTCATGATTAGTCATAGAAATATCGAACCAGCAGTCTCACCGATAAAGGACCACGAGTAAAGGACAATGACCCATTGTGAATGACACGTAACAAACTGTGTGGAGCCTTAAATTAAGGATGTTTTCTGCAGTGATGTGTAAACGGCCTCTCCTCCATTTCCTTTGCACAGGGCTGAACCCCTGCTGACACAGATCAAAGCTGACCGAACAGTGGTGGTGTCCCCTGTGTTTGACAGAGTCAACTTTGATGACCTCACGGTTACTCCATATCTTCCAGCATCACACGCCTTTGACTGGGCTTTATGGTGCATGTATGAGAGTTTTACGCCCGAGTACTACAAACTCAATGACGGCTCATTGCCTGGAAAGTAAGTGAAAGTGAAATCAATCATGTCTCGTTCTGATTTGCATATATGTCTAACAAATATAAGGCTATGGTCGTTGTAATTGTATGTTGGGTGAGGCATTCTTAATTATCATTAGTTATATTATATATTGTTATATTGATGCTGATGTACTATGTACAGTATGTTTTAAATTATACAGTAGGCAAGGCAAGGCACGTTTATTTGTAAAGCACATTTCAACAACAAGGCAATTCAAAACATAAAAGCAACATAGGGTAATTGAAAAAAAACACAAAATAATTTTTAAAAGGGTAAAATTAATTTTAAAGAGTTAAATTGGAAATAAAAACAGGGTGAAACAGGACAGTAAAAGTCGCAGTGCAGTGTACGATATTGATCCACAGCCTTACATTTGATTTAATTAAAGGCAGTGGTAGAAAAGTCTTGATTTAATAAAACTGACAGTTTCAGCAGACCTGTAGTTTTCTGGGAGCATAACAACTGAACACTGCTTCTCCATGTTTAGTTTTGACTTCGGGACAGAAAGCAGACCTGTCCCAGACAACCTGAGAGGTCTGGATGGTTCGTAACGAATCAGAAGATCAGAAATGTATTTTGACCCTAAATCATTTAGTGCTTTATAAACAAAAAGCAGTATTTTGAAATCAATTCTTTGACAGACAGGAAGCCAGTGTAAAGACCTCAGAACTGGACTGATGTGATCCACTTTTTTGGTCTTAGTGAGGACTCGAGCAGCAGCGTTCTGAATCAGCTGCAGCTGTCTGATGGATTACTTAGGGAGCCCTGTAAGGACACTGTTACAGTAGTCGAGTCGACTGAAGATAAATGCATGGATAAGTTTTTCCAGGTCTTGCTGAGACATAAGTTCTTTAATTTTCTGCAGGTGATAATAGGCTGACTTTGTAATTGTCTTAATGTGGCTGCTTAAATTCCCTGATTACACCAAGATTTCTAGCTTGGTTTGTGGTTCTTAATATTACCGATTGAACCCAAGCACTGACTTTCAATTGTTCTTCCTTGGCTCCAAAAACAGTAACTTCAGTTCTATCTTTGTTTAATTGAAGAAAATTCTGGCACATCCAATTGTTAATTTGTTCAATATAGTTACTCATCGCTTTTATGGGATCATAGTCCCCTGCAGTTTTCAGGGCCTGTGGGAAGAAACCTGAGAGAAGAGACATGTTGACAATTTGTAGTATATCTGAGACCATGCATTTAGACACATTTTTGAATAAACCTGTTGGCAGAATATCAAGGCAGCAGGAGGAGGATTTCAGATGTTGTATTATGTCCTCCAGGTTTTTGTGGTTAATAGAATCAAATTGTGTCATGCTATTTGAATTGTTTTTAAGTGGACAAAGGGACAACACATATCCAGTACTTAACTCAGACAGTTCCACTTCCTTTTAGGAGTCCGTCCGTCATGGGTATCCTCGTTGCTGACAGGAAGTTTCTAGGAGAAATTGGAGTCCTCGATGAAGGAATGAAAGTGTACGGCGGAGAAAATGTTGAGCTGGGAATTCGGGTGAGTAAACTGCACCCATCAAGCATCAAATCCTACACCCGATGATGCATGCAGTCCCAGGGTGACTTTGCAGTACAGATCCTGTTTCAGTACATTTACCCGTCTCACTCTGGAACCTGTTAAACAGCTGAACAATGTTTGTCATCTGATAAGTCTGGAAACCCATGGATTACTCAAATGGTTTTGTCACCTGTGCCGGTAGTGGCATGTTGCCTAAAGCACACACTGTAAAATAACAAAAACAAAGTATAAATGCTAAATCTAGGGCTGCAACCTTCAATGTGGAAAAATAAGGGACAACTTACCAGCGGCTTCATGCAGAGGGGACACAAATCAAGCAAGTGATCTGGAGGTCCTCCCTCATTCAGATTCAGATAGTAATCGCACCAGTAGCGGTTCTTGACCAATTTTATTAAGGGGGTCAGGCTGGGGCCAGTTGTTTTGTCAGAGGGCCACATTCAATCTGGGACAAAAGAGACAATGTTGAAGCTTTCAAAATGTCTTGTTTAGTATATAATGTAAAATTTTAGGATGTTTCAGTAACTTACAGTTATTTGTTTCAGTAACAGGATCTTTTCAGTAACTTAGTTTTAATAGTTTTATTAAATTGCACAAAAAAACATTTCTGTTAACTTTAGCTCAAGTGACAGTACATTCCTTGATGCAACACTTCTTTGTAAGGCTTAATGAACAGTTGAAGCTCTACTGTACTAGACATTCTCTTGATTCCAGTTTGTATGTTGTATCCCACTATAACTTTTGCTAGGAAACAACAAACGTCTCCATATTCACATCTGTTATTAGTCCTGATGTGAAGTATACGCAAAATGAAATACTTAGGCCATTATCTGTGCATAATAAAGGGGGGATACGTTTTATGGCAGGTTGAAAATACAGTCTGAAATAATATTTATCCCATTATAACTTTTGCTAGGAAAATAGAAACTTCTCCATATTCACCAGGCAACTTGCCTTGCCTGTCATTCTACGTGTCATTCCCTTCCGCAAATTCTAATTTAGTAGGCCTACTTCTCCACCGTGTCTCACAAGTCACAAAACGTTTTTGGTTTTACGGACTTAACAGCCTTATTTCCCCTGAACACACACATGCCACTCACTCACCACCTCCTCAAGGTGCAGGATGATCTGAAGTCTGTTTCTTCATTATATGAATTGTGGACATTTATTTTTTTATATGAATTCTATAGTTGAATGGTTCTTTGTTGCTTTAATGGAAATGTAAGATTTATGTGTTTGTGTACTAACCATATGGTTGACTATTATTTGTTTGAACACAACCAGCTTTATTTGGAGTAATTAAATTAGTGTTTGGTGTTTCTAGAGATCTGGGCTATCTAATATCCTACTAAGTGAACGTATTTAAGGTTATGATTAGGGTTATTCACTTATCGGGTGCCCAGCCTATTTTGGTAAACCTCTGCTGCAGCGTGCTGTATTGATTCAGTAAGGGACAATTCCATATTATACGGGATTGTGGCAACCCTAGCTAAATAATCATTCCATCCTGCCTAATTCAATGTTATTTTCACACAATGTAGAAGTATAACTTACATATTTGCACAATGAAACAAAAAGGGAGTAGTTAACATTTTGGTTTTGTTTATAGTCAGACACAGTAAAAAAAAAATCTGTAAAATCAGAGCTATCTGAATAAGCCCCCTGTTAGCATTAGCTGCAAGAGCTGTTTGAAAGACCATTTTTATTAAGAATTTTAAAAAATGGCTTTCATAGGAGATTTTTATAATAATTTTTAATTTTTAATAATAATAATGTTAAAAGTGTGCCTTTTTGCTCATGTAGGTGTGGACGTGTGGAGGCAGTATTGAAGTAGTTCCATGCTCCAAGATCGCCCACATCGAGAGAGCCCACAAGCCCTACATGCTGGACCTGAGCCCGGCCATGAAGAGAAACGCCCTGAGGGTAGCAGAAATCTGGATGGATGAATACAAACACAACATCAACTTGGCTTGGAACTTGCCATTCGAGGTATTCAACATATAATCAAGAACACAGGATGCAAGATGAACATTCAAGGTTTCACAAATAAAAGCTGTTACAGTAGGAGTAGATATTTAGTTATGAGTCCATTTACTGTCTCTTAGCTCTTAAACTAAAGTGGAGTAATTTGAATATCTTACATCAGGGTTTTTTAAAGTCTGAGACTGCGGGCCTCCCCTCTGCAGAGCTTGGGAAGAGGCAGCCCAGAGCCCTCTTAGTTTACTTGCTTAGTTTTCCTCAATTCCTGGATACCATGATTATGTTATTTGATCCCATAGACATTCAAAATTTGAGGCAAGATAGCCTAATATTGCTGTTTGACATAACGTCACCGTACACCAATACATTTTAAAAAGTTCTGTCCTAAGGCATGTATTAGTTTATGACTCTGATAAAGTGGGGAAAAAACGTTCCCCAAATAAACTATATCTCTGAAAACTTTCTTTAACCAAATCAGGCTATTCTATGTGATCTCTTTTTGATAACTAATGTAATATTGTTTCACGCCCGTTCACTGAGCCTCACCTGAAACAGTTTGGAACCCCTCTGGGGAGGCCCATCTCACACTTAGAAAACCTCTGTCTTACATTATCACAGGTAAATCATGCCATGTTCTTTGCCTCTGCAGAATCACGGAATTGACATAGGTGATATCTCTGAGAGGAAAAAACTCAGGGAAAGGTTGAACTGTAAACCTTTCAAATGGTACCTGGAAAATGTCTATCCCAAGTTGGACCCCTGGGACAACCTACTTGCCTATGGAGGAGTAAGTTTTATCTAGTGCTTTATGTGTGTGGTAGAGGAAGTACCGCAGGGTGTGTGCAACATGCATTACCATATTTTATTGGGTGTTTTAATGACTCATAATGATGATGATAATAATAATAATAATGACTTTAATGACCTGCCCTAGTGACTGATACTGTTCCACTAGGTTTGACACAGTGATTTATCTTTCACTTACAGATGAAGAATCTCAATGCTAACATGTGCATAGACCAAGGCCCAGTGCCAGGTCACACACCCATCGCTTACAATTGTTACTACTATGGACCTCAAGTAAGTAAAGCAGCTAAATGCAGTTATAAATGAATGATTATAGTCTCTGAAAAGTTACCAGCCGTAATCAGAAATATAGTCTGTTTGTCATTGTAGGCTTGTTTCACTGGCCAATCTGCTTGCTGAACTTTTATTATTTTTAGATGACTTATTACCGCGCAACTGGAGAACTCTACATCGGCGGCATCAAGTCCCACAAGTACAATGACAACCGGTGTTTGACTGACGTCGGCAAAAAAGAAACTGAGCCTGGCCTTTACAACTGCAAAGAGGCTATGCAGAAAGGAATGGGGATTTACTGGGACTTCACTCAGGTACGATAAACTATCATGAAAACAAGTACATGAAAGTCTGGGAAGAGATGTGGCTGGTCAGTAAAGGTCAGTGGGTCTCACCCTTAAATTATGGGGTGATTTGTAGCTTAAAAATATTGACTGTGGATGTCTTCATATTATATGATAGAATACTGTGCATCAGCATTCTTGACACTTATGTCTTTTTTAGGGCAAAGAACTGAAGAACAAAGAGACGAAAAGATGTCTGGAGATTAAAAACAGCAAACTTATAATACAAGAATGCTCTGGCCAAAGATGGGAAATCCAAAACATAATCAAACCCTTTTGAGTGTGTGTGCATGTGCGAACAACAAGAAGTTCTCTCCTCATCAGCAGATCACAACACCTGGATGTGTAAAATGTAGGGGTGTGACGAGATCTCATGAGATTAAAACAGGATGAGATTTCTCGTCTGGTTAAAAGCTGAATTGCGAGAGACTGCTGCTTTTTCACAGCTCCAGTTCTGGAAGTAATATGTGCTGTGCCATCTCAGGCTCTTATTTTTTAATTTACATAATCAACTTGCATATTTGTGTTTCGTCAGATAGATAGATAGATAGATAGATAGATAGATAGAGACTTTATTGTCATTGCACATAAAATACAACGAGATGCAGTTCAGAGCCAACCATTGAACTTAGCAGCTTCTATAAATAAATAAATACGCCATAAAAGGATTGCAAAAAATAATAAAATGAAGCAATAAAATGTTACAATAAGAGTGTTTGGAAAGTGGGAATATTGACTAGTTTACTTATATACATGGCTGAATATGTTCATTTACAATTAATACTGTCACAACATATTCTGTTAAGAAAAAGGTATGAAAACTACATAATTTCACAATTTGAGGGTATTACAGGTCACTTCTACTTATAACAATAGTTGAATTCACAATTTTATTTTCATTTTTTAAATTATATTAGAATATTATACAAGTAACAGGGTTGACAACAGTTACCGTATTGGTTATACTGCTTGATTAAGTTACAGTCATAGGTGTAATGGAGTGTTGATGGGACATTCATGAACTTTTATTTCAACATAACTAATTAGAGTATTTTGGAGACAGATTTGTTGAGCATAAAAGATGATACAACTTTATGATGATACTCTGTGGCGGTTTTGGGGGGGAGCCAACAGGGGCCAATGCACACACAGACCTTGGACCCCCCTAAGTCAGCCAGATGATTAGCGGACATTTACGACAACTACACTCATTAGTGTAATTGCGTGGTGCAATAAAAACTTAGCCAGTAAAAAGCCACTACTTCACCAACACACCTGTTTAATAGCCTTCCACCGCAGCTGTGTTTTGGTTTCGTTAGTTCGGCTAATCGCTTATTGTTAAAACAAACTAAAGTGAAAGCTGTCTGTCTTTAGTAACTTTTTAGCTTAGTTTGCCAGTACATTAAAATATGGCACATTATAGGCTACTCAGCTGGTGGCGGGACTGAGTTGTCCATTCTTTCTAAACTTCACTCAGTATGTTGATGTCAGGAATATGATTTATTTTACAGACATGTTAGATTTGTTTCCAGTGAAATAGGCCTATTAGTGACTTTGTTGTTGTAAATCCTGTTGCTTCTCTAGAAACAACATGTAGTTAATAAAAATGTTGCATTATTTTTTTAAATAATATATTCAATTATTTAGTAATAAATAGGAGTGATAAGAGCATTGATAAAGAACTGAACCAATAAGGATTACCAATACAAGTGTGTCAATAAAATCCTAATGATCCCAACTCGTGAGAAAATGTCCGGCCCATCTCTGTGTCCTGGTTTTAAAATCCGGCCCAATCGAATCTGTAATTGAATAGCCCTGGTCTACAGTGATCATAGTAATATATCTTCCTTGCGACAAAATGTACATTAAACTGAATGCAGCATTGTAGACAATATTTTCTCCTTGTAATCCATGTTTCCATTGCATGGATAGGCTTTGGATATTGCTGTCCACCTTCTTAAAGGGTAAATTATTATCATCATTAACAATTTAATAATGCATTGCATTTAAACAACACTTTTTTGGACTAATAACAGGTGAATACGGTGGCGTTTCTTGTTTCCTAACAAAAGTTATAGTGGGATACAAAATACAAACTGGGATCCAGAGAATGTCTAGTACACTAGAGCTTAAACTGTCCATTAAGCCTTACAAAGAAGTGTTGCATCAAAGAATGTACTGTAACTTGAGTTAAAGTTAACAGGAATGGGGTTTTCTGTATAATGTTATTTAATAAAACTATAACTAAGTTAATGAAAATATCCTGTTACTGAAACAAATAACTGTAAGTTTGTGAAACATACTAAAACATTACATTATATATTAAACAAGACATTTTGAAAGCTTGAACATTGTCTTTGTCTCTTTTGTCCCGGATTGAATGTGCCCCTCTGACAAAACAACTGGCCCCGACCTGGCCCCCTTAAAAAAATTGGTAAAGAACCGCTACTGATACTACAGATGTAACTGTGAATCAGTTGTTTAATTCAAACATATTAAAATTACATTGCAAAAAAATGTGAAAAATGAAAAAAAAAAAAAAGTTTGGCCTGTGGGTACATAAAAATATACTTTTCTTAGCCGAGAAGGGTTGAATTGAGGGTAACTGGACTTGGCTGAAGAAGCTTGAAGATTTTTCACCTCTCATCCATCTCTATTCTGGTAATATCCTCCTTCACTCCTCTTTCAAACCATCTCTCTTCCCTATCCAAATACAGCAATGAAATCACAATGCTGTTGCATTTTTCCTCCTTGTCTTTACATCTTGTGTGAAAGATGAGGATATCAATAACAACAATATGGCTTTTTTGGAGTGTGGCATACTCATTAAAGAGGGCAGGAACCTCCACATTGGAGTATACGGGAAACCCACACACACAGACCTTACTTATCGGACAAACTCCACATCCCTGTGTTTTTCAAACCCAGCAACACACTAAGATAGAAATTGGTCCACCTGAAAGACCCCACCCCCAAACACAAGAAAAGCAACATAGTGTATGCTGTCCAATGCAGTGAGGAATGCACAGATTTGTGTTTTGGGGAAACCAAACAACCATCAATCAAACGCATGATCATGGCTCAACACATGAAGGATAACTCCTCAGTTCAAGACTCAGCAATTTACCTAAACCTGGAGGAAAAAGGGCCACTTTTGAAGACAATAACTACATATTTTGGATAGAGGGGGCAGATAGCCTGAAAGAGTGAAGGAGGCTATCTATTTCAAAGTAGAGAAACCATCTGTCAAGAAAGGAGGATGTCTACCAAAGTTATCCCCTACATATGATGTTGTCCTTCCTCTCTTTGCCAGGAGATTGTTTGAGTGAAAATTCCAAAGAAAGTTGTTTACCCTTGGCCTCAGTCCAATTGCCCTTGATTAACGCTTCTTGGGTAAGAAAAGTATATTTTCATATACAGTGTGATGGAAATTATATGTTAGACTCAATGATGTGATAAATTCCAGGACAACACACAAAAGCATGTACCTTCCTGTCAACCCTACCAACATTATGTAACTCCAAAAAAAATCCATTAAAGGAGGTGATAATTACTTGTCTTTTATCATAAACTTCATAAAAAGGCAAGTGAACAGTCCATTAGCTCTGAAGGGGTGTTTTCATTAAAAGTAACAGGGTTGACAACAACATGGGGACCCGACTAAATTGTTGTTTTTTGCAATATTTTACACATATTAAGAATAAAACCTGTTCATGAGTACTGAAACAAAATTTGAGGCTTTATATAGGTTTAAGTTTTTGTATGATAGTTTGACTTTTTTGGCCTAGTAGAAATAGAAAAATCATACCGAGGGACAGGCCATTTTCAAAATGTCTGCAAGATGCTTTGTACAAAAATGTGATTAAAATCCTTTAAAAACAAAAGAAACAGAAATTAATCTCCTCTTATATTATGAGAAAAATGAATACCAGTGAATACCTTTTTCAAGGACTTCCAACCTGACGATAGTTTTACGTGTTTGCTCTTGAATTGAATCCTTCCCATAGTTTTTATATTGTTAACAGGGGCGTAGGAGCGACTTTGAACCTGGGAGGGACGCTGAAATGCTAGGGGGCTTCAGGGGCATATTTTATAAATAAAGCACTTAAATGCTCATTTCTAATGACTTTTGAAAACAGAATGTACTTATTAGTGTGGGTGAAAGAGGGTATTTGCAGTGACAGAAGATGGAAAATAGACCGGAGAGGGGAGATTATGAAGACTCAAGTGCACAGTCAGAGACGGAGTATATTATAACTAGAACAAAACAGACTAAATACCATAAAAACCATGGAACAGCTGCTAGTTAGTGTAGCTAGCCAGTACAAATGTATTTATTTATCCTAATGTTACACTTGTGAGCTGTTTGTAATATTACCTGTGTCTCACCTGGCCCTGGCTCTCCCTGCAACAAATGTTTATGAACACAGAACTGTCTTCAATGCAAACTCCAATGACATGCCATTGGCCTAAGAAAGTCTTTTTACTACGTGAGTTTTAGAATATACTATGTCTATTAGCTATCCATACAACTTACAAGCTCATCATCCTCAGTTTTTTCTACTCCTACTCCCATGACCTCTATCCTCTTCCTCTTAAAATACTGTAGAATGCTCATTAATGTGTGACAATTTTGACTACATTTAAATTGTTTATGGACACGTAGCAGACACCTCAGGACACAAGGTTTACGGACAGTCAGGGGCAACAAAGAGGCCAAGGAGTTTTGTCCATGTTCAGCCCTCTCTCCGGACAAAGCATTTGTCAGGGCCTCTGGGACTTCAGAGACCTTTAGGCTATTCCTGTATTCTTGATAATTTTATCCAAGTAGTATACATAACTAAATGAGCCATAAAAATACATTTTCAACACTAGAAACACCTCTTTAACTCTCCTAAAGTAAAGAAATCAATTCAGTTGAGCCCTTACAATAAATAAATAAATAAATTAGGGCTGGGCATGTTATTTTATCGCAGCAGTGTTTATTATTTTTATTAGGCTATTTTGAAAGTCTGTTTCTCACTGGCTCCGAATAGGCCTACACATAGGCCTAGCCTACAGTCAAACCATGGGGTCACAGGAGGGGTGATCAGCCTGCAAATTGTGGTACCTTTTTCTTGGCCGGCGTTTCCCTCATGTAATTAACAAGAGGCATAAAATCATTAGTCTGTATCTTAATTTTTCAATAATTTATTAACATACAAAAAGTACAAAATATATGAAAATGACAATTAATACAGATTACATAAAGTTATAATTAAAGAAAATAATAAAAATAGAATGGAAAAATATAAGTGTAGTAAAATCAACTTTGTTATTTTGTCAATTTAAAGGAGTTTTATCCTCCTATTCAGAACCTAGACAAAAATCCTAAAGATTACTCCAAGACCCTCAAATTCACTCTGATTAGCCTACTAGAATAATTGGACATTAAAATTAACATTATTTTGGTATTAAATTATTCAATTCTTAATCCAAATTCTTAAAGAGAGATAACTGACCCATTTGGTCGGACACGTATTCCCTCCACCCTCTGGAATCAAGTCTACCGGCCACTCCAAATATAAACCCCTAAAAACTACAGCCACATGGGCAACATGGCCAATTTCTACTTTTAAATACTTTTCCCCTCCATGGCTATTTAGGGTTCCAAAAAAAGTATCACCACATTTTTTTTATTGTGCAATATCCTTCTGGATCAAGCTCTCCTTTTTAAGGAGACCCTCCCCTGTTTCTTGCAGCCTCTAAGCTGTTTGCCTACAGTAATTTTAGATAGAAACACAGATAAAGAAAACATATTACATTCAATTCAAATAAAAGTTACCTAAAAGCTACTCAAAATCTTTACTCAAGAAAAAGTACAATTACTCCCATAAAAAGTAAAAGAATTTAAAACAAACCTACTCAAGTAAAAGTATATATTTAATAATATATTTCATCTGCTGTGCATCAGGTTATTTTTGTGGGGAATGCAATTTGCTTTGCTGGTTGATTATCTGTAATTTAGCTATTTCTGTTTAATAAAAATTATTTTACTTTTTAAATCTCCATGAATGTATTGATAAGATCACTTTAAAATACCACGCTTGCTGCCCAGCCACTATTGTTGCCTGTCTCATTTATTATGGACATGTATCCAACCAAACCACTTGCTTTGCAGTAGCACTGGCAGCCCATACAATCTGAATCTAAAGCTATCTATGAACATAAACTTTACAATGCAAAGAATAATGGTGGCAGTAACACAGTAGCAGCTCCTTGTTGAAGCAGGGTAAACCTATAGCCTACAGAGGAAAATGTTTTTCATGCTTAAAGCCCAACAGGACTGCTTTATCCACCCATATTTCTCTCTCTCGCTCTCTCTGTGCGTCTCAAAAATGAATGTTTCCTGAATAAATCACAGCTGGTAGCTGCTGAGTGAAAGCCAAGATTAGTTTCACCAGCGACATTCTGTTTATGGACTCACCATGCTCTTTTCAACAACAGGATAGGCCTACTGTTAATACATCACAATCAATCCAGTGATCATCAGACCTACATATTACAGTGTGAAGTCTACATTTGCTCTGCAGATACTAAATACGTTTTTCTAAGCCGTTAATGGAAAGTTAAAGTAGGCCTATTTCCCTTGCCGGTTTGTTGAAGAGCAATACAGGCTGTTTTCCAACACATGCACCCGTGCCATGGTGTGCACTCATTGGATTTCAGTTGTATTAGTACGACAATAAAGCCTTACACTGAAAAGGTATTTGCCTGATTGTGTGACTCTGACAAGCGCCAGAGATCGGGGCTCGGCTGCATAACTGCACACAGCCTGGATGACAGCTCATTTCGGTTAATGAAGCAAAATGCAGATTAGACATGTCATGTATAATGGCTGTTAATATATTGTAGTTTGTGTTGTCGATATGTGTGATGTGTGTGATGTAGAGGAAGTGGTGGACTGATATATAAGGTAACATTATTCATATATTTTTCAGAGCAAGATAAATCGGACAGGGAAATCATGGTTGCTCTGTGGTAGGCTAAACGTAACTTAAACAATCGTACAGTTCAGGCCTTGTTACTTTTGTTGCTGTTTGGTGAATATCAGGTTTGTTATAAATGTTCTAAAAGGCATTTTTAGTCTCTACATAATTGTGTGCTGGGTCATCTGTTACAGAAGTAGCCTCCATGCAGATTTGGCAGTAAGGCAAACACAAAGTATAAGGTGAAGGGAAGGTCGGCCTAAATGAAGTAAAGTCAATGAAGGTTTAAAAGCAGAGAATTGATAAAATATTAAAAAGTTCATAGTGTGCTTTCCTGAAGAGGTGCAGAGGTGTGACTAGTGTTCACTGGATGTTATCCATATATTGTGTAGAACTTGAGCTTTTGTATGTGTTTATATAAGAATTATAATAAATTAAGTTATTTCTTTGCAGTAATTGCAGTACAAGCAATATTTTAGTGGTTTCAGGTAATGGTGAGGTTACCCTAACTCTGGGACATCTCATCTGGCCAGATGATAATGGGTAACAACACTGTTGACACAATGTACAGATAACCTGCAACTAGTGTTGTATTACTCAAGACTGGTCTTAAGACCACATTTTGATGGCCTCATCTCAGACTCGAACATAGAGGACTCTGGATTTTATTTCAAGACCAGTCAAGACCACAACTTTTGGAATATCAATAAATTGCTTTTGCATTGTCTGATTTATTTGTTAACATCCTAACTTTGATTGGATGTAAAACTTATTGCGTCAAATGCAACCAATAACACTAATTAAAAATGTGTTGTTATCGTTAATGGCTGTCACCCCACCCACCCCTAAATTTCCTAATTTGAATAAAACTTAAGATGACATTTTTCAGAACCACTCTCTTGCATCAAAATCTGTTAACATACTGAATCAGCAATGGTAGGTGATCACACACATATTTTGGGACTGCCCAAAATTAGCAGAATATTGGTAAAACATACAAAATGAAATTTAAAATGTTTACATATAGAACTACCATTAGAACCATCTTGTTTCTTACTTGGAATAATACCAGACCAAGAAGAAGATGATGTGAAACAATTATTTGACTTAGAGTCCTGTTTCTGTTAGCTAAGAAGATGATGAGAGTCTCCTGGCTGAGGCCAAAGCCCCCACAGTCTCACTATGGAAGAAGAGGGTTAAGGATGCTAATTACATTGGCAAAGTTGTGATAAAAAAATGTGTTTTTGATTAAATGGTCCTTCACATGTAGATGTCTTCTGTTACCTAAATCTAAACATCATGCTATGTATTTATTTTTTTGCCCTCTAACTGTATTACAATGGATGAAAGTCACTACCCATGTAAAGGTAAAATATGTGTGGACTACATTGAATTGCACTTATTTGCATAGAATAGCACTTTACTGCCTAAATAGCACTTTAAATTGCAATCTTAATAACATGCACTTTACAATATATATTGAAATGTGATTTTATTGTGGTTGATTGTATCATTCATTTGTAGTACCTTTCTAATTTTGACCTCTGTATTGTCATGACCTGCTGGGTACTAGAGATGAAAATTATAGCTTTCTGGCTAAATCTGACTTTTTCACTACAATGTTAACTAATATGCTCTGTCCCTTTTAAATAGGTAACATTCATAAACGTTATTTGTTCAATCATAGGGCTGAAGTTTAGGTTATTGCAGAGTTTGTCATTCTTATCACTGACTACAGGGATACCATTAACTTTGGATAGTTCACATAGCCTAATAAACAGATTAGTTCAAGTTCATTCTTAAGCCTGAGACAGTAGAAAATTCCTCAACACATCTAGTTGCTTTGATCCTTTCCTCTCTCTCAAAAAAAAAGTTTCATTCAATGTATCAATTGCTAGTTGAGATTTAATTAAAATGATCAAAGGTCACTATACTTTGGAACCATAGAAAAACTTGAAACTGTACCTTTTTTGTACAGCCACAATTTGTGTGACAACAAAAAGGGGCCTTCCCCCACAGACTGTGACCAGTGAATTGGCTACAACCATAGAGACTACAACCCCTGCTGGGTTTCCCGATTTTTTGGGGAGGGACGTCTGTTCACCCTACTATGCAGTTTATAATTTAATTTATAAAGCTTCAAACTGTTTAAGCTTGTTTGGATGACAATGACAATCTATGACACTCCGACACATATTTGTGTCGTGGAAATGACATAACTGTGGTTGTGATTTGGCGCTCTATAAATAAAATTGAATTGAATTTGTAGCGCCGTCCATCTTGTTTCCAAATTCCACTTAAAAGCACTTGAACACACTCGGGAAATGGGACCATCCGAGGTGACTGCAGCATTTCGCTACAAGGTACAACAAACCTGTTCATGTAAAAATATTTCGAAGCGGCAGCTTTTCTTAAATGTTGCTAATAGTTATATTCTTCAAAGCTTCATATTTAACCTCCTTTTAGTGCCAGGCTATCTTACAGGGCGGAATAACCCGGAAAGGACCGACATTCTACGAAGGCTCGGGACACTGGTATCCAAGCAACCAGTGTGTTTCTCAGCAGTTTCCGTTTAACGCCACACTTACGGTAATGTAACAACTTTTCTGTCAAAATGTATAATGTGGAATTACTCTCAGACCGCATTGCTAGGACAAGTCTACAGAGGCGTCGCAACAAAGAGGCTGAAAGACAAGAAAGGATTTTTAATGACAAAGTGAGGACGATTGGGGTAAGTGTACAAACGGTTAACTGACGCAGTGGACGCTAATGCATACAGTAAGTTAGCTTTAAAAACAGGCTTTTGCTGACACGACCGTGCTGTTTTTGTATTAGGTTGACAAGGAAGAACTGGACATGCAAGTGAAGGAAAAGAAGGAACGAGAAGCGGCAGAAAAAGACAAACAAAACGCACAAGGTGAGTTAATTGTCGTTCCCTAATGTTAACTGACTTCAATTGTGTTTATCAAACAGCGCTAAGACAATGCATCAAAAAACTTGCTTATAGCAGTTAACAGAAGTAAACAAAAAAGTACATCACCAACTGAAAGAAAACAGCATAAAATGACACCTGGATGAGGTCCTACCATTATTGCCACTATGTCGCATATTATGATACCAAATTCAAAATTTCAGTCTGTGTGTGATGTGATCCCCATCTAGATGCTGATGTGCTCCACAATAGCAAAGTAGCTTGCCTTCTGCATAGCAGACAAGTGAAGGAGAAGCATGCAATGGAAAAGGCCATTGTCAGCTACAGGCATCAGTGCCAGCCGCCTTGGAGCCAGCGGGAATTTGACCTGAATGACCCAGACCGCTGTAGGAAAACAGACCTAGGTGATGCACAGATGATGCTCCCTGGCCTGGTGGGCGAGGACCCGGACAGTAAAAGCAGAAAGCAGAGACAGAGGGAGCAGCTCAGAGAGTGGCTCCTCCAGCAGCAGAGTGAGCAAGCAGCAGAAAGGCATCAGCGAAAAGTGGAAGGTCAGTTTGTCTGGATCCCATACTGGATGCACAAGTTCACACACGAAACACAGGCTCACATCATCTTCTGTGCTGTTCTTCAGAGCAGCGCTATGACCAAAGCAGAGTGGAAATGGACAACAAAGCTCTGCAGCTTCAGAGCCTTGACACAGAGAAGAGAAAAGCAGCAGTTATTGCCACTAAAGAGTACAATCTGGCCAAGGTAAGTCATCCTGGTGTTCCCCTAGACTGTCAGACAAAGGTAGTTAAAACTTGTTTTGAAAACATGGTTGTATAACTTGTAATGATGTAATCCTTAAAGCAACAAAGGAGCATTAAAGCTTGGAAAGACAACCTGAGATGCATAGTCGTATGTACCTTGAATGGCTTTTAATAAGAGCAGCAAGAGATATTTTGAATAATTTTAGACATTAAAATTGAGTTTGACATAAACACAACTATGAGGTGCAGTAATGACACTTTCTATCACTCAACTTTTTTCTGGGTCTGGATGGGCAGATTGAAACAAAGCGGCGCCACTGCCAGGTAGAGGAACGTAATGACGAGGGTAATCGAGAAGATACCATGAATCACCTCCTGACAGGTGTAGATGCTGAACCCACCCTGAGCGTGGTGGGGGTGCCTGGTCTTTGTCCCAGCAGTGATATGAGAGCCCCTCCAGAAAGCCAGCAGCAGATCATTCAGTTCCAGAAATATCAAATAGAGGAGAAAAAGGTAAAACAGGAACAAATGACACATATGAAACATATGCACTGTTTGATCATTTGCAACGCAGTCCATGGGAAGGTGCTTACTGATCCAGCGTCTGTCTGTTTTGTCTGTAGAAGATGGAATTAGAGAAAAAGCAAGAAGAGCAGCAACACAATCGCATCCGCTTGGACTCGGCTCGCACAGCTCTGTTAATGGAGAGGCAGCAGGCGAGACTGAACAAGCAGCTGAGACGACACCTGGACAGCACCAACGTCAAACTAGCCGAAACACACAAACAACAGTCAGTAACATTAAGAATGAGATTTTTTCATTCAGGTCTATGCCTTGATAAAAACTATGTTCTCACTCTGTTTCTAAACTGGTGTCATTTTAAGGAAACCAGACATTGAAAGAGGGTGCATTGACGACAGCTTCTTCTCCAAATTCAACACCTGCAGCAGATGATGGACGACGCGCTGCGCTGATGACTGGCACCTTCCAGCGGCTATGCACTGGTATTGGTGCTACATGAGAAGAACGCTTGATAAACTCAACCACACAGTGAATCAGCACTTGTCCTTTAATGTAGTTCACAACATTTACATGTCTGGATGACGCTGACAATTGTTCATATGAATCTTGGCTATTGCTTAAAAGGCAGAAATTACATACTTTCTTTTGTTTCTTATTTTTCATAGATCACATCAAATGTGCCTAAATGAGCAAAGGTTAACTCTGCCTTCTTACATATTTATGACAACAAAACATCTGAAAAATTACTTTCAAGTAAGGACTATAAAGCGGTCTACTACGGCCTTCTTCCATTTTAACTAACTACCTGTAACACTCTTACAAAACATAAACACACTACAAAGAGAAATTGAACAACTATGTCTGGAACTGTTACTTACTCCAAAACACTGGTAAACCTGAATCTTAAAGTGCAAATATATACAAAATCCTTAATAAAACTAGAAATTACAATGTGCTTTTGACTGAAGCTGTTTCTTATGTGTAGTTCAAGTAATCGCCCTATTTTTATGGGCCATGGCTCAGACCTGTTTCACTTTGAGGCAACATGAAACAAGGACTTTTTCACAGCAGATAGAACTTGGTTCTATATGCAGTTCTCTCATTTATAATGTACCTATGCTTAAAGGCGTCCCCTTCTCAAAGGATGCGTGAAAGCATTTAAAGATTGCTGGTTTCTTTCTAAAGAGCATTTTCAGAGACAAACTTATCCCAACTTCTCTTCCACAGAGCCAGGGCTTTCTCCTGTTGTTTTGGAGTCAAAGAACTATACCTGGAAAACAGACAGGGAAATATCCATGAGCCGTCTGCTGAAGCGTGTGAGCACTCACACACAATTAATTTGTAATTTGTACATCTCATCTCCGCTGAACCTCACCTAATGGAGTTTATGGCCAGCTCTTTGATGGAGCCTATATGCGATCTAATCCCACCAAAACCCACAAAAGCTTCATAGAAGTCATAAGTGAGTCCAGAGGCACCGAACATGGCAGGGTCATCAGAACTGATGACCACTGGGTGGTTCTCTGATATCAGTGCAGCTGCCGGATGGTTTCGCATATCATTAACAAGCTTCAACACCTGAGTGACGAGAGGAAAGGTGTGCGACGTGTAAGATCAATTCAATTACAGCCTTGTTGTTTCATAGGATTTTAAGTATTACACTCTAGTAGCTGGAAAACACAAGTATTTTGTATTTTGAATGAGCGTGTACCTGGTTGGAGATGGGGCACACTTCCACAGCCACCCCTCTCTTCTTAGACAGACCTTTGGCCACTGGGTGACGAAGCAGAGCAAATCCGTGGCCAATACGAGAAGTGTTAAACAAAAGAGCATCCAACAAGTTCTGGTCCACCTCCGTGCCCTCAAGATCTACATGTAGTAGAGAGAAATCAAAATGCATGTTATTTTGGGATGCTTTTCACTGAATGTGTGATGGTTCTTAACTGACTGATATTTCCTCTCCCTGAATTCCACTGCTGGTTTCATTTCTTTGGTTTTGCACCAATTTGGAATATGACAAATCGGCAGAATAGGAAAAAAATCATACAATGAATGCTCTGACAGACATGATACATTTTATTTGCTTTAGCACTTTAACATTGTCAGCAGTGTGAACAGGCATGCACTGCTTTGTTCGCCAAACTACAATGTGTGTACTGGTTAAAACATTAAAAACACCTGTCCTTCCCTAAGAACTCTTTGACAAAGGAATGTTTTGACATTTATCTTTGGCGACATGCTGTAGGTTTAACGGGTTTAACAGGTCCCCCCCAAAAATAACCACAACATTCCTTTAGTAGCCTGGTTGTGTTAAGAATTTACAAATTAGTTTACACACTACACGTTATTGTTGTACTCGGAATCTTATAGTATTTTGCACGCAAGGCATGAGCATCTGGACAGCTTCTTATTTCACACACATTTATCTGGACAAAGATGAATATCTCTACACGTCATCTGTTTTACAGAATGTATGGATTTACCTCTGAGTCATATACAGGAGAATGTAATGTGTGATGCTGTAGCTGTACAAACAGGTAGGATTTATACATCAGGTACTGATGAGCTCACCAGTCTCCCCCGCATGGAAGAAGAAGGGGAGCATCACCCCTCTCTCTTCTGGCAGCGACAAGGCATCTCTGAAGTACCACAGGGGTTTGCCTCTGTCCTCGCGGCCTACCTGTACGTGTAGAGAGAAAGTAAACACACATGTTTTCTTTCACTGTGTCAAAACAGTTACATCAGTTCTATTGAAACTTACATTTTTACACTGCACATTTTAAGTAAAAGAAAAAAAAAAAAAATCGGAATGAACGAATGGTTCCCCCTGTCACGTCTACTGGTGCTCAGCTCCATTCATACAGTAACTGCTGTTGTCGCTCACCAGGTCAAAACCAGCCATGATATCTGGGAAGTTCCTGTGTAGCTTCATAGCCTCCTCCACAGCTCCGGTCATCGTGGACGTATTTACTCCCCTGAAACATGTAGTGTTGAAGTGTGATCAATGTATATACACAACAACCTCTCATGTCTTCTAGTGAGCCAATAAGCAGTAAGCATTTCCTACTAATAAGTAAAAATCCATTGCGAGGGTGCTCACCTATGGACTGTGAAGATGATTCTTGTTCCAAAGAAGTCTGGGTGCTCTGCTGTGAACTGTCTGGTGACCTCTTGGTAGGTCTTTAGAGTCCAGGCTGTGCCATGAGTGCTGCCGTCCAACTCGTATATCTGAGTCCCCCCCCACAAAAAAAACAACAACAAATGAATAATAATGATAAATGAACAGACAAGTGAATGAACACTCCAGGCATGACGTGAGTGTACCTCTGGGAGTAAAGCCCGCAGTTCCAGATACATGACGTTGTCCATGTAGAACTGGGTCAGGCCTTGGTAGAAATAGTCTCTGAACACAGGAGCGTATGTGACCAGACCCCATACTGCAAGGAAGGCCTGTTCAAACCTATCCCATACCACATCCTGACTGGGGTACACCGTTTCTGGATCCTGATCCGTGAACAGTGTCAGGTTGCCCATGATGCTGAGAGTGTAAATATGAAGACATAGCTGTGATCAGATTATCTGTGTCAGTGTGGGTCCGTTTATCACTTTCGACGACGTCTATTTCTCAACATTTCTGTGTAGAAGACCTTGAACATTCTGGAAAACCGCTACTTTCTTCAAAAACAGCGCATCTGCAGTGGTGAACTCATGCTGCATTTGTGGGTTTAACCTATTACACCAAGTACAACCAATAAAGTAATTAAGAACTTTTTTAACAATCCAACCTTCAAATCAAACTGCCCTTCTCTTCATAATTAATAGCCCACTTAAGATTTAAAGAGCCCTCTTTTTGATGTCCTGCCCCAACATCTTGATTCAAAAGGAAATACAGCACATCCCTTTAAAATGGACAGTAAGCGATTGTAATCTAACACTGTTAAATTCAGCAAACATTTCCTCATGGTCTGCTAGCTCTCTGTTTTGTGTGTGTTATTAAAAAATCTGCTTTTCCTACACAGCCATGGCTGTGTAAATAGAAAACAAAGAAAGTGATGTGGACCTTGCCACACAACATTGTTCCAGCCAACCAGCAACAGGTGGCATTAGTGCTCGTGGAGTGATGGTGGGAGGGGGGCAGTGGGAGAGAGAGTTGTATACGCTAGGCTCCAGGCACAGTGAAGAAGGGGAGATGGCCGAGAAACAGCCAAAGAGGAAAAGGTCTGAAGAGTATAAACAGAGAAGTAAGTTGTATGACTAGGCAAGTTGCGAAGGCGTTTCAACAACGAAGAAACCTCAGGGATCTGAAATCTGGGGGGCGGAGCTTCTGGGAGAGCACTGAAGGGAGGGGTGTATTTGTTTGGCTGGTGAGTTCAAATACTGTATCAACAATCCTTCCGCAAAATCACTTACTCTCCCTGTAAGAAAGTAACGGTATTTTATGATCAACCTACCTCCAAATTGGTAAAACTATTATAATATATAAGTATTTTTGGAGTCATTAAAACATTATTTCCTATTAGATGCTTCCACTTTTCACTGTGGAAACTGACAGTAGAAGCAGAGTGAACTGACCGAAAGCCACTAAATTCTGGCAACAAGGTATGGATAGAACAAAAGCGATAAATGTTATGAAGGTCTCTGTAGCAGGAAATGACTTCTCCATAAAGGTAAATAAAATCCACTCTCTGATATCTCTAACTGCTTACTTTAAGTTAGAAGTCATTGGCACAAACTTTAAAGAAAACACTGGTAATGCCATGTGCCATGTACATTTCACAGTACAATAGCTTATGCTGTTATGACGTGGGCAGAAGACAAACATAGGAGAACATGCACAGAACTTCCTATACTTCAGTGTTTTATTAGGAGCCCAGTTATTTACCACTCTACGATACTCTTTGAGTAAAATTTTTGTACTCCATAAACTGCATTTGAGGGCAAGTCACCTGTTGTCCAGATCTGTGGTGTTGACCATCTTGGCCCTGAGGTTTTCCAGCAGGACCCAGGAAGAGCAATGTGGCAGACCTTTCGGCCATCGGGACGAGAAGATGAATCTGATGGACTGGTTGTCAGTGAAGCACATGTAGCAGTGGGGTCGATATGTCACATTCCTCACGAGCCACTCCACATCTACCATGGAGAAGTCGTGGACGTGGAGAGCTCCCGCTGAAACAGCACGTTTCAGAATTAGACAGAAATAAAGAACTAGGATACTTTATACAAATCTCATTCTGTGTTCATTAAAATGATTCCCTGTAAGGAGAAATCCAAATGTTGTGATTTTCCAGCATCTTTTGAGAACATCATGAAGGGGGAAACCTGCACCAGCATGACTGTCCTCTGCACAACCACGATTAGGGCTGCATCTAATGATTTGTTTCTTAATCTGCCAGGAACTGGCTCAATTAACTGATTCATTGTTTAGCCTATAAAACGTCAAGCAATAGTAAAAAACGTACACCCCAGCGTCCAAGGTGACATCTTCAAATGTCTTTTTTGTTTGACCAACGGTACCCAACCCAATGATGATCAGTTTGCAATGATCAGCTAATCAGATATTAGCTGGTCATTGCATTAGATATAGCTAGGGATTAATTCATTATTAAAACAGTTGATGATTATTTTTTGACAATCAACATATCGATTTATTACTAGGAGTATTCTTTCATTTTAAAAAAATGGATTTTTGATTGATAAATAAGCCACCAAATCTAGACAGATTATCATCATTTTTGTAGGTGATGCCGAGAATTTTCATGACCAGGTTATTGTGTAAAAATCAAGTCCAGCTGTGTTATTATATCTATATTATACATATCTATGGCTGCTAAAACGTAAAGGCCATAGGTTTTCATCTGCACTTCAAAAAGCTACCAGTTATAACAATCACTGCCAAATAACGCTGACTGATGTGTATAAACTAGAGTTTAAAGTCTATAAAGTAACCTTTAGGCATCTTCTGGAGCAGGCCGAAGATGGGACTGGTCCTGATAAGTGGCCTGGCCTTGAAGAAGTGCATGGCGGGAGGAAAGTCTGCTCTCACTACCTCCTCCTGCTTCATTTTAAACAGAAGAGCGTCCAGCCGCTGCTCAGCATCAGTCAACACCGTCTGCCCACCGGTCTGCATGGAGGACTCCAGCTGTATAAGGGCTTCTCTCTGCCTGGGGTCTGGTATGGACAGGCCACAGGTCAAGTAGTGCAAGAGCAGACAGGCCACAGCCGCGTGGGGGCGCTGTAGCACGGCTGCCATGGTCCGGGGAGAGCGAGGAGCTGGCTTTGAGAGAGAACAGGGGTTGAAACAGACCATAAACTACACTAGCTGTGATAAAAAAATAAATATAAAACCTTCAACCTCAAACATTAGATGTGTTAACATCAGACATGTTAACTACCGAGTGAAAAGAACAGCATTGTTAACGTTAAGTAGCGTTGCAAGTTAATGACTCGTGACACAAAGAGGAGGTGAACGAACAATTAATTACTGTATTCATTTCAGAAAAGCCCTTTTTTGACTTATTTTGGTTTTAACATGATAAACAGACACTGACGCGCAAACCAGTAAAAGTAAGGTTACCATACTTTAATCTTAGCTGTGTAAATTATACTCTTATCTTTCGATGCTAGCTTAGCTGGTGCCTCGACAATTGACGACGATTTTGTAAACAGTCCAGTTGAGAGTCACTTTGAAAACGGACCACGGCGAAAACTGGTGCAGAAACATGCTGGAAGTAACGTTGAGTTGTAAATGGTTTGTGAAATTGCTTGCTTACTGTGTTAAGGCACTGTCAAGAGAATAAAGAAGCTACCAAATAAACAGCGCTAATGCTAATATGAGGGTCCCCGTCAATTCATTGGGTGTTTTTTCCCTGCGATAAGCCTGCCAGGCAAACCTCTCTCAGAATGCTTCTGAGTCCCGCCTATGTATATAAGAAGGTCCCGTCCTGCCCCCGTCCTGCTGGCCCAGATAACCATTTGATTGGTGGAGCAAATAAGACCGAGATTAGGGAATACATATCCAATTTCTCTATGTTGGACCATGCCGGTTGTTTTGTTTTTATGGTGCACTTTGCATCACAATTAGGCTACATGTTCATCATATTATGCAAACCATAAAAATCCTGAGCTTTTTAAACAAACAAACAAACATGCAAATGGAAAATAGATTTGTGGCATCATGCATAATACATTTATTGACAAACTAATGTTAATTAAGCATTGTTCTTTTTGAGACATGCACACGTTTAACAAGATATTATTAAGATAAAGAATTATCCATGAGGTGTAAAACAGGACAAATACATGTCTTCATCCGGTCACAGAAAGATGAGGCTCTTTGATACAAAGTGAAGTGACACTGCCTGAACTGGATAGCCAGTAGGTGATTTTATGTCCACATTCAGTAAAAGACTATTTATATATATTTGTATATTATAATTATTAAGTCAAGAATTTGGCTAGGCCTACATGATAATCCTGCCGTCCTAATATAAAGCAGCCATACAGAAGGTCTCTCTTACTCTCTCCTGTAGAGGAGCACAACAGCAGATGGTGGGAAGGAGAAAGTGCAGCAGCAGCATGACAGAGGCTGTTCAGAATTAAACAGAGCTGTTTGCTCTTCTCAGTTGTTATTTTTCCCAATAAAACAATTAAAATTGTTTATTTTTAAAATAAAATGTAACAATTATACATTGTGCCAGAGTTTAGTATATGCCCCTAAATCTGGGATGAAAAGAGAAACAAAAGAAAAACCCTCACGTACGCTGATAGTCTCTGTACTCCACATACTCTACAGGTTCTCATTCCTGTCTAGGTGAACAACATCCAGTCTCAGTTTATATATTTCTTTCTAAACACAATGTGTTGTTTTAAACAGGAAAACTGTGATTCCTATTCAACGATCTGTTCATGAAAGGACAAATGTTAAACCAAATTATTAAATGCTTATGTCAAGTATGATATTGTAGCCTATACAAGCTATATCTTATAAGTATATCATTATTTGTTAATTTGCCAATATTAATTTTTGAGCCCAATTCAATTATTACTTATTAACCTTATTTCATAGTGGTGAGTTACATTCTTTCTTTCTAGTAGAATTTAGTAGACATATGTCCCTACCATCATCCAGCAACTACTAAATTGTTCCTAGCAATAGTTTTGAAAACAATTCATCAGCATCTAGTCAGTATTTAGACACAAATGGTTAACGGTTTGTTTTTTAAGAAGCTCATGTCCCCCCCTCTTACATGTCTCACAGTGGTTTGGTCCGCTGCCTACCTTTTTCAGACCCTCAGCAACTTTATTTCTCCCCTGTGAGATGTCTGTACTGTCCCCACAAACAGTAAAATATATATAAATATCCGTACTTGTAAATGTTAGGTCTGAAAAATAATAAAATAATTCATTATTTCTTTTTAAATGGAATATTTTTAGATGAAACAATTCAGTGTTCAGTCAGTGGTTTTCATTTGTTAGAAGGAATGAACACTTGGACGAGTATGAAAATGAAACCTTCCGATAAACATTTCCCATACATGGAAACTAAAAAAAGTTTCTTTTTGGTTTGATTTTATTTTACTTTATTATTCTTTATAAAATATAAACATTTTGTCATTATCCTTCCTCCACACAGGTAAGATTCTTACAGGTAAGGGACATGAAATAAAAGCTTCAAAAAAACATTTAATGTTTTTATTAGTACATGCTTTTTACTTTTAAGCTGTTTATTTACCGATACATCATCTTGTTTTCCCACTTTCAGAATTTAGTTATACAACTGGCTTACTTAGACTCAATTAAAGTGCCTTAATTACATGCCTCATCTGCATTTCCCCCTGCCAAATTTATCCTCATTAGGCCTGAACAAAAGAATGTATTACTTGTAAGCTTACAAGGAGCCCTTTGAAGGATGCCCAAGGAGCCTCATTGCTTCCTCTCACACTGACGTCACATCACATCACCGGCTCCTGTAGACATGAGAAGGGTCAAATGAAGCAGCATACAATCTGTGGAGGGTGTTCATCAAGAGGGTGAGCACTAATTGAAGGCGATGGTGTGAGGCGCTCCAATTGATTAATGCACAGTCTTTTATTGGCTCTCTTGTTCTGTCTGTTTGCATTACTTTTGGCTTTTCAGTCTCTTCAACGAATAGATACATGCTTCAATTCTAAGCAAAGGCACGTCCTTGTCTATTAATTCACAGCAGTGTTAAATAAAGAGTGACAATCAAACGGAAGAAAAATCCACAGATCTATTGTTATAATGATTTGATCTAGTAATGAAAGGTAGATTAAAAAAAATAACCTAGAAAAAAAATAGATGATAAAACTAATTCTAGTTCGAGAAAGTTATTTATTTCTAAGAAATGTACAGTATAGAAAATACTCCATTCCGTTTCCAAAATAATCTATGTCAGTCAGATAAGAACTTGTAAATGTCACTTAAAAATTAAACGTACAGGTCTTTTTTTTTTTTTTTTTCCCCCAATGCCACCATGCTACTGAGGTAAAAGACAACTCATTAAAAACAACAAAAATGACATCGAGAAAAAAAGAAACATACACCACATTTATATTAAAACAAGTCCAAAAATTTACAAAAATGTCTTAAAAGAGCAAATAAATATGATTCACATTTACATCTAAATGGTTTTCACTAGTGCAGAGAGATGACAGCAGAGTAAAAGTGAAAGTTGGATGCACACTTCCGATCGTCTGGTGCCAATTCTACACCCCAGAAAAACACACACACGCGCACGCACACACACACACACACACACACACACACACACACACATCTGTACACCATAACACAGTATCACAACCTTTAAAATAAACACTGTCCTTCATACATTAGACAGCGCGAGTGAACAGACTACCTCCAAAGTGGCCCTATTAGGCCCACTAAATATTGAGACAATTCTCTATTTAGACAAAATAGCAAGTTATCCATGACGAGTCTTGTGTGACACATTTACAAAATTGTCTCACAGCTTCTAGCACTTACCTATTCCATCATCTTTTCTCAAATATTCCCTTACAATGCCTTAGATACCTATTACTAAGGAACATTAATTCTGCCAAAGTCTATGCCATCTATTACAGACCCTAGGCTGGAATACTGCCTACTCTGTCTAGTTTAAACAAGCTGTAGGCAGGAAGGCATGCGATCTGTACAACTAAAAAGACCAACTTACAGACATCTGATGTAATATTGTCCATCATACTCAAAAGATGACATTAAAAAAACAAAAAAAACAAACTGAGAATGAAAGTGCTGTCCCATTTAAAAACATATTGTACACTTTCATAGATTTGCTTCCTTTACAGGACTTCTGTCACTGTCACATGTCCGCATCTTGTTGAGTCGGTTGGTCGGTCAGCAGCATCATTTGACACAGCAACCTGATAAATATGATTTTCTCCCAAGGTAAGGTATTTTAAGGCCATTATAATATCAGTTCTGTAAGCCTAAAAAACTAAATGGGGTGCTAAAATCATCACTTGGTCATAAAATGTTGACCACCAGGAGTCTGGCAGAGCAGGAGAGGAAGTGGAGCGACTCTGTAGATGCCACTTAATGGCTAGATGAGGTAGATTGTGATCTTAATTGTGATGACAAACGGTCTGGCATCAGATCAACAGAATGTAGAGTAACTCAAATTTTGATCAATCTCACTTCCATCAACTTAAAAAGGACACTGTTTTGTCCAATAGGTTGGCAGTGTGCTAAGCAAAATATTAAGGACAATGAATACAGACCCTTAAGGTTAAGTTCTTCACATGAGGTGGGCCAACTTGCCACAGCCCCATTTTCTTTAAGCTGCTCCACCTTCAAACAACGCAAAATAAAAATAAAATACCCGTATATAGAAACTGTACACCCTGAGGAAACCTTTAGTATTGACATGTGGAAGAGAGGACGCACTCAAAGAAGCAACTATGCAAAAAGGACAGAGCTGTGAAAGAACAAAGAACTAAAGCTACAAACTCGTAAGTGGAATGCAACATATTAACACACGTTAAAAAAAACCAACAGCAGGATGTTTGTTCTGTGTATGTGCATATACCAGCTCAAAGGACATGTCACCGTATAAGAATTTTAGAATTCCATCATCTGGGACAAGAGGTAAGGATATAAGTTTCATACATATATGCGTTTGACTAAAAAATACAAAACAGACAAGACCACTCACATCCAGGATGTCTAGACTAACAAAAATCCATAGTGCATAACAGAGAGTTAGGTACAGGTTACAAAATGAGCAGTCTTTGCCAATCACTCTCTGCAGGTCAAAGACATTCTTAATGAAGGCCGCTTTGAAAGATGCATATACTGTGTGTTTCCTCCAGAACTAGAGAAACACTGTTAAGATTTGGGGTGGAAATGGACAGTAACTGGGCGTTTTTCAGGATGCTTTAGACAAATGATCAGTTTTCATGTCATTTCACATGCAGCTAATCTGCTGTACACACCTCATCATCTACACATTCACTCATACATTCACAAAAGGAAACCAAGGCAATTGCAAGGGGCCTGTGAGTTGACTGGGTTAGGGTGACAGACTCATAGTACCTCCATTTCAACACCTGAGATTAAAGATATGGTTGAAAATAGCAGTAAAAACAACAGTCCCACTCTGACTTCATCACAGTCCTCCTCAGTCAGTAGATTAACAGCTCCATCAAGCTCTACTGATAACGGACAAGATAGGCAGGCTGTGTTCAATTACACCTTTAATCCATTCATATTTCAATAGTTCAAAGAGGGGAGGGCTGTCCAGTGTTCCTTGTGTTTGGCAGGTTGGCCTAGTGGTCAAAAAGGCTGCCCTTCTGCTGGAAGATCCTCGTTCAAACGTTCATTTTGGGGCAGCAACCATTCTGGTGAAGTGTCCTTGAGCAAGTCAGAGAATCCCAACCAGTCCATCAGAGCTGTTCTGCAACTGACCCTGTGCTAAAAGAGAATATTTCTCCAGGGCTCAATAACATTTCACATTATCATCATCTTAGTAATACCAGCTGCCTGGTTGGATCTTCAAGTCCAGTGGTGGGCTAAATAAAGCCAAAAGTTTTTTGTCCAGTGTAAGAAAATCAGTAAGGAATGTATTTGGAGCCAAGTGTCCCCTCGACAGTCTCTGTCAGCCCAGTCAGGATGCCCACATATTCTTCCGTTTGGCTCACTGCTTTGTCCAGATGTTCTTTGACAATAACATGCCTGAAAGGAGAAGAAGAATTAGTTAAACATCTACAATTTAAGCACATTCAGGACTAACACACACAACACAAATGCGGCTTGACTGCGTTGTGCCATCATTACTGTATATTGGTCCCTTCAGAGGGACCTGCATGTTCATTTTCTTAGGAATAGATAATTATAGCACTGTAAGGAAATACATACAGAAGGATGATGAAATAGGCAGCTTCTGTGAAACAACATCTTAACATTTAGTGTTGTCTAAAAAGTTATTTTTACTCACTCTGATATGGTACTTGTCACACTTCTTGTTTACTGCTAGGGCCGCCGGGAGCAGCCATCATCTGTTGCCTATGACCACAAAACAAAACAATGTATGTTGTTGACACTCGGGTCACCTTTAGCGTCAAGGAGCTTCATTAAAGGCTGAAGTTGTGAAAACTTGATAAGAAATGCCAGATTACTCCTGCCTGGGTGCAGATCTTTGAATACGCCCACTCTACAGAGTTGACCGATTCTGATCTGGCATCGTGACATGAAACGGCGGTTTCTGGGTTAAAAACGAAAATGATCCCATTTGCGCTGGAACCAAGGAGGAGTTACAACAATGGCAACCACAAGAGTAAAAGTAAGTAGCTTGTTTTTACTTTGTGCTGCTCCGCACTTAAAGTCCTGGCTAAACCAGCATGTTGGTATGGCTACGGATCAGTGTCGACTTAAAATTACATTAGATTCAGGCGATACATTGGTCATTAGGTATCAAAATTGCTGTTGATTGTGCTCCTGTCAATCAACTAGACAATACATCATATCAGCACTGCATGGGTTGAAGAAGAAACTTACACACACGACAACTGCAGGTCACAGTGTATTAGGTGGTGGCCATGAATGAGGCAGTGCAAAAAGTCTGACACGTGCGGCTAGCCTTTTTGGACACTTTGACATTGGACTTCTGTTTGGAGGTTACTGCAAGCCAATCTTTCAATACAATGTCCCTTTATATTCAAAGAAATAAATACTAGTTGGATTTATGGGTAAGTGTATAAAAAGTATACAGCTAATAAACTGAAACAATCTGACTGACTATAAATTACACAAAACTGAATTAATCATTTTACCCTGGGTGTATGAAGCGTTCTGGTACCAGGCCTCTCTGCTGAATCATCATGCCCTGGAAGTACCCCGCAGGCCGGGGGTGTCTGTACATCGCCATGCGTGTCTGGCCCGGGGAGTAGGGTAGCTGCTGGGGCCGCTGCAGAGCCTCCATCAGGTGTGGGTGAGGTCTTTGGGCAGCATAGTGTCCTGGATCTGGGTATGGCTGGCCAGGGAAAGGGGCTCTGTTGCCATCTTCACGGACCTGAGACATCATGTGGGGTGGGGGAACGCCGCCTTGCTGCATTCCTGGGTGCACGGCACGAGGGTCATACATGAAGCCAGACACCATGTGTGCGGCAGAGGCAGGAGGGTGTTGTCGTTGAGGTGGCTGGGTGCTACGGCGGCGGGCAGCGGCATTATGGCTGTCGAGGTCCAGGATTTCTTTAGGGCTTTCAGGGCGCTCTGAGCTCTCTGTACGAGCCTGCTTTGCTGGGCTGCCACCACTGCTGCTGCCTCCACCGGCCTGCTCCCTGCTTTCACACCTCCCCTCCTCTGGGCCTCCAGGATGTGGCCCTACTTCAGGCACAGGGCCAGGGGACACCAAACTAGCACCACTGGAGCCCTCAGAACCCAGTGGCGACACACTGCTCTCCTTCAAATGACCATTGCTTCTGGCACTAGCTACAGGTAGGTAGGCAGTGGGTGGCATCGGTTGGCGAGGCTGATAATGGGAATGATTCCACTCCTCTGGAGGATAACCCCCTCTACTGCTGGCCTGGTTATTGCCCTGAGCTTGGGGATGGAGTTGGGGGTAGTAGTGTTGTTGCTGGTACTGATGAGGTGGGTACATGTTGGGGTGGGCCTGAGGGTGCTGTTGGCCTGGCATGTGATAGGAGTAGGCAGTCCCTCCCTGCTGGTGGTAGGTGGGGTGGTGAGCAGGACTGTGGAGCGGGTCAATGGCCTGGTTTTGATAAGGGTGGTGAGCAGACGGTGGCATGGGCCTGGTCATGTTTGTCTGGCTGTAGTGTGGATGTGGATGGTTCCCCATGCCATATGGACCCATGGCTCCATTTGCCTGGCCTTGGGAGTGAGGAGGCATGGCTGGATTAAGGGAAGGTGCTGGCCCTCTCTGAACCTGCATACCTTGGTTATTACCCACCAACTGGGTTTGATGGTGTGTGGGGCTGAAGGCCTGGTGTTTATAAATACCATTTGGAGTCCCAGATTTCATCATGGTGTGCTGTGGAGGAACGGCAGTGCCTTCTGTGTCCGGTCTACTTGTAGGCTCACTAGGTCTTTGATCTCCACGGTCTGCTGGGCTAGGCTGGGAGGGTAAAAGTGGGGCAGGATGACTCGGTGGCAAAGAGGTGAGAGGGGCTGGCTGAGGGGGTCCAGACTGGACTCCTTGTGTGGCACTCTGTGGCATCCCATGCATGGAGCTGTTCTGCATAAGACGTTGTGGAGAGATGTTTTGGGGGACATGATGAGGAGGTAGCAGAGAATTGTGTTGCTGTGTGTTCTGGGTCATCTGCTGGGGAGAGCCCTGAGAGCGGCATTGAGGAGGTGTATTCCGGGCTGCCTGAGGTTGCAGCTGCTTTTGGATGTTCTGATGGGGTTCACTTTTCTGATGTGCATTCTGCATGCGTGGCACATTGTTCTCTGACATTTGCTGGGTGGGATTTGGAGATGCTGCAACATGCAGTGGTGGTACATTGTGGTGAAGAAGTGTGGGGCTCTGAGCTTTTTGCTGTGGACTGTTCTGTGCATGCTGAGGGTGGTTGGGTGGAGTGGGATTGGTGGAACTGTTGTTACTTGTGTTGAGATGGGTGGAAACAGTAGTAGCACTAATGTGTTGAATGGGACATTGGCTGCTAGATTGTCTCTGGCCATCTGTCTCCTGCATGTGGCTCTCTGTTGAACTCCCTGGGATCTCTGGCCCGGACGGATTCTCCTGTGATCTGCCTAAGTTTGGGGCTGGGGGGCTTTGCGTTCCCTCTGCTGGCCCAGTGCAGTGTCCTGTGGGGCTAGGGATGGACGGGTGCTCTTCATTAATTGGAACAGTGTCATCAGAAATGTTGGCAGCCATCTTTTTCTCTGATGTTGAGTCT
This sequence comes from Micropterus dolomieu, assembly GCF_021292245.1. Lineage (NCBI taxonomy): Eukaryota > Metazoa > Chordata > Actinopteri > Centrarchiformes > Centrarchidae > Micropterus > Micropterus dolomieu. The sequence continues at coordinate 26,162,617 of NC_060171.1, read as the reverse complement.
GTTAACACACAGAAAGGAAGGGAAAGTTAGCATTAAAAGACTAATGTGAGGGAGGTTGGCATTGAATATTAATTATTATTACAAGAACAGACACACACAGTTGTGAGTACTTACTTCTGTATTATGGTGAAGAATATAAAAAAAAGTCAAATAGACAAAGCAACAACCACTGTTTGTGTAATTTCATACTATTTATCCAAACCAATACAAAACTAGCAAAATTAAAAAATTACCTATGTCCTGTTCCATTCATTTAAAGTGAGAATACACACATTTGTACTCTTGCTAATGAGACTTAAGTGATGACATGACATCTCTTTTGTCCCCCTTAAAGCAACCAGCGAGACATTTCACTAAACCGATGAATATTCAATTTGCCAATTACTTTGAAAAATAATTAAAATCAAATTGCAAAAGGCACTTGCCACAGAGGAAGGGCAAGGATGGAGGCTGTGGTGGTTGACGAATTGAGACACGACAGTCTAGAAAGAACATTTCTGTAGAGAAAGGTTAAACTGTGCTTGGGTTCCTTCATGCAGAATACAAACAGCTGGTGAAATACTGAGAGAGAAGGTCAGGGCTACCTTTGGGCTGCATGTCTGTCTGTTGGGAAGGCTGGCTGTCTGGCCCATTGTCTCTAGAAGGACGCAGCAGCTGAACCTCAGGGGCAGGGGGAGGCTGCTGAGAGGGGTGAGCTGGGATGCTGCCAATTCCTGATGGGGGCCCAGGCTGCTGAAAGTTGCCCATGTGCTGATGAGGGGCACCAGCAGGGGGTCCAGAAGAGGCTGACAGCTGCTGCAGGGCCAGCATCTCTGGGCTTTGCAGCATGGAAGCCACGCGTGTCCTGCCAGAAGAGTCTGGGTGGGGAACAGGAGGACGTGAGGACATGGACCCCGGGGAGCTGACCGCTGTAGACATTTGATACTGGGCATTGGGAGGAGGTTGGGGGTATCCAGCAGCTTCTGGCCATGGTTTATGCCCCACTGGAGGGGGGACTCCACCATAACTAAAAGTGCGCTGGTTCACCATGTTGGGATCTTGCATGCGCATCCCACTGGGTCTCTCCTGGTGATTCATGCCAGTCCACATGTTGGACAGGCCCATACCGGGAGGCCTCAAGCCTGGGTAGTTGTGCTGATGTGGTCCTTCCGGCCCTGAGAATCTGTTGACCATGGGGTGCATGTTTTGGCCCTCTGGACGGTGATGGGATGGGTACATACTGGCTTCAGGAGGAGGTCCAGGTTGGAGAGCCATGGGACGTGGGCCCAGAGACGGGCCATGAGTCGGGCCCATGTAGGGGTGCTGCTGCTGGTGTGGAGGCTGCTGCTGGTTAGGATCTGGGCCCATTTGATACCTAGGACCCATGTGATGTTGTTCAACCATGCGATGCTGGGAAAAAAGAAAAACAATTTAGGGATTTTGATCAGTATACCCATACATCAGTCTGTTTTACCAGCATCAAGATACAAATTTAACAGGCCAAATATTAGTAGACCCCACACACACACACACACAATAAGGTGGGACCTTTTGGTAAAAACTGTAAATTAAACATTGATATAATTACATTTAGAAAGGTGTAAGTGGGTCCGTCTACCTGCATGTTAAAGTTGTGGGGCAAGCGGTTGAAACTAGGGTCTCCATGCCTGGGAATGTGAGCTGGGTAAGTAAAGCGGGGATCCATGGCCATTCTTTGGGCGTACATGTGTGGACCATGAGGACCAAGAGGTACGGGGGGACGGTGGAGCTGTTGTGAAAATAGAGTAATAAGTTTTAAGTAAGTTTTTCTCCTACATTTCAGACAGAAATCAAGAGAAAAAACCCAGATTAAGGTGTTCATTTAACTAGTTAAAATATTGCGAGAAATAAGTAACAAATTAAGTAAATAGGTTTTTAGAAATGTAGAGGAAGACAAGACGAGCATTATCCTGTGGATACCTGTTGCCCTGGGTGGTACATGCCCCTGATGTCTCCTTCATGGATGTGCTGCTGGCTTGGAGGCAGGCTGTAGAGGTGAGGGGGGCCATTGGCCCAGTGATGGGGGAGAGGTGGTCGTGTTGGCTTGTGGTCTTCATGCTCTGACAGTGTACTGCCCTTGCCCCCCTGAGAGTTTCGCTTACGTTGGACTTGCTCAGTGGCCTTGATCAGACTTTCAGGTCCCAAATATTTACTGCCACGATTGCGCTTTTTGTCCTTGCGCTCCTTGTCTTCAGCATTGATGTGGAATTCCTCATCTGTGTCGCCATCCTCTGATGGGAAGTGTTTTAATAAGGCCCTGCTGAAACACCGTTCTAGAGACTCTGCCATAATGGTGTACTCTGGGGAAAAGAAGACATAATCAGCTATATGATAAAACACATTACAGTTCTTACACACAGCCACACCTTCTGCACCTCCATACACTTAAATGCACATCCACTCATGTACACTCAAATAATAGCTTTTTATCTGCATGTTATTCCCCTGTCAAGTCACACCCTCCCTTCCACATAAACAATCACACACACTCCCACAAACACCTCACTCCATCTCTCAGTCATTCCCTTACAATTGAACCAATATGGATGCCATGTACCCATAGACACACACTTGCTCCTCTGTTCTCAGCCAAGCGCTGGCCGACTGACCAGGTCAGAGTGCGTATGTTGACCCCCTGCTCTTCCTCATGCTCCACCCTGGGCCCCCCTTACCACTCTCCTCCCCCCTGTCCCTGGGGAGAGTATTCAGTTGGATGGATGGCTCCAGACAGGGGGCTTAGGGGCTGGAATGTTTCTCTGGCACTGCAGGGCTCAGATCCCCCTGAGCACTGGAGCACAGCTCAATCACTCCTCATTAATCACTGTCGAGGCTGCCCTGGCCCCGGCCCCAACACAGCACTAAGTCCAGCCCCCTTTCTTTCGCTCTTTCTCACACTCTCACCCCGATTCTCTCCCTAAAAATTTACATGCCCATTTCTTTAACAACATACACCAATTGGAATGGATTTTGAAGCATTAGTCTTATACTGAGGTCAAATTCTTAACAGTGAAAGCAGGATTATTAGGCTTTGTGTTTGTGCAACTGTGTTCATTTACCACTGTCTTCTCCGTTGTACTCAACACAGTTTTCAAACATGAGCTTCACGTCGGCAACAAACTCCTCCTTAGCAATGTACTCCCCATCACTGAGCTTCTTTTCAATGGTGGACAGGTCCATAGGAGTCTGAGGGGATTGGAAGAACACATAAATTAACACAGTTGAAAACCTTGAGTAATACAAGATTTGTGAGTGGATACATTAGTTAGGATGCGAACTGCACACATACAAACACAATATTACGCAAACACCATTAACTGCTATTACATGGCAGCTATCATTGTATCATCTTTTGTACCTTGATGATCTCGTGGTAATTGGGGGCATAGGAGTCATCCACAGGCTCCAAGAAAGGCCAAGCATCTTTATGGGCTTTCAAAGCCTCAAGCACTGTAGAAGAGGTCAGACATTAGAACAAATGCGAACGCAGATTGAAATAAAGCCACAGCCTTGAGTAACTTCTCAGCAAGCATACCTTTGTATAACGCAGTGTAGTCGTCGTCAATATCATAGCTGAAATGTTGAACATACAACATGTTACAAATGGGTCATTCAAGTAGAAAAGTGAAATTTGAAGTCCAATGTACAAAGCCTCTCACAATGCTTTATTTTTGCGTGTTCTTTGGACAGGAGAGGACGGCTCCAGATTCAGGAGTTCAGGTGGCAGGTCTTTTCCTTGAGACAGTAACCAGGCCCGTTCTTCCCGCAACTTCCTCCTCTTTGCTCGCTCTGAGAGAGAAGGATGAACACAGGGGGCAACAATTAGAGGCACAAACGATACAAAACAACAACATTGTTTTCATGGCTCGAGTTACAGTTTAAGTTGCACTAGCTGACCATTGAGGCTGTCAGGAGAGTCAATGAAAACCAGGCCTTGGTCATCAGAGACAGCAGCAGCTCAGATGAGTAGAAAGAATGATCCATCAGCCATATTTTCTTAGGCCCAGTTGATCAAAAGAGATCAAAAGAGCGGAACAGAGCAGAGAGAGTGCATATGTATCGCAGAAGCAGAGATGCCCGCCAGTCCCCCTGCTGTGTGGATTAAAGAGGTCTGAGGGAGGATTCCACACATGCAATCCACACTGAGAGCAGGCCAGGTCCTGCTGTTCATTTATAATACATTAATGAGGCTCCTCCACTGAAGGACAATCAGCAGTTCATTAACCCTTGACAGATGACATCAGAGGGAGGGAGAAAAAGAGAAGCCTGTGATTTAAGGCTCTGAAATTCCCTCTCACAGTCTCAGTGTACTCTACATAAATCACAAGGCTTTGAGTGCTGCTGATTTTTGAGCCATTAAAGAGCCAAACCAGTCATGGAGATGTGAAATTCTGTGCGTGGGGTACCCTTCACAATCCATTCTGCCCCTGATCCCGCAGTTGGAAGAAGTAGAATAAGAGCCCCCTACCTGCTACTGACAGTTTGCTGATGAAAGATCATGAAATTATCGCTACTCCTTGATAGTTGACGTTTGGCACTAAATTTCTTTTTTCTGCAATACTAGCAGATTTCTAACTAAGTGCAAACAGAAGCTGCACATCTTTCCGTTTGTGCTCCATCCGTCTACAGAGCCGTCCATCTTACCCTCCACAGCTTTGATCTTCTCCATCTTTTCTCTCTGTTGTTCTTCCTGCTGAAGCCTTTCCTCTTCTCGTCGCTGCTCGGCCAGCAGGACCTGCCTGTCCAGCTCTTCATCTTTCTTCTTCTCGTCCTCTGCTATGGTCTGCAGATTGTCCTGAATGCATACACATTAGCCTGTTATTATACTTAGAAACGTTGGGTATCTCTACACCAATCTTATGCATACAACACCAGCAATAATGTACAGAAGCAACCTAAAGTACATGCCGAAACCCCCCAAAAATATTGCTAGGGTCTAAACAAACACCTAAGTAGAATGTACTGCAGTAGTTAAAAGACGTAGAAACATGTATTGTCAAATTTAAATACAAAATGGACATTTTATGGTATTTTATAGTGTCTTTTCAGAAACAGTAGACTATCAAAAAACATGTTCACAGACAAACACACACCTCCTCATCTTGGTTAATGTGCTTTATAGAGAACCGTTGTGATGTGCGAACTGGGCTTGGGTCCATTAGCTTCTGTTTTTGCTCCCGCTCCTTAAGAAAAAAGGAAAATATAGATGGTTAGGGTTAAGTTCAGCTTAGCAGTTAAAGGCACAATCCGTGATCCAAATGTAAACAAAAGTGTAATCACAGACTGGAAGCTCCTGTTACTCTCAAACTGATAAATTGTTTGATAATAAACAAAGTAGCATTTCAAATTTTTCTTCTACAGTGACAACTTTTTGTGTGGATATGCCTGTAATTTAAGTGCTGAGAAGTCATTGGCTCTGCTCTCCCCTCCCCCAAGTCAGCCTATCTCTTCTGATGCCTGCATTCCCCCACCTTTCCCTGGGAGGGTGGGGGGCAGGTGACATCCAAGCTCAGTCGATAAATAAATAGTTGAATCAAACCCTGTGTGCCCCTCATGACTCTACTAATCAAATGTAATGATTAGCTTCAGGAAAGCAATATGAAACCAACCAGCCAATCCTGCAACTTGTGAGCATGTTATTTTCAATCCTTAAGCATGCATCTTGAAAATACAGTCACAAAACACATCAATGACACATCAGTGATCTAAGATATAGCCAACATCACCGAGGGGTGGCACAGTCAGGCTTCTGGTCATCCAGAAAACAACCAAAGCCACCTAAAAATGCATTAGCAGCTGTATGAAGCCTGTGTGTGGGTGAGGAGGCAAAAGAGGAAGGAAGATGTGGGTGGGGAAAGAGAGGAAGAGAAATGAGGGGAAGACAGAAGATAAATAAGACAGATGTTCATGATCTGATCTATTGTGCCACAACTCTTCTGTCCCCACTCCATCTCTCCCTTGTCTCTCTGTGAAGCACTGGCATATCCTTTGGCTCCACAACTCCTCCCTACATTACCACCAACACTACCCCCCCCCCCAATCCAATACACACAAGACAGAGTGCCTCTGGTGTCTACACTTTCAGAGGTCGAGAGAATCCTGCAGCACAGCAGAGCTGTCATTCAGGAGGCTCCATCCTGCCTCAAGGTGAGCTCCCGCATGCTCTCAGTACCCCATGAAATGACTATTGACAGCAGCCTAAGACACTTGGAGGGAAGGATTCAGGAGGTTACACACACTGTGTTTTTGACACGCTTTTATGCACACACCCACGTAAAGACAGATATATGTATGTAAAGTATACACGCATTCTATGGTATGGCCACAGTTTCGATAAATATTAAAAAGTTGAAATCATTGATCAGACAAAACGCCAAACGTCTGCTGGTTCCAGCTTCTTTAATGCAGGCAGTGGATGCTTTTTTGTAGACATTACTCAAAAATGAACAGGAAAAAGATGGTCTGCAGCTTTCATTACAAAGCCACCAGAATGCTTCACTAATATTCTGCATTGAGAAAAGGTATAGTTGGTCCTTTTGAATGTCATATCTAATGCGAGTATGAGTAGTGTACAGTCGATGAAGGACAAGACTACATTCACCCACTGACCGTGCACCGTGATAAGTGACTGACCACTCTGCCGACATCAAACTGCCAGCAGGATTCTTTAGTTCACTGCTGACAATGATGGAGAGAGGCTGTGAGGATTTCTATAGCAACAGTCAGTGATGGTTATACATCACAGGAGTAGAAAGCCACCTAGCCATCCTACTAAACAGGTAGGATAGTTGGAAGGGAAACTGAGTGGGCAGTGTTGTATTTGACTCATGCTTGCTATGAACAGGGCAAGTAGTTATAAATGGTTTGTCTACAACCCCCCCCCCCCCCCGAGGTACTTCACACACATTCCAAGGAAGACATGATAGACAAATGAACATGACCCAGAGCATGGCCAAGCCCAGAAAGAGCTGACTACTACAAAGTGTGTGCACTCATTCCAGCAAACTAGCATGACAGCACAGTTCTCCACAGCCAGGCTCAAGTTAAATGCCTGGGGCAAGCTTCATTACCAAGCTGGTGTACAGAATTAAGGGCAAGCACAGACCGGCTTTCCTTCACTTCACCTGTCCTGCAGCTGGCCCAGATAAAGTGTCCAGGGAGGGCGGACAGTGATTTGTGTCAGAACATGAAAGCACCTGAATGGAGATTGAGCCCCATTGAAACCACCCACTAAAACATAAACATGTTAGACTATACGTGGTGCTTTTTGACAAATAAACAGACAAAAAAAACCCCCAAAAAACGGAACAACACTGCAGGGATCAGATTTGCGAGAATACTAAGAAGCCAAAATGTGATTGTAAAAGCTGGAGTGCAGGACTTTTACATCTAAATGAATGTCTGTTACATTCAAGCCCTTGCCAAACAAGATTACACAATGCTGATTAAGCCCATCAGCGGCAGGTACATCTCTCTGTATGGGAGAGAACGTTTATTATTGACAGTTGTTTATGTATGGTTATTATGATATTGTAGTTTGTTTCAATATGTTTTGGCAACATTGTTGTACGCAATCATGCCGATAAAGCCACTTTTTTTTTTGTTTCGGCTAAAGCAACTAGGAGAGACTAGTCCAGAAAACAAGTGTCCAAGAAAAGCTTCTGACACTCCAGATAAAAAAAGCAACCCAGCATTCAGAGGAAGGATTACAGTTTTTAAAAAAAGGGAAGCGATCGATGACCAGGACAAATGCGGAGAACCATTGGTGTAGCTTTTCCTTGTTGGAGAGAACTGAAAGAAGAGACTGAAAGCAGACACCGATGTCACATTGCTTCTATTAAACAGGTTGGTATTTGTAAACTTTTTAGAGTTAAGCTATGTATCCATTACATTTACTCTACCTAAATAATGGATTATTGTCTAGGAACTGTGGAAATTCCTCTGTACAGTTGGAACTATTTCTGAACACGGGCCTGGGGAGAGCTTATGTCTTAAGCACGAGTTGAAAAAAGTCAAAACACAAAAGTTCCGCACTGCATGTTTAACATGGGTACATCTACCTTGGTTAGACTTGCTGTTTATAAGCTGGTATTTAGTCATATTGCTCTGGATATTAGCTGACAAAGACATTATGAACTGCTGTAATTGGGACTAATAGCTATAGTATCTATTCGGTGTCTGACCTTGTGCTCAATCATGCTGCTTATCTCAGGCAGGAAGTTATGGCTGATGACGCGGTAGAGGTGGCGGTCCTGTGGGGAGGTTTTGTCCTTGATGCTTTCTGCCAGACTGAACCACTGTTCCTCCGTATCACACACAAGGGACCAAGTGCCTCTCTTACGACCTGGGAGAAGCAAAGAGAAGAGAGATTGGCTTATTGATTCCAGGGGAAATGTGTAGAGACAATTAAATCAGTGAAACTGGTCAAAGCTTTCTTGATGTAGTCAACATGAAAATTAAATTGCACATATTCATGATGAGCTCCTCTCACCTGTGCTGGGGCAGAGATCTTCCAGCCCATTTTCTGTCTTCACTTCTGACACCTCACTTTCCGCCTCACTGAAAGGTAAAAAAATACAAAAAACATTGGAGAATAATAGATCCAGAGTATTCCTACAAACAACAGAGTGATTAAAAATCTGAGAATGCAACGTCTCGCACTTTATGAATGAATTCATGTTTCCATGACTAACAGGCTTTTTGCACATTAGATTAGACTCTTATGGATGTACAATTGAAAACCTGTATCTCAGAGAGACTGGGAGTTACAGTGTAAAAGTGCCTTCAGCTAATTTTTCAGCTTCCTTTCACTTAAAGCAAATCTAAATTGTACAGTATTCAGTAGCAAAGATGATAGGGTAAATTTAGGAATACAAAAAAAACATAATGCTATTTTTGACTGCACTACTACATCCATGATATTTTCCATGATCAACGTGTTTCTCCCCACCCCACTGAGTCAACTCAAATATAAGGGGTCTACACTTGAGGCCAGAATGTAGTTGGAGAATATGTGGCCAAGAAATATAGGTCAGGTTTTATAACTTTTTACAACTACATGATTGTACAAACCCCCACCAACACCTATCAAAGACCACGTGGCAAACACTGCATCTGTCATTGCTGTTAAATGCATGTTGCTGTTTTACTTACATAACCTGCACATCTGTGCAACACATGCAGAACGACACATGTCAGCATTTCTCTGCAATAAGCTGCTGGAACTGACAACAAAATTGCTTTTCTCACCTCAGCTGAGGGTCTTCAAGCTTTTTCTTCTTTGGTGGTCTTCCCCTTTTCTTTTTCTCTGGTAATGTTAGTTCAGTGATTTCGCTGTTGGAAAAACTACATGAAGTAGAAGAGAACTCTTTAAAATTACAGCCTTTTAACACGGGGGAGACCTCTATAATTAACCCTTAACAGGCCTGTAAACAAGTACTACAAACTACTATTGCAATTACACACTTACCGCATGCACTAGTTAACCACAGAAAACATGACCAGTGACATAACATTCATTCTTCATGTAGTGGACTGAGAATGAAGATGCACAGTATTTACCTGATGTTCTCCGCTTTCCTGTTTACTGGCTCTTCTTTGTACATACGAGTGCCGTAAAAGTACCAGTAGAGGGCTCCATTCCCATCCTGCCCTAGTGGTTCCACCCTCAGGCTGTCTGCATCAAGCCCCTGATGGGGGTGGGGACATTACATTTATCAAATCATGTGTAGGACTGTTTTTAAATCATCAGTCATTAGTGGGTGATGTCATTCAGTCCTTTGATCCTACACGGCTGTGAATCATACACAGAAATTAAGCGCTTTCAGTGTCTTACAGAATACAGTCATAAATTGAATCTGATAAATTGTTTTAAAAAAAATCTTATCTCATGTGAAAAACAGTAAAATATATTATTGTTATTATTAACTAACACAGGGCTTGGAGTTAAACTGTCAGGTTATTATTAGTTGTGCCCTAGTTAATTCCAGGGTATACATTGAGCTACTGTTCAAGAGAGGGGCTCTTTGTCAGGTGTAATAAAAAGACGCATTACTGGTAAATTCAGTTAGACTGCTAGCATTCTGTCACACTGTAAGTGTAAATGAAAATCTTACAGCTCCTCTTCAGGCCACAGTAAGACACTCCAATAGTGTTATCAAATGGATAAAAGAATAATGCTGCCTACGTGCTTTAAAAGTGACCAACCAATTTTGGGTTAGAGAGAGTGTTAGAGTGCTTTCACCTAAAAGATAAAAACTAATTAATGAAGTAGCAGTTCTTTCATGTGCTAACCGTAATGTGTTGATGGGATACAATGCTTAAAGTCTAGGTGCTGAGGTATTTTTTTTGGTTACGCATTACATGGCAAGTAATGTCGCTTAACTGTTTTTTTTTCTCAAAACCTTGAACCCCAGTATCACTGTATCACACATGGCTTAGATTTCAATTCGGCTGGGACAAAACAATAAAACCTAAAAAGTGAGTGATAATGTATAAAACCATTTCTGAACAAATGTCATGCATGAAAACAAATATGTCTAGTTTGTTTCAGCTGATCCTCATGGATGTGTGTACCTTGAGCAGGTCAAAGACATCTGCAGCATCCAGACGGTAGTCGCACAGCCGGTGCAGCAGTTTCACCTGAGTGCGAGGAGGAAGATTCTCAAACGGGCCCTCTCGAAGTGGGTTCGGCTTCCCTTCTTCCAGTTCCCACCGGTAGCTGATGATATCGTCCAGGTAACTGCTAAATGCCTGGGGGCTAAAGGACAGAGCCACATAAAGGCATTTTTTTCAATGGTATGAAAACATTTTCAACACCAGATTAACTATCTTAAAATACAAATACTGCCTGAGTATTTGGGCATACATGGCAGCAATGCAAATATTAAATATTTAAATTACCTGTGCACTTGCTCAGGACTCAACACTAACACTATACCCACGTATAAAGCAAGCAGCAAATTACATTCTTGGCTGATGTACCAATATATTATCACAATTATGTTTTTTTGTTCATCTTTCCATTTTTGTCTTTGTATGGAAAGTTGTGATGGAGTTGTGTCTTACTTTCTGTGATGAGCTCAGGTTGGTGGGTTAGCCACATCTCTTATGTCTTGCCTACGTGTGACTTGTGGTTTATTGTGTACCGTTGTTGCAATTATTTCCTTTCTTTGTAAGTTATTTCCGCAGTTTGTTTTGTATCTGATGATTATCTAGATTTGGGTAGGCTCATTCACTGAAAAGTCATTTGAAACATGCTTGTTAGGCTATATAAATAAAACAAAAAAAATTGTACTTTAGTTCCCAATAAAGGCTAGTGATTAGATAAAGCCCCTGAAATGTTTGATTAATTTATGGTAAATTCATTAATCTGACTGTTGTGGCTTTTAACCAGACCATGAAGTTATAAAGAACATAATTATGTACCAACTACAAATAAAGATGGTTACAACCTCTCATACGATGAAATAATACAAAACAAACCAGACAGAAGGTTTGGTCCATTGAGATCTGTCAGTATGGATAAATGCCACCAATTCAATTGCAAATGCTGTGTGCCAACACACCATGTTTCAATATCAACTATCCTCCTTTTGTGATGCATAGCTAAGGAAACAAACAAAGTTCAAACTACCATAGTGGCCAGTGAGACTGAGGAGGTGGGGCTGAAAAAAAAAGACTAGTTTCTGTGAATGGGAGCGGGTTGTATCTCTGCTATGAGTGGGAGCTGGTAAATAAATGTTCCGGTTCAGGTCTAGCCGATTAATCTGTACCTTTCAGTTCCAACTCAGATGAACAGAACAAGGGTGCAGGGGTAAGCATCTTTGCAAAGGCACAGAGAAAGAGGGACAGGGAAAAAAATGGCTTATCTTGAAAGAGCAGTGTGCACTTTTCACACAGCTGCAGGCAAACCTCTCCCCCCCTCCCTCACCACCCCATCTCTCTCTCCTACATTCTGTCCCTCTCGTTCTCTCCAATGTTCCCCCTCCCTCCTTTCCCCGCTCCGGCAGAGCGTTTAACACGTGCGGATGAAAAGGGCAGCTCTGTGAAAGGCCAGTGCTGAGCAGCCACCCCCAGGATGCCAGCGCCTGTCCAGTCCAATAAAGCAGGTTGTCCTCCTGTTACCGGTTGCCTGGGTGGAAAAACTGGATCATTCCTGCCTCTCTGCTCATCGGTTCACTGGTACCACTATGCTACTTGATGGGCAAGAGCAGGAGGTGTATAAAAGGGGGAAGCCCCGTGAGAGATTCAACATATATGGGGATCTGAATAACAACCTCTGCTGCATACTCACTCTCTCCCATCATTTGATCACGGGGGAGAGAAAAGTTTCAGTGGCTATGGCGTTTTCATATATCGCGGTAGTAGTAGAGCATGATTTCACCACACACCTTAAGTCACTATATGGTGAGAAAGGTTTGACTCCTCAGTGAGTCATTGTGTTCTCAGGTGACTCAGAGTTCCTTTGAAGGCTCCTGGGTGTTATGACTAATTTGATGTAGATGGAAATACTGGTATTGTTTTGGCAGCTACAATTCAAACTGAAATATACAAAAAGTTCACTAATTCATTTCCAGCCCATAGTTCTGTAAAACCTAATTCAACAATACAAGTCAGCGCAGGTTTGCACCTGATGCAAGCACATTAAACAGTTGGACGTGGATCAACTTGTACCATGTTCCCTTGTTCATGCTCCTTCAGAATACATGGTGACTTATAAAGCTAGCCAAATTAATCCTTTAATGAGAGCACTGCAACAAAGCCAAAACACTTCCATACTATTTTTCAGTTGTTTGAAGATTAAAGTTAGCCCAGTATGGAAAGCTAGTACAGCAACAAACTATGTACAGGTAAAAACACTTTGAGAAACAACGACGACTAGAGAGGTGTGTTGGAGAGTAGGCCTTCTCAATACTTCTTTGTGCTGACTGATATGTACAAATCTATCCAAAGCTAACACTGAATATCTGATCAGATTCATAACATCCTATTTTACTTAAGCAAATTTCTTCTATTGTTGCGAATGTTTAGACAACATTTAAAACATAGGCTTCCTTTGTTAAAAGAAAAAAAGAGATTTTGTAGAGAAAAACATGTACATTTCTCAAAGTTAGATATTAATAAAAGTACTTTTCAGGTATCACAGGCAAAACAAAGATGATTCCCGGCCCTATTGGAGAGAACACACAATGCTTGAATCCTATCACTATTTAGTGACCCCAAAACTTAGGTATGATTAGACTAGGGATGGGGATCGATGCCCTGTTCTGAAAGGACCCAGTTCCGAAATTTCTTAAAGCCTGAAAATCAATAAGGTAGCGGGTCCTATATTGTAACGTTATGTCTCAAGCGTCTAATCTGATTTATCTTGAAACGATAAGAAAACTTTTTAATGATGGCACCAAAATGTGGTATTAAACGGGCCGGTGTAGGTACCAGATGTGCTCGGGTGGTCAGATCTGCGCCTGCTGGTAACGTCACATAACGTGATTGGCTGTACGTTTGTATGATGACGTGGCAGATGGTGATTAGCTGTATGTCGTAGTGTTTACGGATACTAGTTTTCGGTGAATTAATGTTATGACACTAATGTTAGCTGCCAATCCACTTAAGCTAACATTTGTGTGTACGTTATTGCCATATTGCCAAAGTAAATGTGAAATAAAAGAAAAAATATTAAATAAACACCCTGATCTGATACCTACATTTATAACCGGGGGACTATGTAGTTTGTCCGAGTAGCTTAAGTTAGCTACCGTTAGCTTAACTTGATCGGCAGCTAACATTAGCGGTGTAACATTTATACACAGCTATTGCCAGGCAGTGTTAATTCCCGTTTAATAAGTAGAGCTGTATTTCATTGTGTAAGTTCTCACACACACCCACACACAGAGAGACTCCGCTCCGTCGCTGTGGAGACGGTGAAGTTAAGTTAGCTCCAAACTACTCAAGTTGCAGACAGCTTCGCTTGTTACTGTAAATGTGTGCAATAAAACCTTGGCGAGTAAAAAGACAATACTTTATCAATACACCTGTGTGTAAGGTAAACATGTAGAAAGGGTTAATTTAATCATCTCTATCATCCTGTATGTTTTATACAAGCACGGCTAATGTTAACTTGGCAATTAGTGAAATGTTAAAAACAAGCTAAATAGAAAGCTGTCTGTCTGTAGCATTGACTGGTCTGTATTCTTAAAATCTGGCACATTGTTAAAAACCCTTCAATATTTGTTTATTTATTGCAAGTGATATGTCATCTCAATATACAACAATGTTATTGCACATTGAATATTTTCCTCATACTGTGACCAAATAACAGTCACAATCAATATCAATAAAAATAAACGATTTTATGTCATTTTTTATTATCTCCTCTTGTTTCAAGTTTACAACAACGTCTCTTTCAACCATGACTCAAAATGTTATTCATCTGTTGTTGATATACAAGAAGTTGCAGTGACATTAGTTTTAACAGCAAATAGACGCCCCCTCTTTTATACTTACGTGATGTCATTGCGCTGGTAGCATCCCTGCAACAGGCAAGCAATGAGGTCCCCGAGGAAGTCTAAGTCCTGCTCTGACAGGGCTTTCTCCAGCTCCTGAACACACACAACAAAGGAGACAGCAGGGTCAATGCACACACTAAACAGACCAGAGATATCCATGCAAAGGAACAAATTTACAGATATAACACATCACTAAATGTTGCTGCAGTTCAGTTGCGCAATGATGGAACCAGAGGAGTTTAAGGATAACTCTTTCAATAAGGAGGAAATTAAGAGCAAAATGCAGGTGATAACAAACAACTGTTACAGTCATTATATAAGAAAAGAAAAGGCAAGATCTCAGCTCTGATGATGCATCAATAGAATGACACGATATATTAGTGAGCTCTCAGCATACACTTGTGCCAAGAGTTGGTATATCAGTGTAATCAAGGTAAGCTGGCAGAGGTAGACAGCAGGAGGGATGGATGGAATTTGCAAGCTGTCTGAGTCGGGCTTCAAGGTTTGCAAGTGGGTGTTTGGCTGGAGCCGGGGTTCAAGTTCAGCCATGACCCCTCTCCTGCCTGGCATTGTGTTTCAGCCATTGAGGTTTTATGAAGCGGCAGTAACCGGCAGAGCAAACTCTAAAAGACCTGAAAGCACCAAGGAGAGATGGTAGACAGCAGGGGCCTAGAGCTGCAACACAGCCATGCACCCCCCCCCCCCCTTCCTCTTCTCCTCTGCTGACCAACCAAGACACAGCACCACACACATCTTCCCAGCATGCACTGCTCTCACCAACGATACCCAAGGGCTCTGGAGTAGAACAGGAGGGGAGAGAGAGACAGAACAGGAGGCTGAGAGAGCAGAAATGCAAATGCAAAGTGCTCTGTCAGCCAAGTGTCCATTTCACTTAAAGCCCCTTTTTGCAGGATGCAAAGCAGCCCCTTCAGGCTGAAGCCCAACCAGTCGCTCTTCAGATAAAACACGATTGCCTGCAGCTGACCACTGCTCACCCCTTCCTGGATCATACTCTCTCACTAACAGATCTAAACTCTTTATCTGTGTCACTCTTCCTCTCTAACATAAACATAAGTACTACTACAGGCTCAAGAAGGGAAAAACTGGTCCACGATTATCTCAAGGACAAGGAGGCACATTTAATTATTGTGTGCTCACTTGTCTCTTCTCAGTCTGCGTCTCTCTAGAGGAACTGGGTTGAGCTCAGAGGTCACCAAAGGTCAGCGTACACACCTCCTGGCCATGGAGAATGACGGAAGCCAGGAGCCAACAAGTCAGCGCGATGAGAAACAGAAGAGGAGGAGGGGAGAGGCAGGAGGAGGGTTGAGAAATAAGTTTAAAAACAGGATAAGATTAATGTTTCTGCTTGACGTTAGAAAAGCCTGCCTCTGCATCTGAAAGTGAGTTTGATGACAGGAGATAACCATCAGCTACCTCTCATGACTCAGATGAACAGTTCGTTAAGTTTAATGAGGCCATTGTAATTACCAATTTAAAAGCCTACAGATCAATGTGCTCACAGCGGCAAATGAGACAGATTTTAATGGATTTTAAGAACAATTCAACTACAAAACTTAAAACAGGAGGACCCTGAAGTTACTGAATTTATGTGTGCATGTGAGAGTAAGGACAGGAGCACACCTTAAGATATTTTAGGTCTTAAAGTAGCCTATTTACCAAACACAATTACTAGCTCGACATGGTAACTGTCATGCCCTGTCAACTGGAAAGGTTTGTGCCTTCATACATTCAGAGAAAAAGACCAAAAACATAAAGAAACATAGATTTTGGGCGTGCTGAAGGTTGGTTGGTCAACATAAACCAGAGATTCAGACTACTGCTGCACCATTGCTTGTGCACAGCCTGTGACAAATCACCTGGTTTTGACATCACTCTACAAGAGCAACACTGAACATAACAAACAAGTTCTGCATTCAAACACCCCACACGGTTGTGTCTAGATGGTAACCCTAGATTTGCAAACTCTCTCATATGCGCACTTGATTCAGTGGCACTTGTATCTGCAATGAGAGATATACCGCTTTAAAATATTCATGTCCCTGGTGAGTTTGATGCGCATCTGCAGTCATACACTGAGTAAACCAAGACTAAAAACTGGTAAATTTGACAAAGCATTTAGGAAGTCAGACGGCGTAGTATGAAGAGTGACAGAGTCTGCATAGGGAGAAAGTTTTGGTGGATGAATAGGTCAAATACAGGACTTCCACCCAGTAGACTGGCGTTCGAGTCCTATGTGAATCCAAAAGCCAATATTGACTTATTATTTTCAAGATTAAAAAAATCATATTAAAATGTGTAGTCGCAGTTTCTTTTTTTGTTTAGGTAACAAAACTACTTGGTTAGGTTTAGGAAAAGACTATGGTTTGGGCTTATTAATAAGAACAACTCAATGTTGACTTTTGGGTTCACACTGGATGGCAGAAGGACTGGACATGGCAGAAATGATGCGTACGAATCTAGGTTTACCATCTAGACATAGCTATCCAACACTGGAAACAGAGAAGATAGCAAACAATGTTTTTAAGGACACTAATACTGTGCAGTTTTCCTTCAAATCTTGAGAATTTGGTTGTCATACCTAAACTGTGATACTTGTCATACTAACAGTGTACATTTATACATTAAGAGAAAGGAGGCAGAGCTTTGACAACAAAGACACATTTGTTTAAGAAAGCACGTGTCATGGCTTGTCCACATGTATGTATGCTATCCAGCTGCAGAGCGCTGTTATGGCCATGGGCTATGAGCATTAAATAATAATAATAATAATAAATTAGATGTGAAGTGTGTGCATCTGTGTGTGTGTGTGTGTGTGTGTGTGTGTGTGTGTGTGTTCAGCCGCATTTGCATAGGATGTCGAGAGATCCTGTGTCACGCTCCCTTCCACTTCCTGGTCCCCAGTCAGGCAGCCTCTGGGCCGGAGTGAGCCCATCCATCAGAGACTGACTGCACTTTGATCACACTTTGAAAAAGCTGGGGGCCTGGGCCAGGGGAAGAGTTGAGAGTTGAGTGCAGCGCAGAAGAGTGGAGGGCTTGTAACAGCCCATGGATCAACACCACCATGCTCCACCTTTGAAATGCCACACAACATCTCAGATGGCAGAGGGAAGGGGAATTAATGCAGTGTGCGTGCCCTTTCTTCAGCCATCCATCCAGCCGGCAATCCCTCAGAGGCCTGGTGCTAACAAACACTCAGCTTGCAAGGGACGCTTTCTGCAGCTGGACATGTCCTGTGGGAACCTGTCCTCCGTGATGAGAAGTAGTGACCACACTAATATGCTGCAAGGGCACAACCCACAACCTTCGGCAAACAACAGACAAAAAAAACGCACACTTGCACCAACATGCATTCACGTGTCTCGACAGAATAAACACAGTGCAGTACTTTGGCTGCTTCACATTAATGATCAATGGGACTCAAAGATAAGAGAGCTGGATAAGTGATAAGAAATAAAGAGTATAAATCAACAACCTAAACTGTCAGATTTCTCTCTCAGCTACTGCAGTGAACAAAACAGGCTACTCCTACTCACACACCGGGACAAAGAGTGTAGGGTGAGTCAAGGCTTAGTCAAAAGGTGTGTCATCACCACAGCCCCTCGGTAGGCCATGGCTTGCAATCAGCAATTCTCCCTGAAGGTATTTGCCACTTCTCTAACCCGACTCCCCTGCTGTTTCTCTCTCTCTCTGCTTCTCTCACTGGCTTAAACTCTTATTTCTCTCTTACACACCACTTTTTGAGGGCCTCTGAGGCATTCTATTATTCCCCAGACAACACCCGCACTCCACCCCACTCTTTTCCTCTCCGTCTTCCTTATCTTTGCTCTCCTTTTTCACATTGTCCCCACTCTAACCAGTAGCTGGCTCCACTGTAGCTGAGGACAGTGCAGACTCTTAACAGTAAAAAGGAGAATGTGATTGCTGGCGATTCTGCCAAAATTATTCACTGGCATGGTGGGGAAAACAAAGTAACATCCTGACTGAAAACAACTGTTTGTCTCACCTATTCAATAGAATGGCAAACAGTGCGAGAAGGAACACCTGTGGTGTGAACACAGCTTGCCACTTGGCCTTTTCTCTTTCCCACAAGGCCCTGTCACACCTAATGTACCCTCACTAACATTAACAAAATGCATGAATGTTTCCAGTAAAGATGGTCACTTTTGTTATTCAGACCACTCATGCACACACAGTCACTGTGTTTCATTCTAAACTCAACCATAGACCAAGTCTTCACCCTAAAGTTTAATGATTTACATTATAGGGACTAAGGCGAACAGATTTGTGTCCCCACAACATTGGTAATATCTGTACATACATTAAAGTTTCACAAAACATGCCAGTATGGAACTTTAGCATGGATGGACTTGATGCACGGTGTCACACGGGGGATAATTTATAGTTTTAAATCATACTTTACTCATTGATGGTAACCCTGCAACACTTAACGAGTGTATCGTACAAGATTGGGCTTTAATTATATTCCCCACAGTAACTGTGTTTACATTGTTTCATTCAATTGTTAAATGAGTGATGGTTGGAAGGTCCACCTCATTTCATGACTGAATATTAAACTATTCTGGGCAGTTGCTGAATTTACATTTTTTTATTCACTGTGAAAGAGAGCAAGGTTTGTGAGCAGAAGGTTTACAGTGGAAATGGCTTTAGTTTCTAGGGCTGGAGATTTTCACTGATGTGTCTCTATTAGGTGATATTGACATCCAACATTGATTTCAACAGACTCCACAAAAAGAGAGACAAAGACCGAGGGGGAAAAACAGACAAGAAAGAGAGAGAATAGAAATACAAAAACATGCAAAGCAAGCAAGAGGAGCACACGCATGAAAAAAAATAAGAAACGTGAAACTCAAACAACTTTTATTTAGCACTGTTCCAATGTCATTCTGTGTGATTATTCTACTACAAATCAGACTGGAGTCTCTGCTGAAGGTGACAACCAGAGATTAACCTGTGACAGCTATCTGGGTCTAACGTGGGTTGAACGTGAACTCCGTAAACCTGCATCATGCAAGCCATCTGCTGGATAAAAGGGGGTTTAACTGGGCCAAGCTAAAGATGAGTCTACCATAGGAGGACAGAACGCTGGGTCTCTGTTTGACATGAGAACCACGATGGTAAATGTTATGAGACATAAATCAGCAGAGGGGAACTTTCTTAAAAGAAAGACAACATCAAGGCTAAACTGGCTTCAAGGCAGAACGGACCATCTGCATTTGATGATAAAATTAGGCTTTTCTCACTGGACACTAAAGGCCCCATCATGTGTCCCAATTCACATCTGTAGAGAAGCATGTCTGGCCAATGCAAGCTGCGAGTGAGAGAAAGAGAGAGAAGGGGTTGTGATAAGCAGAACGGCAGTGTTTGTATCAGTGGCTCCAGGGTTGTGGCAAAACCACAGAGCCTGTAGTGTCAGGGGGTTGGCCTCTCTGGCTACCCTCATAGCAGACACTTTCCATGCCACTGCCATTAACAGCTCCTCCGGGGTTTATATCACCAACAGTTGGAGGACGTGTGCACAGCTAGCTGGAGGGGGAAGGGAGGCCTGTTTGTTGTGTAAAGGCTCCTCTCTCTTCCTCTCCTTTGCTTCCTTCTTTATTTCTACCTCCCCCCACTCCCCGCCCGCTTTCATCTCACACATGGTTCCTCCAGGAGCCATCATCTGACAACACCCTCCACCCCCACACGCAACCACCTCCTGCCACATGACAAACATGCGCACACAGCCATAACACCACAGGAAAACGCCCTCGCATCCTCAGGATGTACCATTAATCTGATCATCAGAGGAAAGCATCAACATCTTTTGAGTTGCTGCCAGACACATTTGACTGACGCATCAATACAAGAAGTAGCTGACTGATTTGCCTGCATAGTCAAGTCCTGATTTACAACATGTCTGTTTGAGTCAGTGAAAAGTTGCGTCTCCACCCCTCCCAACGACACCATTTGTTCATGAAAATATGTGAACAGGAAAAACGACTACAGGGTGTTCTAAATGAGCCGCACCACCATGTGGGAACAGTGACAAACAATAAATATAGCTCATACACAACACAACTGTAAGGTCAGTTTCAACATTCAACTGACTTTATAGCGTCAATGTCAGGGACAGGTGGCTGGGCTGTGTTAGAGGGTGGTGGAGGAGACTGTGTGGGGGGGCTAGCTCACTGGCTATGTGGGAGAAGATCATTAAGCACAGGAGATGGGAGGCCACCCACTGCAGCCCAGCGCCTCTCATACTTCCACTACCAGCTCTGAGGAAACCACATCATCAACTTCCCTATATAAAATGTAGCTTCCTGCTTTAGCCAACATCCCAGTGGCCCAATTCTCTGACTACACAAATACGCACCCGCATATACGTGCATAAACACACACAAACAGATCGTTAACTTTCAGCCTGTTGGCCCTGAGGCGAAAAAAATAGTCCCTGACCAGTGTGGCTGTGGATGGTGCAGGGAGGAGTCTTGAAATGGAGAAAACAACATGAAGCAGATGACTTGCAGCATTGGAATTAAAACACAAATACATGAGGATGAACTGCTAATTGACAGAAGAAAAAATAGCCCAAAAAAGTTGCCTTTAGAGACATTTATTAATTCTGACATGTAAAGTGGCACACTCAGAACAGAAATGTATCACTTTCCAAAATGTAAGTGACAGTTAGAAGAAGCCGCTCAGTGACAAAGACTAATATTGATCTAGATCTAAATATTGTGTACAGGTGGCACGCAGAGGCAGAAACACCTCTGGCTTTGTGGTGCTTTCCAACAAACACAACTGGCTGTGTTTGCAGGTGGGAAACCTGCACAAGTGACGAATACATATATCAAAAGGAGGAGATGGAGAGTGCACACAGTTCAGCCTACTCAATCCGTGACTGTACTCTGAGAACTGGTAGCCGTCTTTGCACTATTAAATGCAACATTTAAACCCAAGACGTGAGATGATACAGTGTGGGATCTTGTTGGCTTTAGTTCTTTGAAGTTAGCCTGGTGTGTCAAGGTCCTGACATTACCAAACAACGGCGCAATAGCTCCACAGGCACTTAGGCCAAGTTCAGATCAACATGAACCCTGTGTGAAAAACCCCAGCCCTCTGAGTCATTTGAATAATTACATCGATGTAACAGAGGTGCCAATGCAGAGGGCTCCAGTGGAAAAAAAATTAATCAGTCTCAACTTTTTGCCCACTAATTCATTTGAATGAGACCCCTAGGTAGAAGCAACGGGGATGCCAAATACAGAGGAACCCCCCCCAAAAAAAGAAAAATCATCCGTCAAAAAAGTTTGACCTGGCACAACTTTTGTTTTTACATAATTTAAAAATCAGCTAGTTAACTAAATTCAAGCACACATTCCAGGTAGCTTACTTTGTAACATCAATGCTATATTTCTACCATTTACCTGGTAATCACTGGATGCAAGATATAGATATAAGATATAAAGATAGAGATGGGTAATCAGCAAAATTTGATTATGCACCAGCCCCCATCCTCCTTCTCAAGATCCTCAACTTTAAGGCTGTAACACAGATGATAACAGGGACAGGATAAGCAAGGTTAGCCTTTTGCTGAAACACGTTCAACTTTTCATAAAGTCAATGCACTCGTCATTGTCACTTTTCATGAACTGACCAATCAAGGCCTGGATGAGGTGAGACATTTAAAAAATGGTTGTCATGCTCAATAAACTTTTGAAACATTGAACTCATTGTTATGCATGAATGGTTATGATTATTGACAAGTTATTACTAAGCATTAGCAAATTAGAGACCACCCAGGTACAACAAACCACCCACCCACCCACCCACCCCCTGCTGAAAATACTGACCACTCAGGTCTAATGTTTCCAAAATGTGTCCAACAGCAACAGGTGAGGAATATTCACCTATTCTACATATTTTAGCACTAGTTAATATTTTTAAAACACACAGTGTAAAGAGATACCTTGAGGTTGAGAACCCTCCACAAGTCTTTATTTCAGCCTGTGGACTCTTGCTATCAACCAAGTGTGTGCCAGACTGCACCCCACTAAAGCCTCATAGGTCAACAGGCCTCCTATCTGTGCCCCTGTGCCAGATCTCAGACAACTCTCTAGTCAGCATACTTAATGTTTTCTATAGGAACAAATAACAACATGTTCCAGAATAAATCGCTCTCTCTTTATTACTCCCTCTCACTGTGATGTTGCATCACAGACAGACACAAAAACAACGCAAAACACTGTTTCTCTCGAGGCTAGACACTTATATTAACCAGCAACTCCAATCAGTTTTCCAGGGCTCCCACTGGCAGAGACCTGGTTTAATGAAGTTCTCATCACTTGCTTTCTCTCACTCTTCTCATCTCTGCTTCACAACCAGCCGCAAAGGCGCAGAGTGAGAAAGCAACACTGGAGGGATGCCGCCCCAGACTGGAGACAGAGAGGGGGAACCATGGGGAGTTGCAACAATGGGGCTGGCTGAAACAAACCCCGGTGTATGTGCCCCTCTACCTCCCCCTCTGTGTACACACTCCCCATGTGAAACCATCTGATGCATGTACTGCTGCTCTCACTTGTCAATCACAACTGGGGGAGGGGCAGAAGCCTCTTACAAAGCCCCCCATCACAGTGCATGCAAGGGAGGGTATTAAAAAAGACATGCAAAAAGGTTCTTGATCTTTGAGGGGTACTCACAGAGTGTGAAAAAATGCTGAAGGCTTTATGTGTAGCCTGATCTGGAAAGGAAAGTGTCAGGGGTTGGTGTCTGTGAGGGCTGTAAGAAGGGCTGAGCTGGGGATGTGTCAGTGGGTGGGACAGAGGGAAAGAAAGGGATGCAAGGGATGAGTGAACAGTACAGATCTGGGATGAGAATGGATCATTGTTGTGTGTGTGCTGGGAGGGGGGGCTCCAATCTCTTCCCTGGAATTGACAAAGGAGGTAAAGCAGCTCAAGGTTGAAAGGTAAATATTATCAGCGATTTGAGTCACCAACCACTGATCCCTGATGATGATGGTGCAGATATCACAGCAAATACCCTCTTGGGTGTAGTGAAGATAAAAGGTATAGAAAAATAAATCTCCCAAATTCAAACCTCTGCTTGCTTTTGATATCCTGCCACAATTCTTCACCTCAAACCCCGCCCAATTCAGGCCAGACTGGTAAAACATTGTAAGTGACTATCTGCAGTTATAATCCACAAAAACTGTGGAACAACACTTAAGCCTTGATCCTTTTCCCCGTTAATCTATTTGCTTTCTACACGACAGAAACAAGAACGTGCTCACAGGCAGCCTGCTCTCGCTTATTTACCAGATCTAATAGGACTAAATCTTCTTTTACAATCACAACGGGGGCTTTACGAAAATAGGAGCCCCCTCCTCAGAAGGTCTGCAGCAGCCACAGCAGCTAGCACCCAGTCAGAGTGGAGAGCCTCCACCCTCCAGGGGGAAGGGAAAGAAAGAACCACCATCTGGGGTTTAGTCATGCTGATGCCAGGGGCTGGGGCTCAGGGACAGGGAGACTGCTGGGGCTCGAGAAGGGGATGGGGTAGAGGGACTGCTAATGTGTTTGGGGTAGTGGGACAAGTGATGCCAACGAGGATGGGGCTTGGGGAGTGGTAGACAAGAGAGGCTAGTTCCTGGCAGAGCGGTAACTGTAGATGAAAACACAGTCTTCAGAGGTTGAATTAGGCAACGTAAGGAAAAACCCCGGTGGGGGGGGGGGGGCATGGGTGTGTGCACAACTGTGTCCACGTCTTTTAACAGGCTGCTCAAAAAAAAAAAATCCAGGAATGGTTGCGATCAAAACAACATAGGGATAGGAATAAAGGGATACTTTCCAAATTCAAAACTCAATATAGACCAATGGTTAGACAGAGAAAAATGATTCTGTACCCAGTGCGAAACAGCAGAAGTGGAGATAGTTAAGTCTTAGTAGCAGGTGTAAAAGAGAATGACAATCACTGTTATACCACTGCACTTTAATAACTGAGCTCTTTGCCTGAGGCCAGTATCCGAACATCAGTTAGTGAACATGAGTTAGTGTTCCCATGCAAGCCTAGACACATATTTCATGAGTTCCAACTAACCAATCATGGTATCATTAATCAGACAATGGCAACCGGGTGGAAATAAAGACATAAATAATCCATTTAAGCAATTGCAGAATCATCCTTTTAGACATAAATATTGCCTAACAACAACATGACATAAAAAAATTAAAAAAATCTATAAAAATCACATTGAAAATAATAAATAGGTTAAGTGAAACACCATTGCAGGTACAGGGATTTTCCATAAATACTGCCTTCTGGTTCCAAGTTGAAATTTAATAACCAAAAAAGAGAGACAGAGAGAGAAACAAACAAGAACGTGAAACTGAAACAACTTTATTTGGTCCCTTTAGTTGATGATACACAGAGAAACTTTTAGGGCAATGGTGCCGTCAATAGTAATGAGTAAACATTACTACCGTAATCCCCTTCCCCCATCAGTCCGCCACCCTACCTGCACCACCGCTATCCTTTCAAAACATAGTCGGACTTGCCACCAACAACATTGCCCAGCAACATTGCTCAAAACGTTGCCCCGTGTTTCATCAGCTTTAGTCTCTGTGGTTACTACAGCACATACAATTCAGATAACTGTACTGGTGACAGACACTACTAAAATTTCAATGACCAGAGTGAAACCATGAGAAAGAGGTCTTATCTAATAATACTAATATCAGGCATATTTAATATGAGTGGAATTTGCTCAATTGTGGCACTTAGGAACAGCGGTTTAGGTTATTTAAGGTCAACCCTAGACCAAGCATTTTTTTTAAGTTTTCATATTTGAAACCGATAAATTCATGATCATATTAATCATAGCCAAAAAAGGAGTTTTAGTAAAACTAAGAAGCACAGGGATCGTTAATCTCCAAATAAGACTAAATAGGTGTACCAGCCATGCTAGCAGCTCTGTGAGGTTGTTCTTGGGCACCGTGGTGCTTTGAGCTAAATGCTAAAACCAGCATGCTAACACACTCACAATGACAATGCAAACATGCTGATGTTTAACAGGTATTGCTAGGTTTACCATCATTTCCATCTTAGCTAGACGTGCTTAGCTTGCTAATTAGCACAAAGCACAAAATACAGCTGAGGATGATGGGAATATCCTGATTTTTGCAGGTAAATATTTGCGGGTGGCACTAGAGATAAAGTCAGGGTATCACCATGGTCATTAGGATACATCCCCAGGGAACCACAGCTTTATAAACATTTGTGCTAATCCATCTAGATGTTTTACAGGACCTGCTGAAACTGACAGAAAAGTAGAAAGATCCCCAGTATCATCATGATACTTGCTGAGATATATAAGTGATTCACCAACCAACAGAACTCACCAGCCATAGAGCCATGTGTAATTTCTGTTTTTCTCATCATTCTTGTCAAATTATAAGTATAAACTAAACCAATGTGTTTGCAGCCAGAATATTCTATTATGGGAACGTCTGCACTATGTCAAACTGCAAAAAAGTTATTATGGTAATTTGTACAGGAAAAGTCCAATTTGAAGGCTTATAAATTACACTGCATCTTGAATCATGACTCAAGTGGAGGCCAATTTAAGTCAGTTCACAGCATGGATGATGACATGTAGCTGATGAAGATACATTTAATAAATACATGACCAGACTGCCAGCAGAGCATGGAGAGGGAAGATGACAGGGACAGAGGTCCTTGGCATTATGGGCTATGTCTGGCATTGAAGGGCACATTGAGGATCCAGCAACAGGGTCCTGCAGCGTCTGTTGGCTGTGGGACTTCAGGCATCAAGCATATGCCACAGAGACAAAAAGCCAGGCAAAGGGGACAGGCATGCTTACCCTGAGCCTCCCTTCTTTCATACTCACGCTTTCTTTTCCTCGCTAACTTGCTCTCCATCTCATTTTTCTCCACTTCCCCCCCACTCATTCTTTCCTGGCTATCTCACCCACTCAACTCTCCCATCCACACACACACACACACACACACACACACACAGCTTTCCCAGCTCGCTGCCTGCGGCTTGAGGAAAGTGGAAACCAGCGACAGTGAAGTGTATCAGCCAAAGAACAGTGTGCAAGGGGCTGTTTTGAAAGGCTAGCCAAGGAGATACGGTGTGGCGGGGGGGGGGTCCATTATCACTGATCAGCACCGTAAAAAGAGAAGAGATGCCCCAACAGTACCACAGCAGCAGTTCTGTCAGTTTGTCAATATTAACCCTGGTAGCAGCTTCACACGGTATGAAACATTGTGGTCTCAGATATGGCATTCATGATAAAAGTCTCCATTATGAGAAACAGAAACAGGTGTTAAAGTGACAGTATTGCAGTAGGCTTTTAGTCAGTTGTCCTGGCCAGCTTGAGTTCTCCATACTATACCTCAGTTAGAACAGAACACACCCACCACCACCAAAAAAACAATACTCAATTCGTTCTTAATGTGATGAAAGAGGTAACAACACCTCAGACTATTCACTCTTACCAACTGGGCTCCACAACAAACTAACTTTCATCCCCAATATTGACACCTGCTGTTTACAATACAAGGACAGGGTGACAAAGACTGACACAAACAGACAACAGCAGCCAATATGAGATGCTATGTCTACATGGAAGGACTGATGGTATGTCAGAGAATGTTGACACTAAAGCCCAGGACAGAGTGAAATCACTCGACACCCCCTACTCTGTCATGACCAATGACATCCACTTCCTGCCCCCTACTCCACCCCTGGTAATTGAGTAACTCAACCTATACATCCAGAGATAGGATTGCAACTGGAGCTGACTGACATTATCCACATTATGCATGGCCAAAAGCATCTCGTCAGCTGTCAAGTGCTCAAAAAAATCCACCTAATCATCACAGTATATCATCAAGTCAATAAACTGCAGGGATATCAATGTCCAGTTATGAAGCATAAGCGATTGACAGAAAACTGCTCTCTTTATCCTTCCTGACTGATTATTCTTTAGTTTTGCGTTTTTTCTAGTGTCCTTGTCACTACTGGTAGCATGAAGCGTTCCCTTCAGCCCATTCAAGTTGCACAGGTAGTCCAGCTACTCCAGGATGGCACATCCATACGTCTGAACATTGTGAAGGTTTGCTGTATCTTCCAGCACAGTCTCAAGAGCATAGAGGAGATACCAGGAGACACGCCGTTACACGAGGAGAGCTGGACAGACCTGCAGAAGGGCATCAACCCAGCAGCAGGACCGGTATCTGCTCCTTTGTGCAAAGAGGAACAGGAGGAGCACCGCCAGACAGGATGACAAAGGCAGTGAGCATGCCCAGATGTTGTCGGGAGTGCATACAGGCATGTGGCTAAACACACTACTGAGTCACATTATGAGCTGCCATGATGAAAATCACGCAAGTTGGATCGAATGGATTGAAGTAAACCCTTAATTTTTTCAGTGTCATTATTGATTGACGACATAAAAGGAACTTATCAGTTTTCATCAACCTTAACTATACAAGTGAAGGCAAAGGTGAATGGGAGTCAGGCCAAAGTGCTACACTCGTGACAGTGACTAGGCCAGCTTGTCTTGTTGCTGGTATGTGGCATAAAGCAAAACAAACTGACGGACAGTTTTCTCTTATTTCTACAACACAAAGTCCTCACAAAGTAAACATGTTGGATCTGTCCAGACTCTGGAACCAGTCTTTGCAAACTGCTGTATTATATTACTGTGAGAACTGGACTAAAAGGACAGGACAATGTCAGATAATATCTTAATATTGTCATATCTAAAGTGCGGAGTCTTCTTGGTCTCTGCAGTGTAAAGAAAGAAGGTCGGACTAATGTTGCCTCATTTTTATAACTTCCTGACACTTTCCATGAAAATACACACCAGGAAAATGTGTATTAATTTCCTACTTTACTTTGATAACCAGCTTCTCAGGCCACCCATGAAGGTACAATTTTCAGCATATTATACAATCTTGGCTGAAAGACCATCTAGCCACATGCATATAATACAAGGGACTGCTGTTTAAGAGTACCTGGAATTACTAAACATAATTTAAACTCAGGTCGGCAAACATGCACAGGTATAGATTTTTTTTTTTTTTTTTTTAAATCCAAGGCAAGAATAAAACAGAGCATTTACATGACAATTTTCAGAATGGGTCAGTTTATTCTGATCAAAGGCACTTTAACTCTGACTGGGCTCCTATTTGAAACTATTACTGGAATAAAGTCTCCATGTGCTGTGCTTACCAGCTACTTAAAGTCACTGTATTTAACATTTACTGCCACTAAATGTCACACTACAGCACCAGCATTTAAAGAAAATAAATGGGCACTACTGCGTACCAGACTCCATCGTCAAACACACTTAATTCAAACTGGACAGCAACAACAACAACAACAACACCGCATCAAAACCACTGTTCAAGCAATCACCAACTCTAGTTTGAAATAAATCCTTAATTCAATGCAACAGATGAGAAAAGAGAAAAGTTGTTATATTGCTCTCAAAGCCAACAGTTTGAGGGACTCGCATGCACTTATATGCGTGTGTGCCAGTTATCAAAACTTAACACATTGAAGCTGGGATGACAACACACAGAGGGAGTGTGGCGTCATTGCCTGCTCAGGACAGTATTACGCCACCATTTCTTTACAAAGCTTTACACGCTGCTTTATTAATGTTCAGAATCTCATATACACAACCTTTAAATAGATTTAGTCTTTCACTCACCCAGAACACAAAGCATAGCAGCATTATGCATTGGATTTAAGAAAGTCACCTGCTTTTTTCAACACAGAAATAAACAAACAAACCAAAACAAGAAAAACATGATTTCTTGTTTTACACACAGGAGAGCCATCCGTCACTCATACCCAGACACTGTTTGTTAAAGCTGACAACATACAGTATGCTTTAGTTTATGACAATTTGTCAATTGATCTGTTGATGTCGGACACAACTCTGGTTCAGTTTATTCAAACTTTGTCAAGAACTACAAAGAAACAGCTTAAGTGATACCAAACCCAAAGTATATTTCTGAGTCTCAAACACTCACCATGTGTACCGTTTTTTTCTCGTTCACACAGGGATTCACAACAGTTATAATGGATTCTTATGGTGTTTTCACTGCATGAAAGAGTATTACATCCAAATGTTTACTTTCAAATTCACACACACTCACCAAAATATGGTCACTCTGCAAGCCGAGAAATGAGAATCTGACACTCAAATAACAGATTTGGGGAAAAGTATCACAAAATAGGATCTACAAATGTCACATAGCCATTTTCTCAGCAGACCAATGCAAAGTGATCCAGTGATTTAGAATGATGTGCAACACAATTAGATGAACTCAGTAGCCATGCATTCTAGTTTTCCCACCCAAAACTGTAGGGTGGGGATATCAACACTGACACCACATATGACAGACGCAATATTTCTCAAACAAATGCACTTTTCAATCAAAGACCTAAAGCAGTAAGCTTCTATTACCATTTACTATCTAGCTTTTATTATAACTGCAGCAGCAGATAAAATATACTGAGAACCAAAGGAGGTATGACCTTGAACACTTGTGTTTTTGATTGAGATGTCAATGTATAAGACCACTGAATCAATCTCAATATTTCCTTGAAATCCAGTTGAGGGGGTGTCTCCCCACATGTGATCAGCTTAGTGATGCATAAAAGACGAACTGGGTAGCAGCAAAAGACCCTCATGTTAAACTCAATACTCCAAGTCATGCTTGGTCTAGAGAAAAGCATTTGTAAAGTTAAAATCAAGAAGATCAACCGATCAGTTCTTTGCAGCTGGATAACTGTTACTCAATATGAGCTTCAACAGTAATGTGTATTTCGCATAAATCCAAACCCCTCTTAAGGAGAAATGCAACGGCACAACACCCTCAACTTTCATGTAAACTAGGCGATCCCCCATCTGCCTTGCACCTCATTTAATAACAAAGCGATGCCTACGTGTTTCTCTCGCGAAGGGGGTGGGGATGAATGAGTGATGGAGTCTCGTGTTGACCTTAGCAATTTCTTTTAAGTGCAATAATTCCACAATTGATTAAACAATCGCCATTAACTCTGGTGTGATACTTGAATAGATAGGCTACATGTTGGAATGAGCCGTTCTGTGAACTTCGAATACATTTAAGTGAACATATGAGGGGGTCGAATTGAGTGACAAAGTTGAATTATGTAATCGTGGTGTAAAAAATTTCCTTTCTGCTGCAATAGGACAGAGAGCGGGCGGACGATCTCAGCGCTATAACGTATTGTACCCATTTTATATAGGAAACAATCGCTTAAACCATCAAAAACTGGGACTCGGGCGAGCAAACAATGCCTGAACAGCATCTGCGTCCCTATGGCTACCCAAGCCAGATGGCTTGCAACTGCAAGACAATAAACCCGAGCCTCACGCCATGAACTTAACTTTATCTGACAGAATAAGAAACAAAACACAGTAGCACAGTCCACTCAGTGAGCAGGACGACAATACAACTTAGTGCGCGACTTTCCCCCTGTATGAACACATTTCTGCAGTCGCACAAATATCTGTACAAACGGTAACCACTTAAATGTTCGCAAGTTTTATATCGTTTTGTCATTTAAAAAAAAAAATTTTTTTACAAGCATATCACTACGTTTACTCTTTGTATAAATGACCTTAACTGCAGTCGCTCTTTAACATAAACAAGGGGCTCTGGCCAAATGAAAACAAATGATTGGCACATGGTTCTGTTACAAGAGCACTTAAATCTAAAGTTATCCATGAACAACAGACCATCCCTGGACATACAGCAACATGTAACGTTACTATTTACATCGGACCATAAAACTGTATTATGACTGCTTTATTTGACTAACGCCTCTCATGATATTTTACAACTTTGAGGACCAGCAATTAGCCATTAAAGCTAGCTTTTAGCTGTGCTAAGGAGCAGGCTCCTAGCTCGTTAACTAACAGGATCGCCTTAGTAACGTTAACGAATGAGAAGTTCAGAGAATGCTGCTAAGCTGGTTAAACAAATAGCTGGTTATAGGTTACAAATGGCGTTCCACAGACAACGTAGACAAAACAGCTGACATAAACAACTTTTCATTTCCGTAATTGAAGACATTCCCGTTACTGCAAGCAACCACAAATCTAATTTACCTCTATTTCAAAGTCAGGAAGGTTGAAAGCTGTCCTGAACAGCGAGCAGAAGTGGGCTATGGCGGGGACTTCCCACCAAGACTGGATCTCTTCCACAGAAACGGTACATCCCTGGGACATTTTCGGACAGGAGATATTGTGTAACGTTTGTTTCTCACATTAGAAAGTAGTTTCTTCAGCGACTTATAGTGTCTCCGTAACATTACAAATACGACAAAACTTGCTGCTGCCGTCCTGTGCGGACTGTTGCCATTGCGACCCGCGGAGTGCTACAATCTGTTTCAATCAGCGTCTCACCGGAGTTGAACAGATGGGAAGGGCTATACCACCGCACGACGGGAAGGGGGGAGCTATTACTTAGCTCTATTATGTTACGCTTTATTTGAGTATAAGTGGTATTTATAGTGTCGAGCACGCTACTATGTTACAATAATAACATGTAATTGTTAAACATGTTTTGTAATTGGATATTATCTGTTCGTTACAATAGCTAAAGTCTATAGCCAGCAGTCACAAGTTACCCCATCGTCTTGATAGTGCGGTCGTCGTTTAAAGGGAATGCTTGTGAATGGTGAATGAGTAAAAAAAAAAAAGAAAAAAAAAGTAACGCCAGAGCCAGGTAACTTGTTTCTGAGTGCACCCCAGTGTGCTTTCCGTGTGTGCGGAGATAAGGTTTAAGTTAAAATCATTATTTGACATATTTTGATAGATGTTAGTTCATGTCCTTGTCAACGTTTTCACATACCTACACCACCCTTTATATTTACTTACAACAACAACAACAACAATGTTCAATCAATCCTACATCTTAAAGGCTCGTTCAGCTGTTGTCGCGTACAGTACATTACATACACACTACATTTAGATGTTGTCATTAACATCGCAGTTGAAGATCTGGTCAATACACTACATAGGGGCTCCCCCCATCGCAATATTTGAAAAGTGCATGTAATAAGACAGTAGTGGTTCTCAGTGACAGTGACCTGTATTTCAAAGTTAAATTCCCTACTTCATATCTCCTATTATATCCTATTTTATAGATTGTTTGAAAGACATATCACACATTTTCCATCCATTCTAGTTCAGGCGTTTGCTATGGGAATAAAACAAAGCAAACACCAATGTAATAGATATAAGGCAAACAGCCAAAAATGTAATGTTGGCCCTGAGTGTGGCTTTAGAGGAAGGGCCATGGGCTACTTTAGATAAAAAAAGATTTAATATTAGAAGCACAAACGTGATCAGCAAATTTAATGGCATTACATTTTTTGATTTATGAGAAGTTCTGTGTGCAAGTTGACATTTTGGCCTAAAGGGGGTGCAAGAGGAAGGCTCATGAATTCTCCAAAATGGGTAGGGTTCATTGTCTTTGGAGTTTAATATTTACATATATTATACTTATATATTTTTATATTCTACACATACATACTATATGATATACAATATGTGCTGAGTGGTAATACCACAAACACACACAAACCCCACTCTGATTTGCTTGTCCAGTCAGTCCTGTAGTCCAAACCAAATGCTCCTTGCTGTTGCAGTGTTTGCTGGCAACCCAAGCGGTTTCCATTGTAACACAATTCCAAATAAACACTGTTGCATTTTAAGTAACGGTATGTTCAAATTACAACACAGACAAACTGTGTTATGTAGAGTAGTTTTAAAAGGTCACCATTTTAAAAAAACGGCAGCTT
This sequence comes from Micropterus dolomieu, assembly GCF_021292245.1. NCBI lineage: Eukaryota > Metazoa > Chordata > Actinopteri > Centrarchiformes > Centrarchidae > Micropterus > Micropterus dolomieu. The sequence goes on along the minus strand of NC_060171.1, from coordinate 26,129,203 downwards.
TCATCTTTTTTGACAGTTACGGTCACATTTACACCACTGTAATACAGATGGGTGACATACATTTGAAAGAGTTTTGTTTCAGTGCACCTTGGCATGTTCTACAAGGCTGAACTTTACTGGAATGATAAACAACATTCTTCAAAAAGACAATCATAAGGTGTTTTGATGATGGTGGTGGAAAGTGCTGTCTAAGAGGTTGGTCAAAGGTCTTCTGTGGGTGTTCAACTGGGCTGAGGTGTGGTGACCAAGCAGACAGGTCAATCAATCAGTAAATCAATAAATCAATCAAGTTGATTTTCACTCTAACTGAAGACCACTCCACATGACTTAATTCATGTATCAGTCCCTCCAGTCTGTGTCTGTCCAGTCCAGTGCAAAAAATAATATGTTCTTTAAAAAGTAAATCTGCACACTCTTAGCCTTCCATCGTCTACAGTGCAATAAGGTGACTGCAGTTAGTCAGTGGGGCGGGGCAGTGGTGGTCAGGCATTATTGTGCCGTCAGTGCAGTGACAGTAAAACTCTTTGGGTACCTTGGGAACATCAGTCACATGTAAGGTTGTGATATTGCTAAGCAACTGAGCAATCCAGTGACTCTTAGCGTAAGACTAAGCTACATGGGAAAGCTTAATGCTCAAACTCAAAACTCAGTGAGATAAGTTAGCAGCTGGGAAACAGTAAGTAGCCTCCTCCTCGTCAACGTTTTCACAGTTGAATCCAAATTAACTTCATTTATCAAGAAGGCTCTCCACTATATGTAATTATTAATTTATTCATGTCACATCACTGTTGTTTTTTTTCTGATTTAAGATCAAGGAGTTGATCTTATTATTATGCCTGGCAATTTTGGTGGCCCGCTGAAATACAAAACCCCAAAGAAGAGCTATCTGGTTAGATCTTTAGCACAAACAATAAATGGTAAACAGTGGTTAACCGGTTAAATGAGTGTCTTGAGTACATCTTTATGGATTGGAGGGTTACACATGACTTGCAAGACTTTGGAGTTTGAGAGAAACCCAGAGATATTGGAGAAAAAGCTATGCATACACAGTGAACCAAAATCAACATTTTTCTGTCTTGCTTTGAAGCTCAGTCTCCAGCGTAGGTGGAGCAGTGTAACTAAGTACATTTAATCATGTACTGTACTTCAGTGACAAATTTGACATAATTGTGCTTTAGTTCAGTATTCCCATGTTATGCTAATTTATACTTTACAATAAATTTATAACTTTGATTAAATTACCAAACAACATATTGATAATGGTTCCACTTTGTATAACGAGTACTTAAGTACATTTTTCTGATTATACTTCTGTACTTTTACTTACATAATGTGTTCAATGCAGAACTTTCATTTTTATAATTTGGTATTGCTACTTTTCCTTAAGCAAAGCATTTGAATACTTAATACACTTAGGGACACCACAATTAACAGGTTTATGTTTTTTTTACCCCATAGAGACACTCATGCCAAAAGTGTGCTCTCATTGTATTGTATTGTAACACACTGAATACACTCATCAATGAAACAGTATGTGTGCACAGATGACTGGGCAAGTTGGTCAGTCTACATGTTATGCTTTTCATTATATTGTCTTAGAGGCCACATTTACATAAATGTAAAAGATTAATTGCTTGTTTCATGCAATGTATCCTCTAATAAAGATTTATTTTCTTTAGCCTCTGTCCAAATATTAAGAATAGTCTTCTGTTGCAAAAGAGTCATGGACATTTCTGTGGCTGCTGACCTTCTTGGCTGGAAACAAAGACAGGCACTCTTTCACCAATGCTCCATAGTGACATGAATGCCACAGGCAGTTCTTCGCCACAAATAATCTTCTTCTTTTAACAGTAAATGGTATAACCAATTGTGCTGAATGTGAAAGCCAACCTAGCAAATATCTTTAATTAAAGATTTCCCCTGCTGATGAGGGAAATGATTACTGCTAGTAATTGTTTTTCCATTACCAGGAATCAATACATCAATCAGTGCTCATGAAAAAAATGTTAAGGGCCAATGACCAGTTGATGTGGTAGTCACATGGTCTTTTTGATGATGTGCTTACATAACCTTCTTGTCTGCTGATTACCTCCTTTTACATATTTCCTAATAATAAAAATGTCCCAAACAGTGATAATCACATTGATATTACTGTAATCTTGGTAGTAAGTCTAAGTCTGTGAACATTTGTGGAATTCAATGTGCCTAGAGGTATTATGTAATACAAGGGTTGCTGAATAGAGAGCTCATTACTGATGGCCAGCCTCTTTTGTTGCTGTTCATGTTCATTTATATATTCTTAAAAACAATACACACAGAGTTGTAACCATGGGTATTTGTCCCTGCTGTGTCTATTGCGTGTGTTGTGAGACAGGAGCTCCACAGGCATGAGTCTATGTCGAGTTGTGTTAGTGCAGAGCTGTGTTGCTGGGGCTGTGTCACACGGGGAGTCATCACGAGAGGGAGGGACTTAGGCAGCCGGACAATGCTGGTGTTTGTGCAACGGCCCCTGAGTGGCGGCTGGCTCTCTCAGATCGCTCTCGCTTGACTACCATTGCTGCACGCATTGTTGAAGTCAAAGGAAAGTGGACAGCTTGATCCCGTCTGTGGGATGCACCGACAGAGGTAAGACCCCCATTCCCCACTGCTATGTCTCTGTGATAGAAGAAAATTAAGTTATTTGAAAGCAGTCTCGCAGGGCTTGTGCTGGGCTAACTGTGTGAGCGGGGAGTTGCAGTGCAGTTTTTAGGGGAAACAGTGGTCTGAGAGCTGGAGGTTGGATTGGGGTGAGGCACCCTTGTCTGTGTTTTGGCAGGGTCACTACTGTGCGTGAATGGAGCTGAGCTGAAAGAAAGTTTCACAGAAAGAGGCTCAGTGAAAGGCATGTGTAGAATGTGACAAGGAGCCTGCAATGGAAAAGACAGGAGTGTGAAGGGGAGAGGAACAGAAAAAAAATCTTTGGACATGAAAAAGCTGACATCAAAAGATACACATGAAGATGAGCAAAGCAAAAACTGTTTTTTTCTGTCCAGAAAGGAGAGAACAGAGCGAAGGTTTGCAGTGTTGAAAAATACAGGCGGTATAGAGGTGGAGAGATTAAGAGGGAGATTAATTAGGGAGCTGAGGGAAAGGGGAAGTCAGGAGGGGAAAAGGCAGAAAAAGAATGGAAGAAACAGAGGACATAGTATATGAAAGCAACCTCTGAACCCCAGATAAGGTTTCAACAGCATTTCTATTGTCTGTGATGCACTCTTCTTAGGCTAGACTACAAACCATTGTGCTTCCAGGACAAACAAAAAAAGAAAGAAAAGACCTAGAAGAAAACCTAATAAAGAAACTTCCCTTCAAGTCTACTTTTCAGTCCTTTGTAATTGCTGGATCCAAATGGCGTGAAAGAATACCAGTAAGCCCAACAGTTCTGCCCTCCTTGCTAGATCAAATACTCTTATCCCTTTTAGCTGGCAGATTAGAAAGACTCAAGATGTTCTGTCTCAGTGTGGTAGTCCTGGGATATGCTGCTATTCACATTTTTGAATGAGTAAGTCTGGATTTTATAGACCCTGATAGTTAATATGAGAGGTTTCAATCCTCCATTACAACGATTGCCAACTACCATCTTATAAAGCCATCACAAATGTCTATTCTGTTTGACTTACGTGTCATGCAGACTAGCGAAATCCTGGTCTCACTTATACTCTTTAGAACAACCAGATCCATTTTAACAGCATGTGTTTTGTGTTTCCAGGCAGTGGGGGAGAGATTGGGTTTTGGTGTGAGGTACAGCAAAGCATTGAGGCTGGCCATAAGACACAGATCCAACATAGGGGGTTTTGGCCACAACAGGAAAAAAAGGGGCGTCCACCCATGCCCTACCAGGGAGAAGAAGAAGAAGGCGGTCCAGTGCTGCCCCATTAAAAGAAGCAGTGAGCCAATTTGAGGCGTGGGTGGGCAGGTGAGGGTTGAGCTGTGGTGACAACTTTGGGCTGCGTGCCGAAGTGTGGGAGGGAAGAGGAAGGAGGAAAAGGAAGACGAGGAGGAGGAGTACGTGGAGGAGGAAGAGGAGGAGGAGGAGGAGGAGGAGGAGAAGAGGAGTAGTGTGCCGGGGCCTGGAGCCCAAACACAAGCAGGATGGCGGAGAAGAAAGTTAGGTAAGTATCTTGTACCTTGTTGGTTTTTTATCTTGTACCTTGTTGATTTAGCTCAATGAAGACAAAATATATTCATTAAGTGGAAGCAGAAGCTACGTTAATGCCGGTCTTTGACACTCTCTTTGTGTGTGTGTCTGTCTGGTTGAGGACACTCTCTATGTGGCCGCTTTATTTGCATTGTTGTCAATGAATCTGAATGTTTTGAGTGTGGGTGACTAGGTTTACATGGGTCTGTTCATGCATATGTGTGTCCGTGTTGATCCCTTAGCAGCCTCCCTGCTAAGCTGATTAATGGGGGCGTGGCAGGCCTGGTTGGTGTGACATGTGTATTTCCTATTGACCTGGCCAAGACCCGCCTACAGAACCAGCAGGGCATCCAAGTCTACAAAGGAATGTGAGTACGGCTCCCCTGGCCCGAGTCAACCTGAAACTGTCATTGATCTGCTTCATACTGTACAAAGAGAGGGGCTTTCCCATTACTGAAAATATTTGTCTTAGCATCGCTGAATGATGTTGTTATTAAGAAAAGGCCTCTATAATCATCTTTATCTTTGAAGTTACGGAAGGGCTATAGACATGCAAGCAAATGTAACCAAGTATTTGCTGGTGTTAAATGTGCACTCTCTAATTTGAGCTATAAACAAGCAACAATTATTTAGCTTATACAGATCACATACTTTTCCACTGAAGTCCACTCAGAGGGTGGAGCAGCTACACTAAACTCTCCCATATTTGGTCCAGTGTTTTTGGTGAGTTTGTACAAAACTCACCCATGGGATCTCATTAGGGGAATGGCTGTATGCAGCGTGTGTTTTAAAGGACTGTCGTGGCAACATTAAATGGCAGATTGTATTCACTGATTTTTTTTAAACATTCAAAGGAATGCTCCAAAACAATTTCACATTCCATTACCTCAGTTTGTGAATTTCTAATCTGAAATAAAAATCACATTAGAGAAAAAGACGGTGTCCTTAAAAGACACACAGACCCTGAATTGTTTACTGCGCACATCTGGTGGGCATCAATATTGCTGGCTGATTGGGCGTGGCCATCCTGTGTTCACCAGCACAGACATTTTAGACTGCGGTTTTCCACTGTGAGTCAGAGACGGAAAAATAGCTTGGATAACTCCCCTCAAGGCCCACTTAGGAGGTTGGATTTGTTCTGTTCTTTGCATAGAAAAAAAAAGAGTGTTGACAGAAATGTTCATACAGTTTGTGACAGTGGTCCCAGTTTGTTGTTATGAAAGGACAGGGAGGGTGATGGTGTATTTGGGTAAAGGCAATGCCGGTGATCATTATGAATAAAGCATAATACTACTTATTTGACCTAAATGTCAGTAGAGTCAATGGTGAATAGTTAACATTGTTAGGGTGTGTTCCAGGAGGACCTAATTACTTCACACAATGTTGTCTTTGTTGTCTTTAAAAGGCTGGACTGCCTGGCAAAGACGGTACGCTCAGAGGGCTATTTTGGATGCTATAGAGGTATTCTTTGCATTTCTAATCCCTGTGACAAACAACACTATAACTGTGCTTTACTATAAACTTAATCTGGCCACCTACGCTGTTGTTTCTCCAGTGAGTCCTCAATCTTTTTATCATAACAAACAGTGTCTCCTGCTATCGGCCCACGGTGGCGAGCCATAAGCTGCTGTGTAGGTTTGTTCTATTTGTGTACCTTAGTGGAAACACTGTCATCAGCCTGTTTGTGTTTTTCAGGTGCAGCAGTGAACCTCACTCTTGTAACACCAGAAAAAGCCATCAAGCTGGCTGCCAATGACGTCTTCAGACAGAAACTCTCTAAGGATGGGTACATTGATTTTGGTCCTTCAGTGATACATCCTGACACATACAGTAATAAAGCTGCATAAAAATCACCTCAAGCTACGTTATAGGTCCAGCTGAAACATAGCCTACCACTGAATGTATTGCTTTACAGCAGATACCTGCACACATGTTGCATCTGCATTTTATTTGTGCTGCATGAAACCAAGCATGCCACTCTTTAACCTAGTTTTAAATAACCTAGTGTTAACTTCTGTTACTGACACTCCATTGTGTTTCCAGGCATTTGCCCCTGTGGGGGGAGATACTGGCAGGGTGTGGGGCTGGGACCTGTCAGGTGGTAGTCACCACTCCCATGGAGATGCTTAAAATCCAGCTACAGGATGCAGGAAGGCTCGGTGAGTTAGTAACTGGATTTAATGCATTTAAAAAGAGATTTTTCACTCTGTAAAAATGTGTAAAATGGTGGTGGTCTGTATAAAATGATGCAATGTACTGAAACCTACTCAGGAATTCTAGGAACTCTAAAAATTGCATTTTTTCCTCACATATTTTTATTGATTTGGTGTACATTTAGTCACAAGTGTGCTTCTCATTAAAGTGTTTTTAAGATGAGCTTAGTGTTCACATAAATGATGCATCCATCTTTTGGCACACTTCCCATTTACTTTTTTGTCAAAAATGGGAAAACAAAAAGTTGGTAGCCCATCCTTTGTTCAGTAACAAAAACCATCAAATATGGATGCATGATTATATTAGTCATGTCTTTTCTAACCTGGGACAGTGTGTGTTTGACCATCAGCTGCCCAGAGGCCTGTTCCAACTCCAGCTCAGGCTGCTGCTCCTGGTCCAGCTCCATCGCTGGTGGCCCCCGCAGCAGCGCAACCGAGCCCTCCTCCACGGCCCTCAGCCACTGGCATCACTGTGAAGCTGTTGAAGACTCGTGGACTCGCGGGCCTCTACAGGGGGGCAGGAGCCACCTTAATGAGGTGACATTTGTTTTACTTAACATAAAATAATAACAGCAGGAGAGAAGCAACTGTCAGTCATTTCCCAACATTTTGATTTGATATTGGAAACCTTTAAAAACTGTCACTTAAATGGCCATTCACAGTCACTTGTGTTCCCCAGCTCACTGCTTTAATGAGCTGATTTCACATTGCATAACTCACACTGCGCTTGTTGTATTTCCTGACACCTCTGCCAATCAACACTGATCAATGAAGTCCTGCAGCTATGTCTGGCTGCTACACTGCAGCTGACCGGGGCCACGTCTCTCTCTCTTTCTCCCTCCTGTGACTTCACCCTCTCCCACTTTGTTTTCAGTCTGTCCCATTTCTTTCTCCATGCCCTGACATGTAATACAGGCTCTCTCTCTCTCTCACTTTCCTTGCCATCTCATCTAATCTAACCTCATTTTAAAATCACATTTTTCCAGGGATGTCCCCTTCTCAATGATCTACTTCCCGCTGTTTGCCAACCTAAACACGCTGGGCCGGGAAAGCCAGGGTGACGTGCAGTCCCGGGCACCGTTCATGCAGTCCTTTATGGCAGGCTGCACCGCAGGCTCAGTGGCAGCTGTGGCTGTAACCCCACTAGATGGTGAGTGGGAACAAGAAACAGACAGAGAGATGGTAGGAGAGGAAGTGGGGTGTTAAATGGGGACTTCAGCCTCTGCTATACACAGAGATAGCAAGTGTATGTTCAAGACCAACTTCTCTTTAAGACTATTTAACATTTTAAGGCAAAACTATGTAACTTGAAATATGAAACAGAACAATCTTCCTCTTATAAATGAAAAGTTGAATCATCAGCAATAAAATGCAACCTTGCTCAATTCAATCCACTCAAAGGTTTTGTTGCTGCAGCCTCACTGGGTCTGTATCACTGGATCAATAGCTTATGGTTGCTAAGGTTAGCTAATGTTAGCAAACTTTGTATGAGATAGATATTGTCTGTGTTCGAAATCACCCACTTGTTCTCATTCTCGGACACTTTGCAGTAATTTTCGAGTCTATGAAATTCAATGCATTGCATGGTAGGATTGTTCGCAGAACGTTGTGTGCATGCCATGGGAGCTGCTTTTTCTGTTCCATTGTGGAATTCTTCAGGGAACTCTATTGTAAATAAATGTACACACTGAGTGAATACGGTGCCCTCAATAGTAAAAATGGAGTGATTTCAAAGTTTTTGACATCTCTACTTTACACCTCATGTTAGCGTTTACCATAATGCTGAGAGTTTCATTTGTGGCCACAGTGGCTGATGTGTGCGTTAACTGACACCCAGTCATCTTTAAACTGATGAAATTACTTTTTGTTTTAAATGCCTTTACAGTCATAAAGACTCGCCTGCAGACCTTGCAGAAAGGAGAGGGGGAGGACACATACAGAGGAATTATTGACTGCACACGGTAAGATTTTAGTCTATGATGAAACATTAACACACATACATGTGAAGAGCCTTGTAACATTGTTTTTTCTCCTGCTGTCCTGTCTGTGTACTTTTGCAGGCGCATCATGAGCCGGGAGGGCCCCTCAGCATTCCTGAAGGGTGCAACGTGTCGTGCTCTAGTCATCGCTCCTCTTTTCGGCATTGCGCAGGGTGTATACTTCCTTGGGGTAGGGGAGATGGTGCTAGGTTTGCTGGGATAGCAGGGCTCGTCATTGGTGGCGGTGGTTGTGAAGCCTCTGTACAGGTGATTTGCTGCTTTAATCTGCAGTGAAAAAGTGACACAACTGGGTGAACGGTGAATACAGAGGGGGGGAAATGAGGCCACTAAACAAAGGAAGAAGGAACGGTCAGATAGGAAGAGGCTCTATTTACTAATATGTGGACCAGTGGGTTCACACTAATCCTGTTTCTCTAGGTTTTTACATGCTGTCAACATGATTCTGTAGGTTAAACAGGGTCCTGTGTGTGGGTGTGACTAATCCGAGGCTATGTGTCCCAAATTGTCTGGGTTATCCCTGCGTACTTGCTGTAATATGTCTGGGGACTGTTCCTTTATTCTGTCTGGTTTTGCTAAGAGAGAGCTGCTGCGTGATGTCTGAGGCTGTTAACTAAAATGCCAAGCAATCTGACCATTTGTTCGGTCATGATGAAAAACTGTGCATCATCCATATGTTAAGGGACACATTCCCCTCTTAATCTTTATTAAAAGGTAATATTGTATAACATTTGATATCAGTCTGAACTGAGTATTAGGGCTTCACTTCAAATGACAATCACTTAGATTTCGATGTTCGATGTGTTTCTCTGGAAGGAGCTTGATCTCCTGCCTACCGCGTTATGCGTTCCTCCCACTCCATCCGTGGGGTGTGAGTTGTAATCTTGGATTCCTTCACCGGATTGGGAGGTTCTGGCTGCCAGTGTCTCTAAGGTCATTTGTTAATCGGATGGTAATGCTTTAATCCCTGTATTAGCGTACAATATACCCTAACACGCAGCTCACTTCCTGCCTAAAGGCCTCAGGTTAGACTGCTGGGCCGCTGTCTCGTAGCCTTGACTTCCTCTTCTCCACAGCTTGGAAGGGTTTAAATAAAACCCATGAGAAGCCTAGGGCTGATTTTACTGCTTAGTCACACATGAAAGTATGTTGCTTGAAATGATGTACGCACAACAACTAAAATAAATGCAATTAAAGCCTTATCAATACGGATAGTTTGTAAAGCAAGTCTTAAATGAATTCAGTGGAATTGGTGTTGTCGATTTGGTACTTGAGTCCAATTTAACAAGGACAATTATATTTGTTCAACCCATGGAGGGAGTATGGCACCTTGTCTTGCCAACTGTTTGCCAGTTTGCCATTACTTTAGTCCACTGGGTGTCACTAAAAGCTTCTCTCTCTCTCTTTTTTTTTTTTTTTTACATTTTTAATGCAACACACATTTTGACGTGGCTAGTGTACCTAGGCTGCTACATTTTCCTCACTGTAGAATGAACATAGCCCGAGTAAAATGTTTGTTTACAAGCTGTAAATAAAGATATCTCATACATGCTGATTTCTCTGTGTCACACACATTTATTTCTTTGTTTTTTTCGTATTGTAAGTGCTTCACAACAATGGTAAACATGCTTTCTCTGCCCAAACACACACACGCTCACACACACACACACACACAAACTGTCAAGCAACATTTGGCAAACATCCCAGATAATCAACGTTATCAAAGGCTATATGTGAAATGAAAATGTGTATCTTTGGTGACCTATAATGTAACTTTGATTACTTTCATCAAGTAGAAAAGAGCAACAGATTTCTCAAGACAACCCCTGAAGAGGTAAAATAGAGGGCACATCAGCAAAAGTGCACTTGTTGAATTCAGTCCATTAGTACAAAAATAAAAAGATATTTGAACATGTCCATGGCATCCCATTAAGTAAATCAGGGTTTCCTTTGACCCTAATGATTGGTAGGTGGACTGTACGGACTCCTGTTCACTATGGTGATGGTCTGTGGTCACCTTATATGTTCCACCCGTGTCTGCCCTGCTCTCGTCAAATCCACTGCTAATCTGTGAACTTGCGGTTGGGGTTGGCACCAAACAAGTTCACTCTGATCTCAGGCATCATCTGTCAGGTGTAAAAGTCAGGACACAAATGAGTTCACAGAATTAACTAATAGGAAAAACCTGGATGATAAATTACTGACATAAATTATTAGAGAAACATGACAAATGTAGATTATTCAATATTTCCCCCCCCCCCCTCACACATAAACAGAGTTTAACTTATTTCCTTAAAAACAAAACATTTTTTAGACACTTGTCAAATGTTTTGTTGATATAAACATGTTGCCACTATACAAACAATACAGTCAACTACATTATCGTGTGTCTGGTACACATCGCCTTGGAGGGGATGTGTCCTGTTTAGTTGTTTGTATTTACATCTTTATCCAAAGTTCCTCAACTTATTTCTAGTGTTAGAAGTGCAAAAGCTTAAAGACTAAACAAAGCGTCTTGCTTGCAAAAAGTGAAAAGATTTATTCAAGTTTCTGAAGTGCATACATTTCATTTTTACAGGAGGCCCATGTACTGACAATGCTATTGCCTGAATCTGCAGCTGTGTGTAGGGAGCAGAAACCATTTGGGATGCATGCTCAAAGCTGTTCATCTGTGACCAGAGCAGGTACCCCAAACACAAGGCATGAATTAATAATGTTTAATTACTTATAAAAACTGTAATGACTAATTAATTTTCCTGCTTTACCTGATTGAACCTACAATCCAAGTAAAAATAACAATCAGTTTTCACCCCTTCTTAAAAAAGATTACACTAAATGAAAGTATGGTAAATCTGTGTGTAGCATGACAGTCTTGCCTGAGTTATCGAAATCATTTTTCCACTTTCAGCTCTCCAACCTTTAGGTAATTACCATTTAATCACTGTAAAACCAAGTGGGCTGTGCTGCCCTCCACAGGCAAACAGTAGAAACTACATTTAGAGTGTTATAAGGTCATAAATGATGATTTGGATTTTAGATATAAGATATCATAGTAAATCTACCTGTTGTGCCGTAAGTTCTAGTCTGCTTTCCAAAGTGTTGGAAACCTTGATCTTCCCATTATCATTATAAACTTCAACTCCGCCACAGCTGTAAAAAAAAGAAAAAAAAAAAAGACGGTAGATAATTACATGAGATGAGAAACAAACTCAGCTTAAGTATGCCTTTTGTTCACCCTTTTCCAGTCATGGTCACAATGAGAACAATAACTACCCTGACAAAACATTTAAAATCAAAGAGGAATAGTTGATGTTAAAGTACATTAAACTATCTCACATCTGTGATGGAAGAAAACGTTCCAGGTCGATTTTGACGACTATGTTGCTCTTCACTGCCTCTTTGTAAACAGGGATGATCTTATTCACTGCAGCCTGTCAAGCAATGAAACAAAGACTTATAAAACACAATACCACCAAGCTATTACGAACGTAACACAAGGTGCAGGGGCTCTCCCAATTACCTGTGCCTTCCTAAATAACTTGTTACAATAATCACAACATACACTATTACCAGCTCAACTTCACCTGAATCATTTCTACATCCTGCTGTCGGCAGCGAACAGTAACTTTTGGTTCCAGCAGTTGATAGAATGCCTGAAAAGGGAAGTGCACAAACTCAGAAACATAGCGGCAACGACAAACCAATTGTTGATTTACCTGTATCCTCCTGTGACAGCAGTTGTGTTGTTACCTGAAGCACCAGGCCCTCCAATAAGGTAGAGTACCTAGCAGGGTCCTTGGCAATCTCCGCAAGCCTTTGACGAGCCTCATTCAACAAATCCTGAGGAAAGAACACATGTAGAATTTCACGTTCATAAACACACTGTGGCTACAGATACAGATAAAATACAGCGTATAGGCAGAGATGTGTGAATGCTTGTCTACGGTATTTTTCAATGATGAGAGGAACAAAGAAAATCCATTCACTTTCATTGTATTAGAGTGGTGGAACTCAACTGAAATGTGGGCACACAGAGCTAACTCCTGAATGAAGCGTAATTGGAGTTAAAGACACAAGCATTGATTTCTAACCGTGATCATGTCGTCACGGGCCTTCAGCACCTTCAGCCTCGACTGGTTCATCAGGTTGGACACCTGGCTATGAGAGCGGAAGGAAAAATCAATGAAAAAAATTTGCTAGACATAAACATGTTACAGCACACCTATCAAATAGCTGCTCAGTGTAACGGCAGGAAGGTGATGTGGTTACAAATATTAATTTACACTGAACAACCATAACTGGGGGGACTCTGACACAGCCAAGAAAAACTCAGGAGAACAAGGCAACAGAGCAATAAAGTGACCGAAAAACTATGCGGGAAGAAAAAAAACAAATGTATCTGGTAAGGACTGATTAAATTTGTGGAAACAGCTACTATATTAGTACAAATCTAAGCATTTGGACAAAGTGTGTGATAAACAATGACAGGAACAGGCAAACCCATACCATAGCTGAACTCCAAACAAACATTCTTTCCTAAACTGGCAATAAACGACCAACAACTTACATTTTCTTATGCTGTTCAATCTGCTTTTCCTTCTTCTCATAATATTCCATGATTTTCACCCGGTGAGTCTGCACCAGACGACCTTTCTCAATGTTGAACTCTTCCTCTGCCTGTAAACAGATGGGTATGACAAGGCCTGTTACTGGTCACTGCAGCAAAAATCACAAGACTGACTGACAGACTGACAGACAGGCTTCAATTACCTTAGCGTCAATTTCCTCAACTTTCTCTTTGGCCTCTTGCTCAATGAAGGCCATCATGTGCTTGATCTGAAGAGACAAACACAAAATACTTTCTTCAAATTCAGATGCCTCCCAAAGGTCAACAAAAAAAAAGAAATTCACAATTCTTAAACATTTTCTTACTAAACCTATACTTCATCAATGGAAAGGCGTTACATGATTCCGTTAACGGCTACAAAAACATCAACGTGACGGATGAAGTTAAAGTTAACTTGTTATCTACCGTTAAAGTTACGTTATTTCAACTTCCCATGCGTGACAACGGAACGTTAGCTTAACACAATTCTATCAAATTACTGAAACACAAAATACGTTTGCACGTTTAGTAACAAACTCGAAACGTAACGACAGCTAGTGCGGAGTAAACAGCTACATACAACGGTAAGTTAGTTCAGGCTTTAGCCCGTTCAGCTAGCGTCATGTTAGTTAACGTTGTGTTTACCGTTAGCTAAAGTAATCTAAAGTTATCTGGTCACTTGGATAAACGTGGTTAAACCTAACAGTTAACGGGTCTAACGTTGTCGAAGTTACTTTACCTGTTTCTGAACGTCAGCATCGGTGAGCGCCATGTCTGTCTTAAATATTTTTTGTTTTTATAAAGTCTGTAAAAACGTCTTTCCCACGACCACTTGCAGAGGAACAGTTAAACACAGAGACAGTTGGGAGAAAATACTTCTCCTCTTGTTGGATTCACGTCGAGTTAGCGACACAACACTGAACAGAACATCCGGTCATAACTTTCACAATAAGACAAATACGCAATAAGTCACGTCCTTGAACAAGGCTAGCGTGAGAAAAGGACGCCCCTCCCAAATTTTATATCATGATACAACAAATAACTTCATATATTTAAATGCAAGCATAATATCATTAACGTCTTTATTTCATTAATGCTTTTATTGACTGTGTTGCCAGAACGCCATGGTCAGGAAAATGATTATGTTAAGGTTCAGATAGTTTTTGTGTACTTTTGACAGTCCGATATGTTTTGACATATTTAATGGTATCTTCCACCTTTTTTATTATTATGATTTTTATTTAAGAGAAGTCACGCTTTTCTGTAGCTAAATTACACAATATATGGAATGAAAGTTTGAATATATTATATACATTCCATATATTCAGACGGGCAAACTTCATATATATATATATACTATTTCCTAAATGGCATGCCATATTATATATATATAGTATCTGGTATATAGTATATAGTATATAGTATCTGGTTTTCACTTCTAACTTTAAACTGTGTCACTTCTGTCCGCTAACTAATGAGAGTACTATTGTGAAGGTTAAGACAGGAAGGTTGGTGTTATATTGTCGCTAGCTTGTGTCGCTTCCAAAGCACACTGCTAGTGCTACTGTTGCCTGCCAGTGGTGGTCTACCCTCTTCAGCTTCTCCTGCAGGGGACTGTGTCGCATATTTCCCCTCAATCTGCTGCTTGTCAGCACTTGGTTGCCTTCAGACAAGGACGGTAAGAAATCCACTCCCGCTGTGCTTAACTTAAATTCAAATGAAGTTTTGCGTCTGCGAAATAGGGCATGAAACGTGTAACGCTATTTTACGCTAGCTAATGTTATAGCTTGCATGTGTGCTGAGATGTTCCAGCAACGGCTCGTCTGTCTTAAACGGACTTTCCAGTGTAACAGCCTATTGTGTAATATGCCAGGCGATTAACGGGCCATGTCTGGTTATTAACTTAGTAACGTTATCAGCGTATAACGTGATATCGTAACATTAGTCTTTGCAGCAATGCTGTTATAATGAGAACATTATTTACTTATATTCTAATTTCTATACTCAGTGTGATTAACTTTGGTATTTACTCGGTTTATGAATTCCACAAGCCAGCAAGAGGTTTTATTTTGACAGTTCAGCCGGATGTTTTTGGTTTTATCTGCCGAACTTGACATTAATCTCACTTTTGGTCCACATGGTGACACCCATAGGCGTCACCTCATCTCTTGCTGAACTCGGGATCAAGATTTGCTAGTCTGAAAGTTTGTAAACGGGTGTTTAATGTCGAGAAAACCTAAAAAGTGCAACACGCCGTATTAAAGTATCCTTTAAACATTTGTTCAGTATTGGCTCCTAATGAAGGACTTTTCACGCCCCTCTGTCCACCACGTGTCTTATGTAACTTCACATAGTATGAATTGTGTCAGTGTCATTTAGTACAAAATGTACTCGTTTAAGAGAGAGATATGTCTTGGTCCCACTTCCATCTGTGTTTTCAGTTAGCAGCCATGCAGTCCCAGAGACACAAAAATTACACCTACTGATCAAGTTTAGCCTCATCACCCTTTGCCACATGGGAAAGTGAACATGTGGAACAGTGAACATGTCCATCTGGAACAGTGGACATAGGACAGTGTGCTATCATGCTCATGATAAGAATGGGTTGGACATTTGTTTTATGTCATATACCTTAGAGCTGTTTTATAGTTTGACAACAGATGTCATGACCTTTGTCCAGAGCCTGATGCGGATTCCCTCATGTTTTGTGTTTTGGCCAGTGCTGCAGTAATCATGATTGCCTAAATAACAAGGATGTTTTCCTCCTCTGGCTGTCATTTTCCTCAGGTAAGACGTCCAGCTTCGACTGTAAGAACCTATGTGCCTGAGAGTCTGACACGTGTCTGTTCAATGGCTACCTCAGGCTCCACCTCTTCTGCTTCCATCACCGCCGCTGTGCCTGAGGGTTTCCATTATGAAACCAAGTACATTGTGCTCAACTACCTGGGAATGCTGCCTGCTTGTAGATCACAGGCACTGACCACGGCTCAAGGTGAGAAGAAAGATTTTTGAGTAGCGGTGTGTGTGACACGTGCGTTAGGGCAAACCTCACACTTGTGCATTCACTCAGCACACAAATAGAGTTGTGTGCACGTGCACACATGGGAGCAACAAAAAATATTCAGGGGGTGTAAGCAGGTTGCCACCTGTTCACCAGCTCAGTTTAGCCTTCTCTGACTTTAGCACAGACACAAATCCATAGACTAGTGTGCACTTTTAAATATGACAGTTATGAAGTAGTCAGTGCTTGTTAACAAGTAGATGTTGTTTGAGGCTACAGTCCTTCCGAAATGGTTTCCAAAGTAGCTGAACACTGGCCTGTCTTTACAGAGGCTTTTATAGCAACCTTGTGCCATGAACTCAGGCTTGCAGCAAACTTGTTTTTTTTTTCTTTTCTTTTTCTTGTTCCTTTTGTGCCTGGCATACAGAAAAACACACAGCTATGCTTTTTTTAACAGTTTTTGACCACATAGTTTTACATATGTCACATTACCTTTTTCTTTTATAAATCTGTTGTGTGAAACTAAACCGCTCACTAGCCACCAGGTTGTCATGTCTCTGACTTTGTGCAGTGAAGCCATGGCCACATCGTGTTAGTGGTCAGATAAATCTTATTGATTAACAGTGAGGGACGCATCCCACTTGGGAGGTTTTGACAGGACCATTTTAGGCCATGCCTGTCATTTCCTCTGTCACAGGATATGAACAGGGCTCGTCTGAAGAAAAAAATGCTCAGGCATTTTGAGCAAGAAGGAGAGATGTTTAAAAAAAAAAAAAGAGAGAGAGGGGAAGTTCTCTGTATTTCCTGTCCCTCTTTATTGTTGTGTGCATGCTTGGAATGGGCGGAGAAGGGCAGAGGAGTGGCTGATCCCCGCTTTACGCCTGACCCGGTCCAATTTCTGACAGCTTGTCATGTGTAATCACCGTAGGATTACTCACACGCCAACGGACCAAAGCAAAATAGCTGGCCGGCTAGCTGTCTGACTAAATGCTGAAACAGCACCAAGCCCAGGAAAAACCAACACTGGTCCTCAGGGCGTTCATGTATGAGCTGCAGGGACACAGACAGAATAGATAAGGGGCTGACTGAGTGTCCTCTTCCTTCCTGTTAAAAAAAGAGAAGTCAGTATTTGATTTCTGTTAAAAAACAAAACAAAACAAAAAACACATTCATTTGAAGAATCCGATCACTCAGCTGTTACATTAATTATTAAGAATGATACTTAAAGGTCATTTATTCACTCATTTTCTATTGGCTGCTAGTCTGCAGTTCTGCTGTGCAAAAAAGTGAACAAATGGGAGTCCACATGCAAGCATAGTTGAAATAACCAATGTGTTTGGGGTTGAGAGTGTGTGTGTGTGTGTGAACAGGAACCCTTCCTTATCAAATAACTGCTGAATGGCTTTATTCAGAATGTGAATGTGTGAATCGGAGATTTCCTGGTCAGACACCCAAGCAGCCTTTGTGTCAGTTTGGCCCTTCAGTAGTCCATTATGTCCCCAACTGTGTAGACTCAATATTGTAAATAATTTAAGCATGAGCTGTGTGTTGGTGCCTTGCATGCATGAGATGAGAGGGCAAAATTGTTATTTCTTTTGTTGTTGTTTGAGTTCAGCAACATCATGCTGAGGAGAAGTAAGTGAATGACGTGTGTGGCTCAGGTGATGGAGCAGGTTGTCTAGTGATCAGAGGGTCGCTGGTTCATTACCGAAGTGTCCTTAGGCAAGATACTGAACCTCTGAAGTGTGTGTGTATGTGGGGGGGTGAGCTTAGTGTCATTGGATAGGAAGCACTGTATCGCTCCTGATGAGCAGGTGGTGTGAATGAATGTGTGTGTGAATGTGACAAATGTTGTGGTCCGAAGGGTGTCTGTATTACTGTAGCTGCACACACACCTTCAAACATCTTTCTCCCCATCAGGAAAGTTAGTGTTCATACATGTACAACTGGTTTGTTTGCAGACTGTGTGCATTTAGTGTCATGCAAAGAGTGCAAACTTCTTTATTACGCTGGAGTCAAGCAGACGCCAAAAGGCTGATCCTATATTTACTTTTGTTTATATAATTTTTTTTTTTTGTTTTATCTTTAAGTAATACAGTGCACACCTTTACTAAAGTCTCTGCAAATATTAATTATCTCCCCTTTATTTAACCAGGTAAATGTTTGTTGAGATTTAAATGTCTTTTTCAAGAGACGGCTTGCCAAAGGGGCAGCATAAAAACGCTGTTACAACAATAAATACAAGCGCAATATACAGATACTTGTGTGTTTGTGTGTGTGACCGTTGGTTCATATGTCATGTGTTTATCTTAGGAGAGGCCCAGAGTGCGGGAGAGAGGACCACAATGATAAAAGGACAGATAGAGGAAGAACTGAGGCAACTGGAAGATGAAATCGCTGCCTGTAAGACACACACACACACACACACACACACACACACACACACACACACACACACACACACACACACACACACACACACACACACACACACACATTTATGAGCTACAAAACAAGTAATTCAGGTCTTAAATTTAAGGTTAGTCATTATGGAGTCAAATCTCTATAATAGTTCAGACAAAACAACAACATGGCTTTGTGTAGACATTTTAGTGCAAACGCAGATGCATATGAACCACAACTATGATACTTTAAAGCACAGTACTCAATAAATGCATTAAAAGGAAATACACAATCAAAAATCTCAATGTTTTACTGGTACTGTAAGGTCTCCGGTGTTTCTTTGCCTCATTCGTTGTTCGTGCAGACGGTAAAGGAATCCAGAGGTCGATATTTGTCAGTGTAAAACATGAAATGTATGCTTTGAAAGAGAACTTTGGTTTCTTTACGTAACCACAGTTCTCTGAGTAGCATGAGTGAGCGTCATTCCAGACCACCCTTCTCTCTCATGTGGTGTAGCAAGGCAGAGGTGACTGATGGTTTGGTGTAAGCCCAGTTTATAAGGAGCCGTCCCTCTCTGACAGCTTACATTCTTCCCAACTATTATTAATAACCCAAACTTTCAGAGTAGTCTTTCAAATTCTTACTGTGCGGTTTGAAAAACACATTTGTTTGGATTTGACTGAGTTATCACCAGTGTGTCTGAATGTGCAGTACATTTTAAAACTTTTGACAAATCCAAAATGTGTGCCTTGCCTTTCTCCAGTGTTTTACCACCTCACGTTTTCTGTTCTGGCGATGGGAATCGCACAACTGCTGGGCCTGTCTGAGATGCAATTTATTTTATTTTGCCTGTGGTCTGTGTGTTTGCAGCCTTTTCCACTACAGGCTTTGACCAGCACACATCGCTGGTGTTCAATCCGGCCAACCCAGAGACCTCCATCGAAGACTGCCTTGCTGCAGCGGGTGACCGGGTGGCCAGAGAGCTTGACACACACCTGGCAGCAGCTGTACACACACTCCTCACAGGGTGAGTTTGCAGCTCTCTTTTCTTTCATAAAAGATTGTAGTTGTTATGGCACCACTGGTGTGGATGAACATGTTTGTGTGACCTCTCCTTTGAGATGATCGCCGCTTCTCTTGACTGCTTCCATGGTAATCCAAAACATATACCTCACATGGAAACAGAACTGTGGCGGTCAGTGCGGCAACTACACAATTCAGTACTGATTGCTATTCTCCTCACTGCAATATTTTCACATTATATTCATACAGTATGAGGAAATTGTGTGTGGCCACAGGGTGAGAGTTACAAACGCAAAGGAATGACAAAGTCAATATTGATATACTGCTGCTTAGTTTCTTTCTTTCTTAGTAAACTCTTGAACTTCAACAGTCAAATGAGGAAGATTGAATGGAACTGATTGAAAAGTTTGCATTTAACTCTGAATGTAAATGAAATCATGAACTAAAATATCACTAATCAAGGCAGATTGGCAGACAGATAATAAAAATTCAACCAAACCATTGTAGATTTAATAAGTTGAACATAAGTGAGGCTCACTTGAGCAACGCACTTATTTGTAAAATTCAAAATAGTTTCAGGTCAAGTTCAGACTGAGTGCCTTACACAAAAATAACATAAAACACCAAAAATGCACAAATAAACAGACATTAATGCATACATACATAAAAAATACTTAAACAAACAAGCATACAGTACAAATACGGTGTGTTCATTTAAGAAAAAGCCAGAGTGAAAAGGAAGTCTAAGGCTTTGTTCAGACTGCAGGCAAATCAGATTTGTCATGACTTGTCTGGTCATTTGCAAGTGATCAGATCGGATTTGTGTGTCCAGACATCACAAACCTATGTGCATGGTTTGCTGTGGTAACGTCGGTATTTGCGTACGCTGGTGAGGCAGCTTTCTAATGCGGTAGCACGAGAAATGGAGATCCATCAACTTGCCTTCCAAACAATCGCGCTTTGGAGTCGCGGTGCAGTACTCCTGCATTTCTAAGTTTGTCCGGTGCTACAAAGGAGTACTGCACCGCGACTTGACAGTGAATTTTGAAAAGCAACAGGTAACCAATGAAGGTTCTTTGTCCTGGTTAGAACTCGTGCGGCTGAGGAACTACCCATTGACTATACAGCGGCTTTTTGGAGGTGTTCCTTGGATAAATACAATCATATGCAACAAAGGAAGAATTTGTGACTATAGTAAAAGCCTTTACTTTAAGCATGGCTGACCCTAACCCTGTTACAAGACAAACAGATTAACAGGACTGTACGTAGAACTTCGCACAACACAAGTGAGTTTCAGGTGTGAATCTGATTAAAATCACTTTGTACCAGCCAACTTAAATCTGACTATATAAAAGCAGATGGTAACAAATCATGTAAATACAGTGGCTTGCAAAAGTATTTATACCGCTTGAACTTTTCCACATTTCTTCACGTTACACCCACAAACGTAAATGTATTTCATTGGGATTTCATGTGATAGACCAACACAAAGTGGCGCATAATTGTGAAGTGGAAGGAAAATGATTAAAAAAAAAAAAAGGTCTCTGTTTTAAAACGAAAAACGTATTAGTGTGGATGGGGCCTCACAGGTTTGTTAGAGAACATTAGCAAACAACAGCACCGTGGAGCCCAAATGAACACACCAGACAGGTCAGGGATACAGTTTTGGAGAAGTTTAAAGCAGGGTTAGGTTATAAAAAATATCCCAAGCTTTGTTCAATCCATCATCCGAAAATGGAAAGAACATGGCAGCCAAATACAGCGCAATCTAGGAAGAACACATGTTAGAGTCTGCAAAAGACTCGAGACTGGGGCGGAGGTTCACCTTCCAGCAGGACAATAACCCTAAACATACAGCCAGAGCTACAATGGATTAGATCAAAGCATATTCATGTGTTAGAATGACACAGTCAAAGTCCAGACCTGTATCCATGAGAATCTGTGGCAAGATTTGAAAATTGCTGTTCACTGACAGTCTCTCTTCAATCTGACTGAGCTTGAGATATTTTGCAAAGAAGAAAGAGCAAAAAGTCCAGTCTGTAGATGTGCAAAGCTGGTAGAGACATACCCCAAAAGACAACCATGCATCATTTTCCTTCCACTTCACAATTATGCACCACTTTATGTCAATCTATCACATGAAATCCCAATAAAATCCATTTATGTTTGTGGAAAAGTTCAAGGATTAAGAAATACTTTTGCAAGCCACTGCAAAGTAACACATTCAAGAGAAGCAATATCCCTGGACCAGATATGTTTTCTTAGCAGCTCTTCGTAGGTTAACAAAAACGTTAATGTGGGATGCGGATGTAGTGTAAAAGTGCTTTGAGTGGTCGAAAAGACTAGAAAGGCGCTATACAAATACGGAGCATTTAATAGTTCTGAAACCGCTATATGTAGACCTTGTGTTTAACACCAGTGATTGCGTTTGTGTGTTTTAGGCCGCTGGACTACCAGAAATTTAGAGACACAACAGTGGATCTCTCAACACACACACGGGGAGGCTGGGACAAGGTGAGTCAGCAGTGAGTTGAATTTTAAGCCTGATTTAAAGCAAAACGTGCAACAACTGCTTTTTTTCTACATACATTGTAATACTTTTCTTTCTTTTTTCCCCCTCCCCCTTTACTTGTACTTCCGTTTCCCCTAGGTGCTAGTGCCTTTGGTCCTGCTCCAGGCTTTGCAAAGTGAAGGCCAGGCATTGTCAACTCTGTTGCATCTGGGGTTGCGCTTCCTAGAGGAGGATGCAGCTGACTGCATCATCCAGCAAGGGGGATGGGTGAGTTTCAAAGCATGGACGGAGGAACACCATTTTATGCCTATCCTTACTTTATACTCAGTCACCTGGAATTCAAAAATAGATTTTGTAGTGTTCATATTTAGATTAGCAAGAATTTTAGATTGGCATGTCTCCAAAATTTTCAAAATTGAAGCATTTATTAGCAAAACAGAGTAGAAGAGACTCCAGGGTACACATCTATTTAAAAACAAGTTTGAATAACTTAGACAGCTACTCTGCCCTCTTAAAAATAGTGACGCCATTGAAATGGTGATGTAAAAGCTTATTAGTCGAATCAAAGGCAGCAACTACTTGGTGCTAATTAGATGTATTAATGACCAAAAATTATACAAGGTTGTGCAGAAACAGCAAGGAAGGAACAGGAAGTTGGGATGTAGTGCAAAGTGAACAGGAATAATGCTTGAACCACGCTGGAAATAGATGTACAGAATTCAAAATAGCCAGATGAGGGCATCAGTGAGCGACCTGTACAGATGTTTTATACCCCAGAGTCTCTGCTCCTGTTACCCACAACAGCCACGTTACCATTCACAAGGTTAACATCATACTGTAAAAGGTACATAGGACAATGAATCCTCAACAGCTTATCTACATAAATAACAAGACAATATTTAAGTGTAATGAATGCTATAAATATATATATTTTTGAAATACCTACATTTTAAACCAAACCAGTCTCTTATCAGTCAGGAGAGTCATGCTTACATCTACTTTGTGGGTATTTGAAACATTCAATCATAGTTTAGACTAAATGTTTGATAGTAGTTCTGTTACATAAGATGTTGCTTTTTCTTATTGGGGGAAAAAAATCTTAATTTTAATGAAGATAACAGTGCTTATTTAAAGCATCCTGATATAAAGCAACTCCAGTCTGGTGTTTACTCACGCAAAGGAAGGCATAGCAGGAGTATGTCTTGCCATCTCAGCCATATGAATTCTTAATGGTCTCTGTGCTCAAACTTTCCCTGTTTTCGCATATTATCACTGAAGTGCAACTTTTGCAACGACAACTTCTTTCGGTTAGAGATTTGCGGGATTTTTTGCGAAAACACTAGCGAGGGTTTCGTTTTCCGGTGTTGCAATATGTCGAACACTGCGTCACAGATGGCTACTTATGAACGAGGTCATGCTGATAAAGGGGGGCACATGACTTGACACATTAACAGCTACTCTGGTCACCATTACCTCATTAACAAGACACTCTGCCCATTTTTTTTGTGCAGTGTAACGTGAAAGTAGTGTGCTGGCTCCAAACAAAGCTACATTCTTGCTCTGCGTTATGTCACAGGGGATGAACAGTCGAAAGGCTGGGGCAGGATCAGCAATGGAGGGATGAAGAGAGAGGAGGAGGAGGAGGAGGAGAGAGGGATGGCACGAAAAGACTGGAGATGGGAAAAGGGAGGGAACACAAAGGATGGGAGGGGTGAGAGATGAGGGAGAAAAGGGGTGGGCATGGTGAGCCAGTGAGAGCAAAGTGAAATCTCCATTAGTTTGACGCCTGCATGCACGCTTCTCTTCGACTGCCTTTCTGCAGCCACTCCATCTCTACAACTTGAGTTTTGTCTATTCAAGAGAAACCAGGGGTTTCCAAGGCTTCACATTGAGGTAGGATGTTTTACTTGTGACGAAGCAAATGCAGAGTGAGCTCACTGGTGTGTGTGTGTGTGTGTGTGTGTGTGTGTGTGTGTAACGGTGACTGTGCAGAAGTGACAAATTCTCAGCAGCCGAATATGGTCTTTCCTCTATAGCAATATTTCCAGTTCATGGCATTGTTGTGTGCGTGTAAAAATACTGCACAGATGGATTTTTAATCTAGCACCAAAGTCTCAAAGTAGAAAAGAGAAGATGGAGAGCAGAAACATGTTTTCTTAATCGTATTTATCTAATTTATTTATTCATCCATTCCCACTTTTTTTGTTTTTGTTGAAACGACACAAAAGAAAACTGAGATGCACAGATTAGTACTGGTCGCTTTCATGTGTTAAATTGAGAAAAACTGAAGTGCAAGTGAGGCACCATGTCTGGGCGGCTCTCATAATGCCTTTGTTCGTTACATCAGAATACAATAAGGATTATGACCCTAATATGGTGTACACTTCATTTGGCAGGAACAACGGCAGCGCACAGCCAACGCGGGCCGGAGCTCAGAACTGGAGAGCAGAATGTATGCTGAACAGGGACGGTTGTAGTTGAGTGCCTGTACACGAACCAACCTGCCTGTGTTGTCTCTAATAGTTTGTTCACAGGGCTGTCTGTCAGCTCGTATGCTTGCGGGCTGTTGTCAGACGGCTGTCCTTCAGAGTCTGACTGAAAACTGCTGCGTGAGAACTGAGTGTGCACAACAGTCATTTCATATTACCGTCCTTGTGAGTGTGATGCTATCTGACTCCTGAGGTTTAAAAGTGGCACACTGACAATTGTACCTGACCTCGTTTGCAAAGAGAATGGGATGATAAATTCATGCATTATTTTACTGCAGTATTTTGATTGTAAAGTCAAAGCCGCTTATCTTAAAAGGCAATAAACCAACGTCTGCAGGGCCTCAGTTTTGCACTGACAATAGTTGCTATAGCTCAGAAACAGTGATGTTGCAGTGATGATATTTTTAGGAGAAGGTGCTGTAAGGGTTTCAGCCTGGGCCGTGTCGGGGCATGTCACCCCGCACCCTGCACAGTGCTCCCCCATGTTATGTAAGCACCCTTTCTCGCCAGGCCCAGGGTGAAATATGTGCATGGCTGTGCCACTGCATTGACATGACACTGGATTAGAGTAGAGTGTCTGAGGAAGCCCCAAAAATAACTCCCATAATCCTCTAAAAACATCATCACTAGGGGTTTGAATGGCCCACTTGTAGGCTGGAAAAACGTGCCACAGCAGTAGCATGCTACCAAAATAAAAAACAGGGCACCCATCCTTAATAATACACATAATACCACACCTTTGTGTCAGATTAAAAAGGAGCTTGCCCGTGGCTGTCTGGAAAGTTGTCAGATTCCATAAACACACTTAGTACTTAACTTGTCTGGGCATCTGTATGAAACTTAAGGTGGTAGAGTGTGTCTAAACATGACAATAGAAAATAAATAAATGCTACGAATGGTTTTGCTGTTGTTGCAATAGTGAGGCAGTATTCTTTATATAACAAGGTTTTGTTGCTTTGTTGTGGGTTGATGGAGACACGTGGGCACTCACAAGTGTAAGTGTACAGTAGATATTCTAGTTAAGTATTTGAAGTGATCTGTGTTGGTGGTGAAGTATTTTCAATGTGAAAGAGCCCGCATAGATAATAAGGAAGTCTAATGACCAAGAGTCCATCTGAAGTCCTAATCAGTTTCAGAAATGTAATTTAAGGTACAGTTAGATGCTGATGAGCAGTGCTGCAGTCCGTCTCTGTCCTGGGTACTTCACTGAGTCAGCTGCTGTGTGACCTCTTGCATCACTTGTCCATTAGGAACAGTGATGACATAATCCTAATAAATGTCAAGCGTGAATCTGAGCCAATGAATATTACATTGATCAAAACAGAATGTGGAAAGTGTGTGGAGAACTGTGGAACTTCAGTGTGCCTTCAGCAGTGCTGGAGGACAGCAACATGGAGCATTAAAGAAAGCACAAACATACAGTGGATTGTCTCCTTAGGTGTGTTTCTGTCGTTTATTCTTTCATTCATATGTGATTTTTGTTCATATCCTTCTGTGTTACACTTCATTATCATTGATACTGCCTCTAGCTTTGGACTTTACCTGGTTAGATAGCAGATTTGTCCTGCGTAATTCACATACGTTCAGCTGATTATGTGACGACTGCCACCAAATTGCATAGTAAATATTGAATAAATTATAGGTTTACAGTAGTGCCTGTTTGTGCTTTACAGTGTGACTAAGGTTTGGGACACCCAGCTGGTATTCTTTACTGACAACATCATTTTCACTGTGGGACTTTGTGGCAGTAGAAACTTGAAACTACAAATGCAGGAGAAAGATTGATTGTCATTGTTCCTGAATACTATTAACAACCTTTTGCTGTGGATTTTATTAGAGCCACAACGGTTAATCGATTTAGTGTTCAACTATTTTCATAATCGAATAATCAGTTTGAGTAATGTGAAAATTCTCTTATTCCAGCTTCTTAAATGTGGATATTTTCTGGTTTCTTTACTCCCCGATGACCGTTAACTGAATATCTTTGGTTTTTGGACAAAACAAGACATTTGAGGACGTCATCTTGAGCTTTGTGAAACACTGATCGCATTTTTTCACCAATTGTATAGACCAAACAACTAATCGTAAAAATAATCGACAAATTAATCGACAGTGGAAAATGATCATTAGTTGCAGCCCTAGATTGTATACCACATGGCATCACTGTGCTGTTCTGTCCAGCTGATGGGGAGCTTGTAAGCGCTCTCCCAAATGCAAATCAGCTTAAGGAGAAAGCGAATGTTGGATAACGATGTTGGATTTAATCTCTGTCCTGCCTCCCAGGATGCAGCTGCCACGGGTGTCCTTGTAAGGAAAATAACCTTCACAGCTTGACCATGTCGTTCATAAAATCATATTTACATAGGTCAATGATAGTTTACATACTGTATGCTCCCTCAGAAGTTAAAAGGTGTGTGGATCAGATGCAAATTGCATCAGGGACACAGTGGATGACACATTATCATGTTCTGAAATAAGACAGTGTTGCCTTGGGAGCCGGCCTCTGCTGTCAGAACCTTTCCGTCTGCTGCACGCACACATAAACACACGCCCTCCCTTTTTAGACAAACACGTCTGTGGTCCACTGTCTGTTTGAATCTCGTTTGCTCAGGTCACACCCTATGTCACATGCATTGAGACACAACAGAGAAGCCGGCTCATGACAGATCCAAAATTTAATTTCAGCCTGGTCAAGCTCTGTTCATTATCTGTAAAAATTTCAGGTAAGGTGAAAAACTATTTTTATTATTTTTTTTTGTCAGGATAGTTTTTGATGTCAAGTATTGTTTGTTGTTGTAATACTCATTTCGGCCACAAGAGGCTGAAGTGCATCGCTACCTCATTTTCTAAATAGGACTAAAAGCATTCCTTTTTTTTCTTTCTCCCAAGTGAAATGCAGATTAAAATAAATTTATTCCCAAACAAAAAACATGACAGTAATGTTACATACCTTGATAACCCACAATATATGTACATTGTGTTTAGCGTGCATGGAGAAGTTAAAATTCAATTGGTTATATGTGTGTATATGTAAATATTAATGCTTTAGTCTATTGAAAGGAAATAAAAATCTGCCAAAAGCGCTTTTACAGATGAAGAAAACTATTTGAGGAACTTAGGAAGCCTGGCAAAACCTTTTTATTTTCCCTACCTATTCCTAAGTCTAAACAGATTTTTCTGCTGGATAATGTGAGAAGATGATTCAAACTTCAAATGCAGCAACCTGCCGTCCACAATAACAATATTAACCTCTTTATGCCCTGAAGACGAGTGAGCATGTCACTATATATCATGTTCTTTTGTTCTCATTGTGTACACCGTTGTGACTTATTTCTGAGCCGCATGCTGTAGATTCACTGCACACTCAGTAAAATGTAAAGTGTTTGTTTCATGCCTTCATGTTGACATGGAAAACTAGCCTTTGTTTTTATATTTTGAGGTCAAATGTGTATTTAACTGACTAGACTCTATATTGATTTCGGCATATTTCAGTCACTCTTACCCACGTGATCATATGATATGACTGTTACATAGGTGTTACATAATAGGAGAGTTTTCCAGATAGCTCTTTATCTACCATTTGTTAGTAGCTGTGTACCACTATGTGGCATACATGGCTAACTTCAGGTGTAAAGGAGCACAGCATTTTACTGTATGTAGACTGCTGCGCTTTGCAATCACAAGTGTCCGTTTGAAATATATTTATATTTTAACTCAGTGTTTTGCAGCATTGTCCTAATCTAAATTTGCTGCCAGTCTAAATGAAACTGTCATCCTGCATACTCAAGTGACCTGTGTGATTGAATCTACTGTTTGCGTCTCTACCATAGACTGTATATAAAAAGGTCTACATTGTATGTCATATGGAGATTTTTCTGTTTATTGTCTTTATGGGTGAAATAATCCTCTGTCATGTTGCACACAAAGCACCAACTTTATTATACATAATAACAGATTTAGCTTTTCCATCTATTACTCAAAATCCATCAAAATCACCTCGCCTTTACTTATATAGTCAACATTAGACAGAATGTTGATATCTGTCTCCGTCTGTCTACCACAGAGTGAAATATTCAGCCTTGAGTCAGAGGAGGAGCAAGGTGAAACCATCGCTGAAGACAGCAACGACATTTACATCCTCTCAGGGGAGCAGCATCCTGACCAGCTCAGCCCCCCCTCCTCGCTGATCTGCACTGGAGACAACAGCAGTGAGCAGAGCTCCTGGCAGACGGAAAGCTTACCTGTGTCTCTGGCTGGCCACGAGTCTTGGGCACAGGTTTGTGCGATGGACCCTGAAGACGTCAAGAGCCTGGACAGCAATGAGGGCGTAGCTCTGGCTGAGGAGCGCAGCGAAAACAACTCCTCAAATTCGGACATTGTCCACGTGGAGCGTGAGGACGCCGAGCTGCTCGAGGAAGGCGGCGAAGTGGGAGCAATAGAAGACAGCATGATGAGTGTTTTAGGCACCGAGAGCGAGCTGGCCGAGCTCAGGGAAGAATTTAGGGACCAGACTCCACCTGTTCCAGACTCCACAGCCCCGGCCTCCCTGCTTTCATTAGAGGAACCAGTTGTAATAGAGACACCTGCAATGTTGTCGGCAGAGCCTTCTCTCACCACCTCAGAACCAGAGCTGCTTCCCCTGCTCCCAGAAGCTGCTGCTCCCCCTCCCTCTGAGCCAGAACCTGCAGCACCCTTATCTGTTCCTGCAGTAGAACCAGAGACTGAGCCACAACCAGCTGCTACCACTGCCCCAGTGCCTGCCGAGGTGGCACCCCCATCTCTGGCCAAGGAAACCCCGGCAGCACCAATAGAGCCGGAAGTCACCTCAGAACCACCTTCTGAACCAGAACAGGAGCCGGAGCCCTTCACAGTGCCTCCCCAGCCAGAACCAGAGACCGTGGCAGAGCCAGCGGCCCTGCTGGCTGCACCCCCGATCCTAGAGCCCCCTGTAGAAGCCCCAGCTGAGGAGCCCCCAGTGCAGCCAGAATCAGAGCTCTCAGCGCTGCTTTATGGAGGAGCTGCACTGGTGGCCCTCGCTGCTGTTATGGCATACGGTGTCATAAGCTACAGGAGGAAGTAAAGAAGTATCTTTCTCAGGGGAGGCACAAATACAAGATGTTACGGTAGAAATAAATGTATTAGTATACACATGGTGAGACTCTCCTTACAAATAGTGATGGATTTATGAAATGGGGAAGTTTTTGTTTTAATCTGCTATGCTTTTGAAAAATTTAAAATCGCTGACACCCTGTCCCCCCCCCCCCCCCCCCCCCCCCCCCCCCCCCCCCCCCCCCCCCCCCCCCCACCCCCACCCCCACCCCCCAACAAACAAGACCCCACAACCTTACTGCTGGGAGTCCTGGCCGCTTCACAGCACCAGGTGCAAACACAGAAAGGGGATCACTCCACTTATTTTTTATGTTTTTTCTCTCTTTTAAGCATTTTGGGTTAACTTGCAACTGTGTGTTCAAACTCCAGCCCTTCATCTCCTACATTGGAAAGTGTGTGTGGACTTTCATCCCTGTTCTGCTACTTTTGGTTTCTGTTGTGTCTGTGGCACACAGTTAGTTGTGCAATTTGAGTCAGTGTACCACGATGGAAAATTCACTGGCAACACCCCAATAGCTAGAGTAAACCTCAAATCCCACATTTACTGTTGCCGTGTGGCTCAAGGTTTTCTAGCTTTCTATCTTTCGCAGTTATTTATATTTTCCTCCTCTAACTGTGAGTGAGTCTGCTACTTTCTCTGATAAATAGAACACGTATATTATGCTGATAATATGGAAATGAAACCAGCAATTTGATTTTAAGTGTCAGTTTGAAACTACTTCTGACACAGAACAGACACACAAGGTTAGATTTAGGTTGCGTCTTTGCAAACTGCACAAGGGATTTGTATCATTTCACATGCGTGTATAAAACCATTAAAGATTTTGCCCAAGAATGGAAGAAAGTATTTTCATGTGTCCTAAGTTACAGTACTGCTGCTGCATTTTGTAGAAATGATGCATCCAGCATGCTGATATACTTCAAGGTCCCTAGTCAGTATGTTAATCTGAATACACTGTGAAGGCGCGAAAGGAGAGCATAATATACAGCGAGCGGGTCATTATTCCGAAATTAACTCCCGAAAGGGTGATGCAGGACCCCGGCGTGAAGCATAAACTCTGTAGCCTTCTTAGGATTAGCTTAACTATAATCCACATTTAACTGAACATTTCCATTGATGGTGAAGTGAGACAAGGTGCATGGAACTTTAGGAACATTGGTGTTGACGTTTCTGTCTTTGTTTGCTTCTTGCCAGGGCTGTAAAAGTTGAAACACCCGAAATCACAAATACATTTAAATATGCAATGCAATATTCCTGTTGCAATGGATTTCCCCATTTTATTCATACAGTAGGTGTCATATGGTGCTTTAAAAGATACCTGATTGTTGAGTTGGCTACATCGAAGTCCTTGTGTAAACTGCTCTATACTGTGCTTGCATTGGCTAAACATGAATGTGTCAGCCGCTGCCAAAGTAAATGCTCCATATTTGTATAGCACCTTTAGGCTTTTTGATCTCTCAAAGCGCTTTTACACTACATCTGCATTCACACACTGGCAGAACAGCCACCAGTGGCAATTCGGGCATGCAGCCTGGAGGAGCTGGGGATTGAACCACCGACCTTCTGATTAACGGACAACCTGCTCTACCTCCTGAGCCACAGCCGCCCCCGGTTTTCGTTTCTGTCTTTAGTCTTCCTGCCAGATGTCTTCAATCCCCTATATTTTTATATTACTGCATATAATGTACCTGACTTGTGCCACAGCTCTCCAATGACAACTGCATCTGTTGCAAGTTTGTCTAGTTAGGATTAGAGTAGAATGAGGCAGTAAGCCACTGTGAGGTATTAAAGGCAAAAATGTTTTTCAGCGACAGTTAACTGAAACAAAAGTTCATATAGATGCACTCAACCTCTTTCGTTGCTATGAAATGATATTTTGGCATGAATGTATCACCCAGCTAGCAAAACACAGTCAAGTGCAGGAGTTCTTAAACAGAAAATGTTTAACACACACACACCTAGAGAGAATTGTGGGAAGTTGTATCTCTGACAAATGATGAATGGCTGTTAAAACATGGTGTTGGACAGGAAGGATGTTTCCATGTAAGTTGGTCAGCATTACACACAGTAATACTCCTACTCGTAACTATTCCTGCTTTCAAAGGGAAATTGTTAAAGTGCAGAGCAGGACTCATGTCAAAAGGACCCAAACATGACACTTTGTACCATAGTTTCCTACAATACACTGTTTGAGATGAGAACAATAAAACCATGTTTGAGATCCTTTTCTGTGGTGTTATGTATTGCTGAAGTTAAATCCACTTATTTTTAATATATAGAATATAAAATAGTCTCACCATATTTAAGAATCAAACTCAACCCCAGAAAATATTTATTTATTCAAGTTTTACAATCCTTTGGTCATACATGTATAAGTGTAAAATGAAAAGATAACACTTAAACAAAAGTAAACAGAAGCATTAAGTAAATAAAGTAACGAAAATTCAAGTATCACTAACTTAACCGATTATTTCCCGTTTTCAATACATGTCCATAAACTCAAAAGACTGTCACTTTATTTCATATAAGAAAGTGTTTCTAATACTGTTGTAGTAAACGCAGCTCCTTTCACAGTCAACTGGTCATGAGGAGCAGGTGCCAGTTTCATATTCAGCCACAAATATCCAAGTTATTTACTCTCAGCTGGCAGCTCAGAAATCACCTGGCTCTCACAGGGCTGATGTACTGCAGTGCTGTGTTGAAGAGGTTTCGCAGCAGTTGCGGGGCCTTCTCGCACACTCCCCTCACCAGAGTCAGAGTGAGGGCCACGATGACTCGCTCCTGGGGTAGATGCTCCAGACCCACGCCATGCCTCATCACCCTGTCCACCTCCTGGGTAAGGTGGTCCTTCCACTGCTGGAAAACAAAAACGACCAGAAGGGATCAATTATTACATGAAGACAATACTCAGGTTATTATTGCAACTTTACAGACCTTAACTGTTAGGTCATCTTAATAAGTTGTAATGAGAGTAACAACACTAGCTCAACTTGCATTTATTACAAGGGCCTGTACATCCTATTTATAATATTTTGAGGTTTTGATTCTAAAATTATTGGTGTAAAATATATGCAAAGTTGTGTTTCAGAACACAAACTAGAAAATCATGAAAATGTTACTCAATTAATTAATGTAGAAATCAATTCACACACTTTTCTTATTTTGTGGTGCTAAAAGCAATTGCTGTGGCCTTTTGCACATGTAGACATTAATTTATCAAACAAATAAGGTAAGGCTACTAAGGAAACCAGTAACTGCAAATCATTAAATATTCTTAATCCAGCTAATCTCAGTATATTCGCATATTTAAATATTACAGAACTCAAATGTGTAGTTCCTCTGACAAAAATACCATGTTCCATTTTGCACTACAAGCACAATTCCTCATTTTGCATATTCCCCAACTAGTACCAAGTATATCTGGAGGTTGCTCTGTTTTCAACAACCATTCTGGAATATATCAATACCTACCAATAATAAATATAATGCAGAGCTTAAAAGTAATCACTCAAGGTTTTAATGGTGGACATGTGTCACCTCACCTCAAAGACCACTTACTATGATTAAAAAAAGCTTCAATTAAATATTAACTTTCAAGGACAAAGAGCGTGGGCACTATTAAACACGGGAAATGGCAGGTTTTTAAATGGTCGCAAAATTAACTTTTGTCCACCGGCCAAATGGCGAGTGAATGTTCAATGTGTACCAACCACTCAATAGATTACTATTGTTTTTGGCTGGTGAGTGAAGAAAATATTCCAGCCATTTGCAGATTTCACCAGCATTTGGCTGGTGGCTGGAGCTAATTTTGCGCTGCGAGTGTGGCCAATACTCCATATTAATGGATAATAGGCCATCATCTACTAACTGAATTGATAAAATGAGATAAATTGTGTCAGTACCTGGGTGGCCAGGTGACCACCTTAGCAACAATGTTCTTGCTGGAAACCCTGGAAAAATTTAATAATTTATTAATAGATCTAGTAGTTCTAAAAAACTAAACGTTTCTAAAATTTAAATAAACATTTGCGAGTTTTAGTATCTCAACGTAATGATCTCCTTGTTGCATATCTCTGTATGCACACAGAAGTTTAGGAGTTTTCTGCCTCTTGGTAATTTGTGATATGACTTTGCCCACATCATTATTTTTGACAATGAACCCGGTTTTCTTTTTATTTCGTTTTTTAAAATCTACAAATTGATGAGGACACTTATATCGTTTCAGCCATAGTTACATATATGATAAATTAGAATATGACATTGTAAATATTTGCTGAAACAACAAAAACTCACTGGTAATTAGACATTGTCCTCTGTATTACAGAGGATGACCACAACACCATTAACAGTTAAATAATTCCTTTGTTCAGACTCACTTCAGAGGGGGATGTTGATATGTTCCTTCTCAGGTTCTGGGTAGCCTGAGCCACAACATTGTGTTCAAGCTGGGCTGCAATCTCTCTCAGCCCTTCTGCAACCTGCTGAAGTGCTGCTGCTTCTCCATGGTCCCCTACAGGAAAACAACATAGCCACAACATGAATAAAAGGTTTAGTCACCATAATGTGTATTTCTGGATTTGAAAGGAAGAACAGTGGAAGAAAAACATTTTCCTAGAAAGGAACATACAGCCTTTAGGAAATCTACTTATCGAACATATGATCTCTATAGCACATACAATTTGATGTCTGTTAAAACACATACAGTAATCAAGTGAGAGATGTATGAACGTAGGTTTGCATCAGATGAGACACTAATTACAAGAAATGGTTGACAGCCACTTCCTGGTTTCACTTTAAGTCACATGTTGTTTTGTTAAGCTGGAAACAACTTGTCAGATTTGCATGTCAATGTTGTGACTTTTGCACTGTGATATAGTGGGATAACGTCTACATTACATGGGTAAACAGGTGTGAACCACATACGAGTTTGCCTGTTACTCCATAATGGGTTTAAAATTGGGAAATTTGTATTTATTTTGACACCCAGAAAAAAAGCCCTATATTTAGCTTTCAAAATCAAATCAGCCTTGGCGAAACGTGAAACAGCTGATCTGATGTCAGAGTTTGTGGTGCTTGTATGCAACCGCCTCTGTGATGTAGCCGGTTATTTCATCTGTACCTACTGATTGAGTTACTCACCAGGCCGCCGCAGCTCCACTGAAGGCTGAATATCACCAAAAGAAAGTGGCATGCAAACGGGCAGGTGACCGTCAGTTTCAAGGTCTCCTTCGTCCTGGACGTCTATCCAGGAGCTATTGCAATTGATGTCCCGGGTAACGTTAATATAATCTTGCTCCAGGGAGAAAAGCTCCTTCCTGTAGTCAGAATTTCTACAGTCCATTTGAAGGAAGGCCAAAATTACCAGGGCGGCGTTTTGCCCACTGGTCAGATCGCCCAAGTCATCCATCGATAATCACTCTCGTCCTTTTTACATTCAGACAAGAAAAATGAGGGTCATTTTAAGTTAGCACTAAAGTGATGCAACAAACTTTGCTAACAACGAGTAATAAGGGCGACGTTGTATAACGTTACTTTAAATAAAGCATAAACAGAAACCAATACATCTCGGCAAACATTACCCTTAAGGAATTATTTCTGACAGTTTGCGTCTAACGGGCAAGTTAAGCTAGTTAGTTAGAAAGATAACGTTACGCTAATGCTAACTTTGGTTTCTTACATTAGCACACAGTAACTTTCGGCACCGAAGATAACGTTAAGCAAAAGAGAAAACGTGCGACTAAGGTAACTTACAGCTAAATAAATTTAGAAAGAATGGCTAGTTTTACTCACATTCGTTTCCTATGCCGGATGAGTCAGCTTTTAACTTAGTACAAAGAACTTCTCACTGATGCGCCATAGAGCACCGACCACGGCGCTGCTTAGGTCTAACTCTGAGCAGCAGCAAAAACAACTTCAGATGGCCACATATCTGGCTACGGTAAACGCCCCATGATGCCTTCAAATACCGTCGGACTTGGGGTGGGGGGAGCCATTTCTCTTTGTCGTTAGTCAAAACCGAGAAACCCCAGGACATAAATCACCTAACTGGATATAGCTAGTCAGCTGCAACAGAGATTTTAAATTAAAGTAGTCTCTCTAGTTGCCGAGATTATGCAAGAGCCTACAGTGAATCCATCTTTAACTCATAGTTAGCTACCACCTTATGCAACAACTAAAATACTACTATTACAATGGAATATTTATGTTGAGAAATAGTTTGAACATGTTTCCTGTGAAATACATATCTTTACAAAACATTTGTGTAAGTGCATTTTTAGCCACAAATAGTCATACAGTTGGCTGCAGTTAAAGATAACACCACTGGAAAGTCCCTGCTGTGGCCAACAGCCCTTCTGAATGTGCTTTTTTGATAACATAGTACTCCATTGGGACAAGAGTTGCAGAGCTAAATCAAATAACAAATAGGAAATCCATCTGATAAAATGCTTAAAATGTTTATTTACAGTTTTTAAAAAAAACAATTTGTTGAGTACATTGGTCTGCAGCAATTCCAAGTTGTTGAAAATCACCTGAACAGTGAATCAGTCAGATTAGTCCTTTGAAACCAATGCTGTCCAAGTCTCTCCAGTCCTTCAGTTACACTGCATCCACTTAGAAGACTCAAAAGGATTATCCATCCAGTCATTTCAAATCAGTTCCAACAAAACCATTGCTGTACAAGGGAATCACATAACCACTTTGCATCAGAGCAAAAGGACAGGCATGTGGGCCTCACAACGTCCCATTAGACTCCATAACCTGGGCAACCGAAGCTCATGGACCGTGTAGTCTTCCTACCAACAAGCCTCCTCCCTGTTCTGGGTAGAGACCCGATCTTAGCAGAGGAGTTCAGGCCAGGAGGGAGGATCTGCTTGGGTGACAAGGCCGCCAGACGAGCCTCCTGGAGCTCTCTGTGGAGAAAATGGAAATAAGTGTGTGCTTTTAACTGACATCTGAATCAGTTTTAATGGCTAGGTATGTGTACACATGAGGAATTTGACTTTGGCCTTACGTTGCTCTCAATGTACAATGAGCTCAGCAAAAATGATAAACTACATTGTGCAGGTGTTATTATGTAAATGAGGTTGGTACTGAATTACAAAAATAATGGCATGGCATCAGCATGAGTGAATTAAGCAAGACCAATTAAGGTTAAATTCGATGAAGACATGGCCTGAACCCCAGATGCTTAGTTCAGTTAAATCTTACTTCTCAAGCATGGCTGTCCTGAACTTCTCTACATTGAGCTCTCTGCGTAGCTGGGCAGCTAGTCTCTCAGTCCTCTTTTCCCTTAAAACTGCGTGCTTGCAAAGCTCCCTGGCAGACAGCCGCTTTGTCAGGTCTGGATCCAGCATCAGCTGACAAAGAATAAAAAATAAAGACAAAAGTATTTAACAAGCTATGCTAGTGACTTGAGAATTTAAATGAGTCTTTAATTAGGTTAGATTTAAATATTCAAACATCGTATCAAAAACATCAGCCCTGAAATAAGCGAACCTGAAGTAGGCTTCTGAAGGGAGGCGATAGCTCCCTTGGAAGTTTGGGGAGCTGCCCCTCTCTAAGTCTGTGCCACTCATCTCCATTTTGGGGCAGAGGAGGAGCCCCGGCTGCCAGCAGCACCGTAAGGCCCAGAGCAAAGATGTCTGCTTTGGGGAGTTGGCTGTAATCCTGGGGAGCAGAGAGATGGCTGGAATGAACGCTAGAAACAATGCAAATATAATATGAAAGACCTTTTGATTCTTCTTTGTTTTTAAAAAAAAAAAAACAAAACAAAAAAAAACACACTTTTAAAACCTTCTGGCGCAACCAACTCACACCCCAGGACTATTTTTACCTCATGCAGGACCTCACTGGCTAGAAAGCGGCTGTCCCCTTCTTCAACTTGAGGACTGTTGGTTGAGGTCACATGACCCAGATCCCCTGCAGAAAACATCCAATTTGACAGCAAACATTTATAAAATAAAAATTTATAAAAAGTGTAAAACTTTAGTGAGCATTAAATATAATACCAATTTTGTAAATGACTCCTGCTGACGTGCTTCCGTCATCTTCCTCCTCACTCTCCCCTTCACCTGCTGCACTTGTACTGGGACGTTGGCAAATGAATATATTACCTACAAAAGGGTTGAAACAAGGCATTTAAAAAAAATTGTTTTTATTTTTATTTTATTTATTTATTTTTTTTGGCACTCAGGACTGTGTTTGGACTGGACAATATAAGAAATGCAAACAACTCAGTGAGACTCACTTGGTTTGATGTCCAGGTGTACGAGGCCTAAACTGTGGATGTATTTTAGCCCCATAGACACTTGTAAAAGTAGATCTTTCAACTCAGCCTCCAAAAACAGCTCACCCTGTACTTCCTTCTTCATGATAGCATCATTGAGACTTCCACCTGACACACACACGGTAACAAAAAGAATTAAATCTAGTTCACCTAAAAGATATTTAGAGTTTCCTTTCATTCTAGTCTTCCCAAACTGTGCTTTTAATGGTAAAAGGGAAACCTACCATCACAGTATTCATTCTGAATAATCATGTGGTCGTCTTCTGCCCATGCTGAATAATAGCGAACAACATGAGGGTGGTGCCCAAGAACAGCATGTGCATACACTTCCTTAAGAGCCAGCTGCCTGAGGGGACAAAAAAAAATATGGCCAGGGATACATTTGACCAAGTCAAGAACAAAATTTAAAAAAAGTAGGCCGATCAGAGAGCAAAATGCTGCTGACTCACTCATTGGCAGAGCCTGCCAGGGGTTGGCGAGAGCGTTTTATGGCGTACAAGCAACCGTCCATCCTCTTCACACACTTGTAAACTGCCCCAAACTCGCCCACGCCGATGCACTCCAGCTCCAGAAACTCACTCTCATAGCGTGACAGCATGAACGCCTGGACAGCTCGCCTCTGCCAGATAAACAGACGGAGAGCCTTGTGGTAAAACCAGAGACATTTCTAAAGAGAGGAACACACGTCACAGAGCCAGGAGAACCGGGGTTTTCTTTGATGAGTCACCAAATATGGTAGTGCTTCCACAAGGAAAGGACTTTTGTTGCTGGAGATTCCTTAGAGAAATCCCGGAAGTATGACTGGCAGCATGTAATTTTGGACAACACAAGAAGTGAGGAGGCAGCTGAAGCTGACAAAGCCTGATTATGAAATCACATCAGCAGCATCTGAGGGGGAGGGCTACATCCACCAGAAAGTACTGATAAAAATAGTGATACCTTTGGTGGGAGAAAGGCTTCGTCATCCTCCTCAGATGACGTTAGGCTGTGTTTCGACCTGAAAGATGAAAAGGGTCTTTAGACCTTTACATCCACACACACACAAAAAAACCCCTGCATAAATAAGGGATTAAAAAGTCAGGTTTATGTGTAAGGGCACTGAAAACTGGGAATTCAAACTATTTTAGTTTCACCATCAGTAGGGGAATCTACTAGCCAAAGGCATTCAAGTTATTGCATTTTAAAAATAGCTCTGAATGGGACACCTACACCATTACACAAGATAACTAATTTCCCTGTGATGCAGCAGTTCTAAATTAAACATTTGGAAATTTTCCAAACGTTAACATCAACCAATCCCCGTCTGTGAGTGAACATGCACTTGTGTTTACAACTCATACAGATATACAGTACAGCATAAAGCAGTTGTAACCTGCGTCCATAGTCATCGTCATCATCATAACTACTGTTTCTCCACTGCTGCTCGCTGTTCCTGCGGATTGTGTCAGGGGTGAAAGGATTCACATTGACAGAAGGAGCATGGGTGAGGTTTGGCGCAACAGAGGAGAAGCGCAGGGTCCTCTGATGGCGACTTATCTTAGTGGTGGAGAAAGGCTGGGACGACTTCGACAGAAGGCTCTTCAGCAGAGGGAAAAACAGAGGGAAATGCCATTCATCCCTTTGAAGTAAAACTAGTTTGACATTTGAGACACACTTTGACAAATCATACACAGGACAATCGGTGTGAATTATTCCCCACCTTGGGCGTGCTTGGCGAGTCACAGAGCCTCAGTTTGCTCCAGGAAGCATAAGGTATGGGGCTGGTGCACGATAAAGGGGAGGTTAGGGTGTTGCTTCGACTGCGTTGGCGTTGCACTCTGGGCGTCCTACATGCAGAGCTGGGACTGCAGATCCTGGGACTTCGGATCCTGAATGTGCAGTCATCAGAGCTGTTGTCACTGCTGCTCCCCTCCTCTCCACAGCTAGAGAAGTCCAGCTGCTGGCTGATCCCATCAAACAAGGTCGCCATGCTTGGCGCCTGAGGTTTGCAAAGGTTTCCTTTAAAATGCTTAATCCTGTATTTGACTGCCCTTAAAGAACAAAAATACTTCACCATTTTAAATTTGGGATTGATGTTATGCATTAGATTTTTTAATTAAATTATTAGGCCTTAAGTCTTTTAAGAAGATAAAGATAAGAGGAAATAAAACATGTTAATTATACTCCATCTAGGCCTGCATATATTAATGTGTCATAATTTAATCAATAGTATATATTGTTTAAAATGTTTTGCCAACCAAATCACGTAGGACAATTGAAAACCAGCACACTGGTTGATGATGTTATTTATGTTTTCAGACTTATCTGTAAGCTCAACACTTCACACAGTGGCCAGAAACGTACACTCCAATTAAGTCATTTAAGTCTGAGTAATAATATTTTCTTGTCACACATACTCACGAATAAGTCGCCTTTCCCCGCCGCCACCACGCTTTGAATTTCGCACCTAGTATGTAAGCGACTTCCTGTTTAAATGAACTATGCCACCGTTAACACATCTAGCTCTCTGATTGGTTGACTTGTTAATAAACCACACACCTGACCTATGCACCTGACATTAACATGGCTGTTAATTGCATAAACAACTGTCTACAGCGTTACCATAAAAACGATGAAAATCTACCCATACAATGTAGGACTATATGGATGCATATGGATATAGATAATGATAGCAAAAGGGGAAACTACACTTTCACTTTGATAGTAAAACTAAATAACATGAAAATAGTGTAAATGAATACTTAATAGTACCTACAACATGCATCTGAATCTCTGTATGAACGTTGTAAGAATATGATATATATAATTATTATGGGCAAACAAATAGCCCGTAGTCAAAATTAGGTCACTGTATGAAAAAGTAATATAGACACGTGGGCGGAAGTCAGCGACGTCATCAAAACAGTGAGACGGGAGGAGGGAAAGCAACCCGTCAGTGGATGTGACACGCTTACAAATACATAGAAAACAACCCAGCACGCAGCAGGACATCATGATCCGGCTCCAGCAGCGTGTTTAGTGAGCTCGATTCAACTGGACATCCGAGTTTTTTGATATTTTTCTCCTTTCCGCGAGTCCTCGGAGGCAGCAGCGCTATGGTGAAGCAGTCTGACCGAGCCCCGCTGCTGGACTGGGAGGAGATCCCGCCGCCCGATCCGAACCAGGCGGCCCAGCCGCCGCCTGCGTCGCCCCGGGAGGAAGACGCACCGTCGGAGAAAAGTTCGCAGCCAGCCGGGCGGAGAACACCGACGGTTATCGCGGCTGGTACTGGGTGGAGCAGCAGCAGCTCCGCCGCCACCACTATAACCTGCAGCCCGACGAGAAATGTCACAGCTGTTGTTCCCGGCGGGGAAATAAGTCCGGGCCGTCCGCGAACAGAGCTCTCTGGGCACGGGAGGGACCGCCCGGAGCCTATGGGTACAGATCTTAATGTTCCCTTCCCCGGCCTCTCGGTGAGGGATCACTGGGAGGAAAAAGACCAGATTGTGGCTGTGTTTGTGGTTACCTTTGATACAAGATCAGGTAAGTCAGATTGTAGCAATATCATGTGATCTTCTTTCTCTCATGTTTAAAATTCTCAGTTTTTACCTAGACGTCAGTCTCCTCTGTCAAGTGTGTTTTAGTGCATTACACTGACTCATGGCGGTGAAGGGTGTATGCCCAGGTGGGGTTGTCAAATATTCCAAATGTCAAGACCCTATGAAATAGATTCCTAAAGAAATAAACCTCCTGGCTGTCCAGTTCTTGAAAGCTATCATTTATACTGTAAAGCTTATGCAATAATTGAGTGACTGAAACCCTAGCTGGCTGATGAAATGATAGAAACAGATAAGACAACATGATATACAATCAATAGCTCATCAAACACAACAGAAAACAAGGTCAGTGTCAGTGCTTCTGCTTCATATATGGAAGAGGTCAGTGTGCAGACAGCTAAAGAGCTGAGTCAGTGCTTTTACTTACTGTCTGACCTCTTGCTCCTACATGACTGGCATACAGAATGAGGGGAAGTAAGCAGGATGAAAGTAGAGGAAATGGGAAGTAACTTTGTGGTTTATTTTGTGTGTGTGTGTGAATGGCAGGGAATATGGTCGAGTGGTGTCTGCCTCACGACATCAACCTAGACGGAGTTGAATTCAAGTCAATGGCCAGCGGTTCCCATCGGATCACCAACGACTTCATGTACGTACTCCCACTCACGCCCACTAATCAAGACGCATGGAATCCAGTCTTTAGAGACACACAGTCCGTATCAGAAACCTGTCCCTCTGTGTTTACTCTGATAAACTAATACTGATCTTTTTTTATTTGCCCTTGGCTAGATATTTCCGTAAAGGCTGTTACTTCGGGCTGGCCTGTTTTGCCAACATGCCTGTGGAGAGTGAGCTGGAGCGAGGAGCGAGGATGAAGTCTGTGGGAATACTGTCTCCCTCCTACACTCTTCTTTACCGCTACATGCACTTCCTGGAGAACCAAGTCAGGTAAGACATGCCGTGTGTTGCGTGCCCCTGTGTGTGAGTCTTTCTGTTTTTATTTTTATTTTGTCACGTTTGCACCACCCTATTTCTGTTCTGTTTATTATTATTATTACTTATTTATTCCTCGCCCAACCGTGTTCGCATGTTTCTCTTTATGTTCC
Source organism: Micropterus dolomieu (assembly GCF_021292245.1). NCBI lineage: Eukaryota > Metazoa > Chordata > Actinopteri > Centrarchiformes > Centrarchidae > Micropterus > Micropterus dolomieu. The sequence continues at coordinate 26,086,749 of NC_060171.1, read as the reverse complement.
TAACTCTCGCTGTCTTGCTCCTTTTTGTTAAATATTTTCTCATCTATTAAACATAAACCCAGAGTCCCAGCTACAAGCGCCCATTACATGCAGTTTTTGTATAAAGTCTAAGCACGGAAGTGGAAGAGGCCTTGACAGCCTCTCTTCTCTTCAGTAACTCTGCTCTTGTGGTTCAGTCATCTCACGAAAAGCCTATCTGCTCATTGACTATGTATAAATAAATGACACATCCACAGTTTCGAGTTAAGAATACTGATGGCTCAGGTTATCCCCAAATACAATTTGATCTGAATGAATCTGAAAGGAGTGTGGTAATCTAGCCTCCAGTTGGTCACTGTGGCTGTTTTAATGTCGCTCTGCGGCCGCGGGCAGATGTCTCAGGTGGTGCTGAATGGTTGAAGTCGTTAAACCAAATACAAAAGTGGCATTTATGTAACGCGAGTGGCCTCCAATGATCCCACAATGCAATTTAAGAACAAGTAATCGTTACTAACCAAGCCCAATATGTAATCTTGCATTCTGGATGACCTAAAAAGTGTGTGATATTGAATACACAACTCTTTTACATAGACTTCCCTTTATGGTGTTTAACAAAAAGTGATAGAGTGAATGGTTTCAGACGCAAGCTTCAGTGTAGCTATTGCCTTTAAATCTCTTGGAATACGCTGCCTGAGCTGTAAACATGGCGATGTTGACAGAACATTAATATGTGATTTGTTTAAATACACCCAAGCAAGCTTAATCAGCTTAATTATACAAATCTGGAAATACTTGGATAACTCATACCTGACAAGATTCTTCTTTCTCTCCTCCTCCTCTTCCACCTATCATTGCCTTGTAGACACCAGTTGCAGTGTCCAGGCCAGTACTCCCCACTGGAGGCCTTCTATGAAGATAAGAAGGCTGTCCTTCCCCCTGCAGGAAATGGTCTAGTCACCACTTGCCCAACCTGGAGCGTTACCACCATCAACCGCTGTATGCACCCAGAAATGAAGGTCTGAAAACAGCAGAACACACTGATTTTGTCGGTGATAGCAGGGGGGCTCACTCAGAACAACAAAAACCAACATATCTGTCACATTTCTTTTTGCTCCCTGCAGATCACCCACCCAGCTGGCTGCATGTCCCAGTTCATCCAGTTCTTTGGGGAGCAGATCATGGTGCTGTGGAAGTTTGCACTGCTTAGGAAACGTCTCCTCATCTTCTCCCCTCCACCAGTAGGTGTGGTCTGCTACAGGGGTGAGAGGCTCGCTCACACACGCACACGCACACGCACACAAACACAAACACACTTACAGCCTTTTACTTGCTGTTACTGTAGTTACGTTTCTGCTATTTGTCCTTGTTTCTCTTTAACACAGACGCCTCAGGATGGAATAAATGTACAAAGTGTGGTCTTTTATTTTCAGTTTCTGTAGAGACGTTTCATTCGCTTCGTTCTGTCTTCTCAGTGTATTGCTGTTGTTGCCTGGCCAACGTCTCTTTGCCTGGAATTGGTGTCTCTGTGCCTGAGTTACGGCCTTTCTTCTACATCAACATAGCCGACATCACTACCCTGGAGACAGAGATGTCGTACGTGGCCTGTGAGTGAAGCTGTACTGCATTCAGATTGACCACTATTACTGTAATCTATGGAAACGACCCACTATTAAATGAGCATGCTTTCATAATTTCTTAAGGCACCACAGAGAAGATTTTTGAGGATAAGAAGGAGCTGTATGACGTCTACATTGATAACCAGAATGTGAAAACGCACAGAAGCCATTTGCAGCCGCTGCTCCGAGTGAATGCAGCGGACAAGGAGAAATACAGGAAACTGAGTGAACAGAGGTGATAAACACACTGACAAATACTGAAAAATAGGCAGATTTAAAATCAATTACAATCTGTAAATTGAAAGTTTTTGATGGTGATACATGCACCAATTTGAAAACAGATACTAATAAATACTGGCCAGTGCTGTTTTGTTGCATTTCAAGGAACATTTCAGAGTGATAGATGATGACTTTTTTGTTCCAGGCAAATGTTGCTCTACGCTCAAGAGGTGGACGGAGACTGCACGTCAAACGAAGAGGATCTTTTCATTCTGTGAGTCCTTGGCGGATGTATTCACTGCTGCTAATGCACTTGGGTCATAATCACAGGCAGTTTCAGGAGAGTAGTACTATTATGTGGGGTTTGTCAATGTGATGCAGAGGGGACCACAGCATGACGTAGTCATCTTTGATCCCGTCCTAGGTTCTTCATGGAGCTGAATAACCGCATCTTCCAGACCCTGTCAGACGTAGCAGGCAGCACCGATCCCACCCTCACCGCTGAGCATGTGAGGGCCATGGGGCTGGATCCCCAGGGTGATCGCTCCTTCTTGGTCGACCTGCTGGAGGTGTACGGTATTGATGTCACGCTGGTCATAGACAACCTCTGCTGCCCCTGAGCCCCCTCGGCCTGGGAAACGCCACTGGATATCTGTGCCTTCAAGGCCCACACACACACACACACACACACACACACACACACAAAGACACTGAATACACTGCCTCCACCCTGGGACTTCCATCTGTTGCCTGCTGTCCCCTCCTGGGTGTCCACCCCCCACCCCCCACTCTGCCTGGTTCTCATCTGACCTGTGGAGACTTTTCCAGCCAGTGTGGATGAAGAGGACACTTGGTGCGCTGGTACACAGTGGCTGATAAACACCTGCCTAGCAGACAGTGCTGCATGGCAGCAGTGTGCTCTTGTAGCCATTCACATGTTACATCACTCAGTACTGTTCTTTTTGCAGACATGTTTGTTGGCTTGTTTGTTCTTGTTTGACTCTGATTCTGCGTTAAGTGGCCAGGGCCGAAAGCACTGGATAAAATTGATGAGGTCCGGTCATCACAGCAGGATGATTGGTCGTTCTCCACTACTCACAATGAAAAATTCACTGGAACGGCAAGTATTTACTGCTGGAGATGAATTTGTGCGCTTCACATACATGTTTTTGGAGATTCTTGCCGTCACAATGTGAAACAAACTCAAACAGTACCATACTTGGGTGATTATTCTTCTTTTTCTGATAAAGCTACTTTGGGACTGGGTTAATCAAACGCCTTTTTTCGCCTTTCAAAAAGGAAGCAATAGGAGTCTGTGGTAGCTGAAATTATATATGTGCTTTTTGTTCCCGTCTTTTTGTTTAGTGAGCTTGATCGTCTTTTTTTATAACAGGGGTGGTTCATTATAATGAAGCTGGCTCACAGAATAAGAAGGGAAAGGTTGTTAAATACTAACTTTTTATGCACCTTCAACACGAGGTAGATCTGATAGTGTGTCTCTGTGTTTGATCACAAGCGACGGAGGCTTTCCGGAAACATTTTGACGTGTTACTTGTTTTACCTTACTATGTCGTGATCAGCGGCGGTTCTTCAATTGTCAATGAATGTGAATCTATAACACTAACTTATCATGAATGCTGCACCATGTCCACCACTGGACTATTTCCTGATGCACACAGTGATTATGCTTAACTGTACCTTCTTTTTTAATGCTATGTTTATGACTTACAGTCTAAGCCAGCAAGTGGTTATGGAGTGGAGGAGCTTTGTGTGCGTGTTGTATTGTATACAGGCTGTCATTGTGTCATTGTATTTTCTTATTCGAACTAGAGACGTACTCATCAGTGGAATCCAATATATCTTTTGTGATCCTGCTGAATGAAGAGTCCTTGATGGAGTTTGCTTGTTGATCAGCTTCAAAGAGATCCTCTTTGCTTGTTTGTGTCCTTGACTGAAGATAGATCCCTTTGTGTTTTTGGAGACGTGGTGTTTGCCCCCCCCCCCACACACACACACACCCCTCCACCCCTCTACCCCTCTGTCTGCTCCAGACGAGGCTTTCTCTGTCTTTTCATCGCAGACCCATTGAGTGAATCCAGCTCTAGAGATGGGCCAACTGTGTCTTTTGAATTATCATGGCAGACTTTAATCCACCATGCTGCCAATCAGTGACCGTTTGTTCCATGTTGGAACACATGAGGCTGATGCTCGCCTCATACAAAAATGGAGTAGTGGTTCTCAACCATCTCGCAGCTAAAAACACAGTCATTTTTATTAAACAAGTATTTTTAAATCACTAGTCTACAAATATTCAATGATGGTTTATTTTTCATTTTCACATTCCAGAAATGATCTTTCAGTTGCTGATCCCCAGGTTGATAACTGCTAATGGTCTTATAGCCTGTACTGTTTTACTTGACCTCCTAGGATGTTTTCTGGGTTGGTTAAATAAAACTAAGTGTTGTATTTGGAAGAGAAGGACACTTAAGCTTTGTTGTTAAAATGGGGCCTTAAGGAAATGTGATTTTTCTCAAACTTTACAAGAGCAAAGTGGCCGACTCATTTCTGTATGTGTGTCAACAGTATTTGCGGAAAGATTTTGTACATTGTCCTTAGCACTTCTGAATGACCTCACTGTCTCCAGTGAAACCTGTTGACTCTGACTGGTCTATTTACTTGTCAGCAGTAGTATATTCTTGCCTCCGACTGTGTTTGCTTTACAGGTGTATGTTCAGTGTGAAAGGGAATGTACACAACACACCACTGTATAAAATGCCTTCTTTGTGGAGCCGTGTGCACCAGCATTAGCTAAATGAGTCGTTTGTACAGCGTGTCACTCTACTGAATGTCAAAGACAGCAAACGTATTGCACACCTGCAGCAGTGCATCCAAGTGGTGTTTTCTTCTTGATTGTAATGTGAATCAAGAGTATTCACAGAACAAGTCTTCACCTTTACTAATGTGAAACACTGTAACAGATGTCAGTAATGTACACATCAACTCAATAGCATGAGCAACTGTTAAATTCACTGTACTGCCATTGTAAAACAATAAAACATTCATAGCTCATTATCTAATCCGCTGCTTCCAACACTGCATAACTATTTTCCTACATTTCTTTCTTCCCTCTCTGACCAGGACCACATTCCTTCAGCATTCCCCAGTAGTGCAAGCGCTGTTTAGATCCAATACTTTGTTGCAAAGTACATATGTATTACAAGTGAAATGTCACCCACAAGCTAATTATTGTACAATTTAAAATTTAATCTGTTACTGCGTGTTTTACTGTTGTACTTGGTTGAGGTATACAGCCAAATATAACTACTTTATGCACTGGTAGTTTAACGAGGCAAACAATCCTAATCACGGTTATTTTTTCCACTTGGGCTTGAGACTTTTTTGTTACAAAAGGGTATGGTTTGAAAGAGGTGACCATTAAGGGTCTAATTAAAGATACTACCCAGTTGCATTATAGGAAACATAGGATGAAGCATCACTCATGCTAGGGACTAAAAAGTCAGGATATCCCGGCCTCTGCTGCTCCGATTTTGACCATTCTTTTGTTTGATCTGTCACTTCTGAATCCTCCAGCTATATGGAAGTGTAATACTACATCTCTGGAGTTACCCCTCTGACAATTCATCATAGTTTATGTTAAAACTCAAATTAAGTTGATCTTTGTATGTAGAATTTCAATATACAAAGTAGCTCGTCACTAAAGCTGTCAAATAAATGTGTTGACAACCAAATATTTTTAGATGCCTGCAATGCAGCCACTTGCTTAATCCTGCAGATTTACTGTGTACACCATCTGTCAGACCCAGCCTCACCAAGGGAGTCTGCCAAACTCCTGGTCTACGATCTTGGGCATTTGTATCACGGAATGCAAGCAAGCAGAGTTTATTTTTATAGCACATTTCACAGACAGTAGTTATGCTGCAGGATCTCTATATTCTTCCGTAGTCATTCATCTGTATGCCCCAACCCAGCCAGTCACAGCCAGCCCAAAGCACTGGCGTTAAAAAGGTCACTGGTGAAGAAGCTACACCACACCAACATTTATAATCAAATCCTAAACATCTGCTCTTTGTGCCTGGCTAATTGATTTACTGTCCTCTGACAACTTGTACATCACTTCTGCCATGCACCCATGTCTGTAACCCTTTCCTAAACCAGGCATCTGCTAAATGCTTCCATACTACATGTCAAAAATACTTTGTGACAAACTGGACAGAGATTATTTTTATTGATCAAGTTCAAATGTGATGGCAACAGGAAACCATTCAGTAAACAAAGTCCTTTAGTAAGACAACCTGTACGTGGGCTACTGGCTTAAAGAAACAAAGCCTTGGTCCTTTCATATAAATCGACATGTAATGTAATCCTCATAATTGTAGTAATTTAACAACTTCAACTGAATAGTTTATTGTTTGTTTACATGAAATAAAACAGACTGTTCAAACCAATAGTACTTCCTGATCATTTAAAACTGCTGGCGAGGCAGATATCCGTTTTCATAATGACAGAGTGTCATGGTGTCTTTTTTGTTGCTTTTGTGTTTCTCAGGTTTAGTTTTTGTCTTCTTCCTGGTTTAATGTTCTTTTTTTCATCACTGCATCTGTGAGAGGAGCTGCTCTCGGCGCTCTGCACTGATGTAGAAGCGTAGTTTCCGTGGCAACAACCTTACCTCCACAGGCATGGCCTCATACTCCTCGTTGTCAATGTTGTAGAAGCCGCCGGTGCCCTGAGGGGTCAAAACATATTGATGTTCAATGTCGAATCCAAAAACTAACATGCTGAGCTTTAGTGAGTAAATTGACTATAAGCACAATCCTTAGTTTGACGTGACGTATTAAGGGGTTTCTGACCTCTGGCAGCTGCAGTCGGCAAGCACTGGCTTCCAGTTTCGTTGAGTTTTTAGTGAATACAGTGGGGTCCTCTTCTTTTTTATTTCTATATGAAAAACATTTACATTGAATTTTTGTAAACATGAGCTTTCATATAATGTCTAATGCCTCGATGGTGTTCTCTGTTTGCAGCAGACTAATTAAAAACAAACTACTAACCCAACAGTGATGAACTCGCCCACGGTAAAGTTGTCTGGTTCTGCACAGATCATCAGGGAGTCATTTGTGCGCTGCAAGTTCAAATAAAGAGAAGCAAAATATTTAATAAGTCAAAGAGAAGAACAAGGCAGATGCGGTTTAATGTGATCATGTCAGCATTCATGTGCTCAGAACAGGTAGGTTTGATAGATACAATTATTTCTGAACTGACCCTTTTCACTGGGTTTTTGTTGTGCGTTTGAATAAACAGCTCTAATGTTGAAAGCTTCTGCTCCTTCCACTCCTCTGGCTCCTCCACCTTTGGAGGCTCTGCGCAAACACACACACACACACAAAAAAAATTACATTGTTGGTGTCATGTTGCCATTGTGTGATCCAAGCATGACTACAATAACACACTACCTTCAACAGGAGGGTTCCAGTAGTTTTTCAGTCTGCGGGCGATGCGGTGGAGCAGGTTGGGTCTGGAAGGCTTGTGAGCAGGCAGGTCAGGGGGTCGAAGGCTGGGAGCCGAGTAGGACACTGAGACTTCCCTGACCAGGGGCCACTCCTGAGAGATTTTACAACAGTGTAAGATTAAAATACATGAGCAGCTACAGAATTACGACAGTCGTGGGTGACAAGGAAATACAGCAATAACCTCATGATGTATACTGTGCGTTACAGACTACTGATGACATCTTGAGTTTTACTAAGGCTGATGACTGCCTAGATTTTGCATAACTTGACTATACATTTCTTTCAGGTTAACAGATGTTTAAAGTAGAATGACTCAATCATGCAAGCATTCAATGGTAGTAGAAAACAGGCGAAGAATGTCAAGGACACTTCCTTTGAATGACCAAGTACAAAGCAAAGTCATAACTTATGAGTTACACAAAAGGAAAAGATGTTTTTCATACCAGAGAGGAATCTCAATCACACTGGCGGTAGCTGACATGGCTTTCCAATATCAGATATTTAAAAAAAGGTTAAAATTGGTTCAATATATTGTTCTAACCCAAGCATGTTAAGACAAATAATATGGCCTTACCCGAAGAGTATTAAACCAATGTGCTGCTTTTGTCTTCAGCGGTCCAAGGTACCAATATCTACGGGGGAAATATGGTTAATTACTCTTTTTTTATATGGGGAATTATGTCACGAATTGCCCAGAGTTATAATCTGAGTAATCTTACTTGCTGATTGTTGCAGCCACATCTCTAAACGCACCCCAACGTAGTCCCATCAGGGCGAAGACTGGCTGCTCGGTCTCCCCCTAGAAACGAGACAAAATGCGCTGACGTATAACATCTTACTGCATATTTGACGAAGAAAGGCACATTAGAATGTGTGAAATTCTTTCAAAACAAATCCCTTAAATGATCCGTTGATCTGAAAACAAAATACTGACATAAGCAAGTATCTGCATTCCAGACAAACACTAAGTTCCTAGCTATTAGGCTTTGTAGAGTGAACAGAAGCCATTTCTCACTTTGATTTGTAGCACATCCAGGGGTACAGTTTCTCCCTTCAGAATGGACAGAGTTGCAGATGTAATGTCTCTGGAAAGTGTATAAAAGGCAGAAGAATAAATTTAAGTTACCTACTGAGAAACTCACACCATACACAAATACATATATTTACTCTGTGAGACACATCCAACACACAGTCAATCGCGGGTGTGTGACGATGTGATCTGCATCTTTAAGTACAATATTGATGAGCTACTTACTTGACCTTGTTGTCACTGAGGAGGTGAAGACTTGGACTCAGGGAATTGTGGGAGCCGAGTGGAATGAATCCAATCGGCGTGTTACTGAGTGTACCCTGTAACCATAAAACATCGGTCAGTGACATTGCTAAAAGAAAAGTTTGGATTAAGTTGTCCTCCTATGTTTTGCAAATGCATGATAAACCAAACCCTAATGACAGACCAACAGAATAACAGTGTGACACCTACCTGATCTGGCCTTCGCAGTAAGCCTGTGATGACTTCCTGCAAGGTGCCGTCCCCTCCAGCCACAATCAGCATGTCTGTCTGCTCCATGAGCTCCATTAGTTTTTTCGCCTGGCCTTCATAATCTGTCTGCAGAGAAATATATAATCATCGTGTCACACAATGGGATCCCTACTAGAGCCACTAACAACACTGAAGGATTCCAAGTTTTTTTTTTAAAAAGAAGTTAAGTATACCTTTACTATTGTTATCTCCACACCTGCCAGGTGTAAAATAGGAGCAGCATTCTTTTCAAACAGGTTGTTGGCTTTCCTGTGGAAGATTGGGACAGCAAGTTGGAAATACTCTGAGGAACACTGCTGTCTGAAGTCCAGACAAAAGTGTCAGTAAGAGGTTTTAAGATTTCTGTCTTCTTACCCACTGCAAGCTGCAGGATTCAAGATCACTGTTGCTTTCCTCAGATGTTCATGTGGGGCTATCTGCTGACGCCCAAATTCCTAACAGAGATTGTGATGATGTTTAGGAGGAATAATAGGTACTTGAAGAAGGATTTAGTTTATATGATGATGTCTTTTGCTGGCAAATGCATGTGCAAAAATAAGTGATGCCTTACCCTGGCCACCAGACAAGCCTCTCTCCGCAGAACATTGTCACTGATAAGATACAACACACATAATAATGGATGACACACAAACAGGCCTATACCCTACCTTAAAATGGTTACCATATCATTATCTTTTTATTATATTATCTAATCGGTGGAAATACTATAACCTGATAGACTCACCAGTGTTTACCATACAACCAGTGGCCCCCGTAAGACAGGACGCACACAGCAAACGTGGACTTCTTCCAGTGATTCCGCAGAGTCCGAAACACTTTGACAACCCGAGCCATGATTTTGATTAAAATGTCCCCAAACCCTCTATTTTAATGTGGTGCTACATCTACGGCGGCACGGACGTTTAAATTGCATGAATGACGAATTTCCATCCCAGCGGTCACTGATCCACAACTGTCATACTCGCGTGGACATGTTGGTGTAACATCAAAACAGTACGGACCAACACGGGGCGGAACCAACGTTTGTGCCACATGTGGTTCATTAACGCTTTTCAGCGCAGCACAAGTATTGCTTCATTGAAGTTTCAAAGAAAATAATATTTGAAAGACAATGGAATTTGTCAAATGAAAATAAAATCCACAGGCAATCCAATTAAATGACGGTGCTTCTTGAGTTAATCTGCACTAGTAAACTACAATTCCCGTCCAGCTCGACTGCTCCATCGGTCCAAGGACCTCGCCTGAAGAGATTATCTTGAATTATGTGAATGTTTAAAATACCTTACATGCTTAATTATGCAGTATACGCATCCATCTAGAGCTGGAGATTTTTTTGTTGAAGAAATTTGACAGAAACGTTTTTATAGAATTTATCACCGGCACCAGCCCAAAAGCCTGTGTCCAATTTTCCGAGTGTATCATGGAGGCGCAGATGGCGGTAAATTCGGGTATGAACTATACTTATTTTACTAAGTGTAACTTCATTGTTTTCATTTCTAGCCGTTACTAGTAATTGATATTTCACAGATAAGCAAGAACATATTCAATTTTTCGTGCCCGTTTTCTCGCATGTCATGTTTCTACCGCATGGTGATGGATCAATCAAGTTCAGGCTTGGGCTGCTAGGCTAACTTAGCCTAGCCTGCAGGGACGTTAAACGTTAGGCTAGCTGACTTTAGTTAAACAATTAATCGGTGGGTAACCACGTTTACAGTTAGCGTTAACACATTTTCACGTTGGAACCAATGCCATGCGGGCAGTATGCCTTCTCAAACGCAACACCTGTGACAGATCTTTCAGCAGAAATGTTTACGTTAACGTTACTTATTTGGAAGCGAAACTAAAACAAACAGACTTGGGACAAGCAAAGAAATGTTTAGCATCACTGGTATATTGTAACTGTTACCTCTGGTAACTTTTGCCACGCATAACTCTCAGGCAATCTCGTGTAAAGTCCAGGCTTGAACTAACCTCTGCTTAATTATAACCTGTCAGAGAGGCAGTGTCAGATCTTTACTGGTGAAGCTGGTCATATTGAGTTGTATGTTATAACCTTGATAGATGCTGCTTAGCGACAGCCAACCTGCGGGTTCCTGATAAAATAATCCATAAATCATTACGTTATGTGTAATTGAATAATGAGGCTAAATATATAATAAGAAAGGTAAATAGTATGAGATATTCAAGATTAATGTAATATTAAGGTGAGTTTCCTCGTAAGGTTTTACATTTACTGCCAATTTCATGCCCATCGGTCTTTATAAAATTGTATGATGTTGTATACCTCTGCAACATATTTGTATTAGTTATTACTCTTTGTTACAGTCTGAAAGATATTCAAAATGTCAACATCACAAAAATAGTCACTTCCCAACATATGTCCTGTCAGTCATTTACGTCAGATTATACAGGACTGTTAATTGCATACAATGTTATTCATTTCAGTATATTCAGAATAAATCTGACTCCTGCCAATTTTTGAGTACAGGATTCAGCAGAACATCAGTCATTACACAAAATGCATAAAGCAAGAGATACCAAAGCCAAGTATGGTTATTAGAAACTGTAATCTGTTCTGTGCATGTGTGATGAGACAAGACCTTTGAAAACCCATTTCAGGAGCCAGTCTGTGGGGGCCGCTGAAGGAGTTGTGGGAGACAGTGGACGGGGCAGTGTTGAGGAGACAGCCAGAGAGCGTCCACCTCCTGGACCTGCAGCTGAAGAAACACAAAGCGCACTTTCTCTCTCTCTTCAGGAACCCGGTGAGACACATCCTTCCTGTGTAATGGCTGTCAATTCACATTTGAATAATAGTATTCTTCTTGGGTAGCCTGCAGCTTCCTTTGTGTAGACAGACACTGTGTCTTATGTGACTGTAATGTTAACAACTTCAGGTCTTGATTTTCAGCCAAAGAGTGCAGAGCAGAGAGAGAAGGTGCGTAAAGCCAGCACAGAAGGAATCGCCATCCAAGGTCAGCAGGGGTCACGGCTTCTTCCAGAGCAGCTTCTCAAAGAGGCGTTCATCCTCAGTGATTTGTTTGACATTGGAGAGTTGGCAGCTTTGGAGCTTCTGTTGGCAGGTAAATGTACATAAGAAAACAAGACATGGCTTGTAAGCAAATTACTAAAGAGCGTTATGTAGGAAGTTTAGTGACTATGTATTTATTAGGGCTGTCTCCGACTAAGGATTTACATAGTCGAATCAGAATTGTCAAGTCCTGCCTATCATGTGTGTTTTTGTGCACGGCGATTGCGAGCGGGGGGTAACGTATGGTGGCTCTGCTTTAATCTTGAGAAGCTGCAGAGCTGCAGTCTCTTTTCATTCAACTTACACTGTAAATTTCCAGCTAAACTGATGCTTTTTGAAGACCCTTTTTTCTCTCTCTCTCTCGCCTGCCATTCACCGGTCTTGTACAGAGTTTAGTGTGCATGCCGAACTTCCCACAATTGCATGCACGTCACGGTTCAATATAATATTCTTTGTGTGGTTCATCAATGTTGACAAATTATCCCAAAGTCCTGTGAGGTGCGGACAACTCGGCACAACAACGGTGAAGCGGGGGATCCGCTCCATCTCAAGTGTTCCTCCACTGCCACTACACACACAGACACGCTACGCCTACACATGTGCACTCACGACACAGGGTTAGGGTTACAATTTTGGATTTATTCATGCACTATAAAAACATTTATTGAAAGTTTATTTTTCTTTTTACATGTTTATTTACAGCAATAAACATTGAAATGTATAATGTAATAGGCTGTATATTAAGTTAGTGGGAGAAAACTGGTAGTTCTATGTAAAAAAAAACGTTGAGCACACCCATATTGCTGAAATGGCATGATCCTTGTTTTGCTGCAAAGTTTCGACTGTGAGATTGACAGTCGAATCAGGCTCCGCCCATCGAAGCATCGAATCTTCAACTATTAGGGGTCAGCCCTAGTGTTTATCGATACAGCACTCGCATTAGTTTTAAAGGCTATTTTGTTTTAGGTTTTTACCGAAAAACTTTCAGTAGTAAAGACATTGAGATTTCACACAGTTGATATTCTGAATATATTTATCTTTCTCCAGGTGAGCATCAGCAGCCCCATTTTCCAGGTCTGACACGAGGTCTGGTTGCTGTGCTGCTCTACTGGGATGGAAAGCTTTGTGTGGCCAACTCCCTGCGCACACTCATCCAGTCACGCCATGGCAAGACCTTCACCCTGGACCTAAGGTAATAATGCTGTCTACGTAGTCTAAGTAGTATGTTCAAAGAATGACGTGCTTTAACCATTGAAGTACTGGGCAGGATGATCGATTTTTGCGCAAAATGAAATGAGAAATCCATGACTGATCCTAGTATTCACCGTATGCATGCCACACACCTCTGTGAAGCTAGGAGGCTCAGCCAGAACGTCAAACCAGCCATTTTTATCCACATCAAACACCAAGCATCTAAATGAACTTATATCACAACATAAATCACTCTGTAATCACTGTACATGGCAGCAGTTATTGCATCTTAGATATCTCTCAGCTCCAGCCCTGATCAGCTGTGTAACTAATATCACTCAAATAACAAAACTCACAGAGTTGTTAGCCGGATAATAACAACAAACGCACCACAATGTACATTTACAGTTACAGCCGTTTTTGCTTTTTTCAATCCAAAAAGAGCTGTTTTCTATGTGATTGCCCGGGCCGCCGTCTTGGTATTGCGTAATACCCCCTGTTTTCATCAATATTTCAGTGTTTTGGAAGCTTTGTTATTTGGACAGGAATAATGTTTTAAAGAAAACTGCCAATAAAAGTGAACATGTAAAAAGTAAATATGGCCAAAACATGGACATTTGACTGGTAAATTTTTTAAAAATTGTGAAATAACTGTTGTAAATTAGTTTCTTTTCATAGAATTTACAGTTACAGGTGCATTCCAGGTGTATTAGATATTCAGTTGCCTTAAAATCTACAGGATGATGGGTTAGATGTTTTAGGCATTTTTCCTGGAAATAGGTGTTAGTTTCCAAGTGGTTTTAAAGTCGCATGTAGTAATTCTGTTGTGTGTTTTTCATCCTCAAATCAATGTGTTCTTGTTAATGACCTGTACTGTTTTTTGTTGTCTCACTCAGTGGAGAACTGGTGGCTTTGACGACACGTTTTACAGATGACCTGATGAACCAGGGTCTGACCAAACGCATATTAACCTTGGTGTCAGAGATTAATGTGACGCGTGAGTTTGAGCGGCTGCAGAAGGAGCGCGGACTGGGCAACGAGAAGCACAGGAAAGAGGTGTGAGCAAATCTTTTGGGTTTATTTGAAAAAGAGATAATCACCTTCGCAATGTATTCATTGTCTGTCAAACTTGTTGTGAAGTCAGTAGCTTTCTATTGTAGCTGAAGTAGAAACATGGAGTGGAGGAATATACAGAGAGGAATACGGACTGCGTTTAACTCCCTTTCTTGCCCCCCCAGGTCTCTGACCTCATCAAGGAATCCCGACAGGCCCTGGCAGACAGCCTGTTTTCATGGACCTGCCAATCACCTTTGACTAAAGATGACACCCTGGCTCTTATTGGCCACCTGGAGACAGTGACAGCTCAAGCTGATGGCTCATTGGACAGCGTGAACCTGGCTCTGGTCATGGCATTGCTCTACTGCTTGGATGTCAGCTTCGTAGAACAGGGAACAGAAGATAGAGATGGTGAGAACATGTTAAATACATATTATGTCTATGATTTTAACTTTGACTGAACTCACTACTTATTTCTGTGCATAAGATTGCTTTTGGTTTCAGTGTTTTTTATCTCTGTGGTTGTGTTCCTCTAGATCTGCTCCAGGCACTGCCGTTGCTGACCGAGAGGCAGTATGTGTCTGCAGTGCACAGTCGTCTGATGGACGGCCAGCCGTGGAAGCTTCCAGGCCTGCAGGCTGTGTGTCGTCTGGCCTGGGCTCTGTCTCTCAGGGTCCTTTCTCAGCTACCACAGGGATGTGGTAAGGCACACATTTCTTGCACATGCTTTAAATACGCTTTCTGGCTGAAGAAAACAGTTTGAGGGAATGTGAGTTTTCAAACATTGCAGCTTAAAGAATAGTAGCCACAATGTAGTA